>NC_090266.1:1190025262-1190341762 GCF_040414725.1 Anabrus simplex | reverse complement strand
ATATGTAGGTCATTCAGTTTCATTCTTTAACAGGCAAGAGAAAGCGATCAGGTGGAGGGGAAATGCTTGGCGTCAGTACTGGTCATTTAATTTTATCCACAAAGATGATTATTCCATGAATATCAAAGGAGACATACAATGATATGACAACAGTCATTCGATCTAGTATCGTGTAGCTTGGCAATATGAAACAACCGTGGCATCGATTCCATGAGTGGAAGAAACACCTGTGGAGAAATTCTGTCTTATGCCATTTAGATAGCTACCCAGAGCTACCTGTTATTTGTAGGTGCAAGGTCTTGAGTGTGAATGTACCTCACCACCACGTCCTATAAATGCTCGGCAGATTCATATCAGGCGAAGGACGTGGCTGCAGCATTCGTTGAAACTCTCCAGAATGAGGATACGACAAGTCAATGTAGGACTGCAAGTGGTCACCAGACAGTTCAACGTAGCGGTCAATGAAATACCACCGGACTGAACCAGGATCGAACCTGCCATGTTGTGATCAGAAGGCGTACATAAGGTGGACGGGGAAAGTTTTTCGAGCTGTTTGTCCTTAAATGGAAGAGTTTAATCAGCGATTTTCGGCTGAAGTATGAGATATGATTACTTTAATTCTTTTATTTCTTTCGTAGTTAAAAAGACAGGATAAAGCACAATATTACAGCTGTAGAAAGGTTTATGTTAGGACGACTGGCTGAAATGTCCCCCCACCCCCTCCCGATAGACTCTATTGTACTGTAATAGTAATAATTCGAATACCGAACTTTCCAGTGAAAAATGATTCTGATGTTGTAGAGTTCATTTTCGGATATAGCACGACTGAAGATGTCATCCTGAACTGCAGATAATCCTGTAACATCTATTTGAAGGAAACAACTCAAATAGTTAAGAAATACAGGCAATTGCGGTCATAACAAAAGTAAGAATTCCATGTACGTATGTTTACGTCTAAGTCGTCCTGAAGGGGCACAATTCCTCCCATATCACACAACGTAACCCTCCAAATCTCATTACTGTCACTGTGTGATGAATCGCTGCCACTATGGCCGCTATCAGTGATGATAAATCTCCCCAAACATCATCTTTTAGGCTGTCCAGCTGCCACATCTGGTCTTCTTCTTTCGTGAAGTGTAGAATGCAGTACTTCCAGTTATCTACGGTCACATTTTCAAGGGCTGTGCAAAGTAGAGCTCGTACGTCTTCTTGTTTCTCTCTAACAGAACACTTCACCATACACCAAACGAGTCCAAGGAATTAAGAGTGCAATGGAGGGCCGGAAGTCGTAGAACACAGTGCTTTCTATGCTCTTTCATCTGAAATAGATTTATCATACTGGTCTCGCACCGACCTCACCCGTTCGAGAAGTTGTTCTTTGACCATATAAGCCTTATATTGCACTTGGAGACTGTCGACGGCCAAGCAATGATATGGTCATTTCGCATTGCCATTTTAGACATTCTTTCCACTATCACAGAATGGTAGGATATATTGTACATTACACTCACGTCCTCGGGTTCAACTTTCGGTAGAAGAGACGAAAACTACAATAAATAGGGGTCACCTGTCATTTCTTCACGATACTTTCGTGTCGTTTTGGATTCAAATACCAAAACCAAAGCCACTACCTACATTAACAATTATAAAACTCTCCCACTCAGCTGATTTAGGCCAGTTAAATGTCCAGAAAAAAAAACTGTTTCTTGGGAGTGACAATAGAAATAATCCATGCTTTTTAAGTTGCGTGTCCTTCGTTAAGCAACGTTTCGTTCAAGTAATAAATTTTGAAACCATCTGCATAAAATCCCCTAATTTTACGTGTCATCACACTACTCTGTACTTACTTTCTCAAGCCATTTTACTGATAAATCTGAATTATGCTCACTTAATTTACTGATCACTTCACAATGAACTGCCTATCATCATGTCTGAGAGGTTTTCTTTTCACGTACTTCAAAAACGGGATGGTCCTTCATATTTTTCCATTTCTTTCACACCGTGTACTGAGTCACTTACTGCCGGTGCATGATGTAACGCCCTAAACCTTCACAGTGTACAGCTCGGGGCTTCCCTGCACTGTGAGGGGTTTCCCCGTATTATGCGACGCCTCGTACCTTCATTTCTCGTTATTTAATCAATCTTATATAAACAAGAGTAAATATCTATATTAATTTAATTACATACTCTTCCACACTGTCTCAAAGTAAAAATTATTGCGACATACTATTTTCCTTACAATTAGAGCTTCCATACAGTCGAGTGAGTGCGACATTTGCTTATCCAAAGAACTGTGTCTATCCACGTTCAAAGAAAAGATGCTCTGCCTATTTGCTTACATCAGGATTTAACTCAGGTGAAAAAGAGCATTTTAAGTTGTAGAAAGCGATTTCATGTGATAGAACCTGAACGTATGTCTACCTCTTTGCCCCTTTCCCTGATTCAGGATCGGGGTTGAGGTGAGATGAAAGCATATGTTTACGTTTATGCCCTTCTTGACGCAAACTTCAGTTGAGGAAAAATGAAAATGAAGTGAATGATGGGGAATTAAATAGGGTAAGGAGGCAGAAGGCATCGCCTATGAATAGGAACTGTTTCGGAATTTGCCTGTAAGTGAAAATGGAAAACGACAGTAAACCATTCTCAGGACAACCGACGGTGGGTATCCAATCCACCCGTCTCCCGAGTGCACAGCTTGGCTCCATAGCATTAGCGCATTAGTACGTGCGGCCACTCCGCTCGGTTGTGATACAACCTCATTGAACACTTGAATCAAAGGTAGCCAATGACACGGAAATTAAATATCGAGCTGAAAGGGTCATGCGTAAGTTGTGCGCTTCCTGCGAGCAAGGAGTGTGTAGTGATTGTGAATGAATCGGTAAGATCTTGAGATCTGAAAATGAATCAACGTTTCGAATCCTGATCCAGCTTCTTTGTACCTTAATAGATAGAATAACACAGAGTTAGCATGTATGCTGTCTGAACTCCAAATATATTAAAGAAAGTTCAGAACACCCGTAGAATTCGAGCGAAAATATTGTTTAAACTAATATACACCAGCGAAGAACAAGTCGATATATTTATAACTCATCTATGAAGAAACATGACTGAAGAAATTGCAGACTCAACGTTTGTATCCCAATCAACTTCCTGAGAGAAGAAAACCGACAGTCAGTAAGTTCCGGATTCTTGAACGAACTTTGTGTTAAACTGAAGCACTTGTAGGGAAACCTCCTGTTAGAGGTACTCGTAAAACGTGTGGTCAGATTATGGAAAAGTTTTTTTTAACGGTGCACGGAATGTCTATTATACTAGTACATAGGCACTTCTGCGACAGACCAACATCACCCGGGCTTCTGTTATGCGAGTATTATCTCAAAATAAATTTCATAACCACCGTTTGTAATTACAGCAGAAACTTCATGATCTGCACAGGGGAAATTTTGTCAGTGTATATTACACTGACTGACAGTGACAATGCAACACCAAGGAGGAGTGGTTCGAAAGGGATGAAAGTTGGGGAAAAAACAGAGACGGCACGGATGAATAATTGATGTTTATTTCAAACCGATATGCAGGTTACACAATGCGCACGGCATCGACTCAGTAGGATGTAGGACCACCGCGAGCGGCGATGCACGCAGAAACACGTCGAGGTACAGAGTCAATAAGAGTGCGAATGGTGTCCTGAGAGATGGTTCTCCATTCTCTGTCAACCATTTGCCACAGTTGGTCGTCCGTACGAGGCTGGGGCATAATTTGCAAACGGCGTCCAATGAGATCCCACACGTGTTCGATTGGTGAGAGATCCGGAGAGTACGCTGGCCACGGAAGCATCTGTACACCTCGTAGAGCCTGTTGGGAGATGCGAGCAGTGTGTGGGCGGGCATTATCCTGCTGAAACAGAGCATTGGGCAGCCGCTGAAGGTACGGGAGTGCCACCGGCCGCAGCACATGCTGCACGTAGCGGTGGGCATTTAACGTGCCTTGAATACGCACTAGAGGTGACGTGGAATCATACGCAATAGCGCCCCAAACCATGATGCCGCGTTGTCTAGCGGTAGGGCGCTCCACAGTTACTGCCGGATTTGACCTTTCTCCACGCCGACGCCACACTCGTCTGCGGTGACTATCACTGACAGAACAGAAGCGTGACTCATCGGAGAACACGACGTTCCGCCATTCCCTCATCCAAGTCGCTCTAGCTCGGCACCATGCCAGGCGTGCACGTCTATGCTGTGGAGTCAATGGTAGTTTTCTGAGCGGACGCCGGGAGTGCAGGCCTCCTTCAACCAATCGATGGGAAATTGTTCTGGTCGATATTGGAAGAGCCAGGGTGTCTTGCACATGCTGAAGAATGGCGGTTGACGTGGCGTGCGGGGCTGCCACCGCTTGGCGGCCGATGCGCCGATCCTCGCGTGCTGACGTCACTCGGGCTGCGCCTGGACCCCTCGCACGTGCCACATGTCCCTGCGCCAACCATCTTCGCCACAGGCGCTGCACCGTGGACACATCCCTATGGGTATCGGCTGCGATTTGACGAAGCGACCAACCTGCCCTTCTCAGCCCGATCACCATACCCCTCGTAAAGTCGTCTGTCTGCTGGAAATGCCTCCGTTGACGGCGGCCTGGCATTCTTAGCTATACACGTGTCCTGTGGCACACGACAACACGTTCTACAATGACTGTCGGCTGAGAAATCACGGTACGAAGTGGGCCATTCGCCAATGCCGTGTCCCATTTATCGTTCGCTACGTGCGCAGCACAGCGGCGCATTTCACATCATGAGCATACCTCAGTGACGTCAGTCTACCCTGCAATTGGCATAAAGTTTTGACCACTCCTTCTTGGTGTTGCATTTGCTCTGTCAGTCAGTGTACAAGAAAATGGGCTGTAATTCGCCCCTATTCTGTCAATGGTATTCTTATTGGATGAATCACGATTTCACAAAAAATATCCAATACAAACGTACATTTGTAGGGCCACGAAAATCAATTGGATTATGCTTGAGTCCATACCACAGTAACACATAGTAACGGAAATGTACTGCCTGGCGCTTGAACCTGCCTCTGCACGGCCTGGTTTCTTAAACTACTGCGGTGCGTGCTTTTGCCGCTTTAGTGAGCACGAGAACTAGCAATCAGTAAGATGTTCGCAGTCTATATGCATAATGTACACTTCCTGTTCTAACGTTAAGTGTGTGTTATTCGCTGCTGTGATCGTTTAATGCATTCCTTACAGTTTACATCACTGAATTATATTACGCGAACGATTCCATATATATTGTCGAGCTTAGCATATCGTTGTAGTAATCCTGTTTAAGAACGAGGGTCGATATTCTTAGGTATTCTATACAATTCGGTTTCCATTAAACTACATTTTTAGGGGCTGGTATAGCAGTCCGTATAATACTCGCTTATCCTGTACTTAATGAACGAAATTGTTAACGCAAATTCTTGCATGATTACTTAGTAGCATATTATCATCTGATTATTGCAGAAGTTAGGACATTTGCGTTATTATCAACGTCTTCGTATGAAACCGAAAACATATTCAGGCGTGCTCAACTCATCCTCTAAAGAGGATTAGTTAAGTTCTCACCGGGCGAGTTGGCCGTGCGCGTAGAGGCGCGCGGCTGTGAGCTTGCATCCGGGAGATAGTAGGTTCGAATCCCACTATCGGCAGCCCTGAAGATGGTTTTCCGTGGTTTCCCATTTTCACACCAGGCAAATGCTGGGGCTGTACCTTAATTAAGGCCACGGCCGCTTCCTTCCAACTCCTAGGCCTTTCCAATCCCATCGTCGCCATAAGACCTATCTGTGTCGGTGCGACGTAAAGCCCCTAGAAAAAAAGTTAAGTTCTTCTATCTATGCATAATAATAATAATAATAAAAATAATAATAATATCCGCCCCTGTGGTGAAGTGGTTACCGTGATTACCTACCAGCCCCGGAGGGTCGGGTTCGATTCCCAGCTCAGCCACGAAATTTGAAATGTGGTATGAGGGCTGGAACGGGGTCCACTCAGCTTCGGGAGGTCAACTGAGTAGAGGTGGGTTCGATTCCCACCTCATCCATCCTTGAAGTGGTTTTCTGTGGTTTCCCACTTCTCCCCCAGGCAAATTCGGGGATGGTACCTAATTCTTAATGCCACGTCCACATCCTTTTCTCTTCCTTGGCTGTCCCTTCCTATCTCCCTACCCCTCTACAAGGCCCCTGTTCTGCATAGCAAATGAGGCCACCTGGGTGAGGTACTGGTCCTCCTTCCGAGTTTATTTCTCGACCCAAAGCCTCACGCTCCAGGACACTGCTCTTGAGGTCATAGAGGTGGGATCTCTCGCTGATTCCGAGGGAAAAATCGACCCTGGAATTAAACAGATTAAGGAAGAAATAATAATAATAATAATAATAATAATAATAATAATAATAATAATAATCATAATAATAATAATAATAATAATAATAATGAAAATTCACAGCCTGTTTCCAGTCATTTGACCGGGTCAGGAATGGAATGAATGAAGCCCCCATCTAGCGGCGAGGATAGGAATTGTGCCGGCTGCCGAAGTGTATCGCACTCTTCTGGGGCAATGATTAATGAATGAAAGATGAAATTAAATGATATGGGAGAATGTTGCTGGAATGGAACATGACGCGGAAATCCGGAGTACCCGTAGAAAAACCTGTCCCGCCTCCACTTTGTCCAGCATGAATCGCACTCGGAGTGACCGGGATTTGAACCACGGAATCCAGAGGTGAGAGGCCGGCCCGCTGCCGCCTGAGCCACGGAGGCTCTAATAATAATATAATATAATATAATATAATATAATATAATATAATATAATATAATATAATATAATATAATATAATATAATATAATATAATATAATATTATTATTATTATTATTATTATTATTATTATTATTATTCCCCGGCTATTTAAACTGCGCGCCTTCTCTACTGCCATCTAAGCCAAAGGACTTGAACACGTAAATTCCCATCTACTGTACGTGGCCGCATTCTACAATTAGATGGCTCTACCATCGATTTGTTAGCTTGCTCTCCCAGACTAAAAACTATTTGACTGAGTAATTCGTTTAGGAGTTGGTAAACCTTTTTCTGAAGATTGTATTTTAATGTACGGAAGTTGTCCACACTTGGACAATCGAATTATCAAAGGCTTGTAAATATATTCTCCAGCCTATCAAAACAGAGGGTGTGTACAGGATCCAGCCTATTAGCAAAGAGTTCTGGAAGCTTCTTCTTACGGAACTATAAAAGCAGATCACTTTAGGACCTGTCTGAATTGCTCCAGTGCTTGGGAGTGTGACATGACGGAAGCCTAGGAGACAGGGGCTCGGCCGGCTTGAAGAACATCCAGCGATACAAGGTAATGGCAGAAATTAGCTGAACATGTGATAGCGCCTGCGGATAGTTTGAGGAAAAAATTCAGCCATTTACTTTTAACGTAATTTTGTAAACTGGTCGTTTAAATGTAGGATTATCGGCGAAGTCTGAGAAGACTGTCTCTATCCCCTACTGGGACATTATGCATGTGAGGGTACGAAGAGTGGTGTCCCTTTGTCGTTTTCTCATTCAACCTAGCATTGGGTGACTAAATTTTTCAACCTCAAAATTTTGTAAATCTTACCTTGGCTTAAAATGTTCCTCCTTTATTCACCCCCCCCCCCCCTTGTAGTACGGGATTAGCGTCTGTATCTTTCGGCCGTAAGCCCACTTAGGTTTCCAGTAATTTCTATAAGGAGTGCTGGTATTTCGCCTCCTTGCCTTTTGTTTATGGCCAGTTATGTGCACCCGTTTCCTTTTTACTATTAAGGCCGTGTAGTATGGGCAATTATGCCCCTGTTTATTCTGTAACTATTTCTGTGTTTTGGTTCCCTTTAGGAACAGTGCTCAATGTTATTGTGGAGCAATTGATAAGCCCAACATGGGGCAACCGTGTATGAACACCCTGAAGTCGGGTCACCCGATGGGTTGCCTAGTGTAACTTAAGTGTAACAGAAGAAACTGATTGCCTCTTCGAGGCTAGACTATGGTATTTTCGAGCTCAGACTCCTGTGTTGTGAGGCTGCTCGGAGCAAATCTTGCTCTTGTAAAGTATTGTACCTGTCAAGAGCAATAAGGCTCTTCTATATGTAAATTAACAACTTTGTAATTATCTCAAGTTTAGTTCCTGGTTTCTGGACTTCTAAGTCCCCGATATTTTAAGAGGTGACGAGCTCATTAATAACCTGTTCTATTGTTTGTTGTTCATTCGGATTTTCTATTTCTAAATTTTAAAATAATTCCAAATTCGTTACATTAAATACTGCTCTATGTAATTCCTTGTCCAGCCATTCAACCCAAGCGCTTGCTACCCCTCTGTGAGCCAGTGAAACTCCGTAATAATAACAAAAATAATAATAGTACCGGTAATACAAATAATAATAATAATAATTGTTGTAACCAAGGTTGAAGTTTACAGAACACAACTTTTATTAGCTTCACTTTATGATATTTACACAAATAACTGAAATTTATCTTGAAGCAAAAAGGAATATTGAATCTTGAGAAAAGTCTGTTTTTATACAATATGTACAGGTTTACAGTCTTTATATACACTTCTATCTTGAAAAGATAGTCTTTGTGAATTGACACGTTGATAGTCGAGAACTATCTGGCACACTAACATAAATGTTCATGAGAGTCCTTGTTTGTTGAAGTGCCTGAATTCCTAAAAAGCAAGTTCAATTGATTGAAGAAATTCCACCTAGCGAAACTAAGGGAGCTTGCATAAATTAGGGAATGAAAATGGCTTGTAAAAGAATTACGGAACATAGGCAGCGGAAACAGGTAAGGGAGCGGTGACCAGAGGTGAAACCTCGTACTGCCAGAAATTCAGTCCACCTGGTCGAAGCACATTTTCAAGAGGAGTAGCCTCCGTGCTCGACGTAGGGTGTATTCTGGAGCTGGACACCGGGGCAAGTGGGCAATTGAGCAGGCAGGGAGCTCCTATTTATAGTACACTCGATGGTCAGGCACGCGCACTGAGGGCTGCGCGTCGAAGCTAGCAGAATGATACACAGGCGCGCGTGCAGCTGGCTGGAGGAGCGAGAAGGGGAACGCCGGACATACAACACCCTCCCCTCCTAAATACGCCGGTACGGCGTGAAACGGCGGCGGCGCTGGCGGCGACTGCGATGCTGGGGCGGAGCTGCTGATTTCTCTGTTGTATTGTCCGGAGCTGGAACTGGGCGGAGTGGCGCTGTCTCGTCCTGAAAGGAACCCATTGTTATTAAATGATCTAAAGCTCGTTCAGCAATAGATTTATCAGGTTTAGCAATAGCATCAATAGCTGGACAGGGGCGGTAGCGCAGACGTATCTGATCTTGATGGCGGCAGATACGTTTCTCCGTAGTCTGTATCTCGTATAGACGATGACCCAAAGATCTGCAGATGACTCCAGGTATCCAGAGTGGGTTGGATTTGAATGTCCTGGTGTAGACCTTGGCGTTGATGGAGAACTTCGTTGGTGAGGTCTTATGCTGGGCCGGAAGAGGCTGTAACAGAGAAAGTAAAGTTCTGTGAGGTCGTCCATGGAGCTTCTGTGCAGGAGTGATATTATCAGCGCCGGGTAGAGTTCTGTAGTTGTTTAAGAGTTGGAGCAAGGCTTGGTCTTTAGTTAAGCCTGAAGAGACAGCTTTCTTCATACTTCTTTTAAATGTTTGTACGAAGCGTTCAGCTTCACCATTAGATTGAGGGTGAAAAGGTGGTGCTAGGATATGACGAATGCCATTATGTGTACAAAAGTTCTGAAAAGCAGTAGCTGTAAATTGAGGTCCGTTGTCCGAAATGAGTACTTGTGGTAAACCTTCTGTAGTAAAGATTTTCTGGAGAGCACGAATGGTAGCTTCGGTTGTAGTAGTCGAATGCATATCCACGACATATGGAAAGTTTGACAGTGAATCGATGACTATTAACCACATTGAATTGAGGAAAGGACCTGCGAAATCGATGTGAACTCGTTCCCATGGAGTAGTAGCAGGAGGCCATGAAGCAAGATCAGAAGACGGGGCGTTCTGATTCGTTTGACATTGCTCACAATGACGTATTAGCTTTTCGATGGCGGTATCAATACCGGGCCAGTAGCAGTGTTGACGGGCGAGTTGCTTTGTTCTGGAGATACCCCAATGGCTTTGGTGTAATAACTCGAGAACTTGTTTCTGTAGGCTAAGTGGGATAACCACTCGGAAGATGGTGCCTGCTTCTAGTAGTACAACTCCGGCACGAGTCGTGAGACGATGCTGCATACGATGATAAGGTGCCAGGTGGGCAGGAAGTGTGCTCTGAAGAGGCCAACCGTTGCGGATGTAAGTACGTACAGTAGCAAGTGTATTGTCCTTATCCGTAGCTTTAGCTATGCAGGTAGCATCAATAGGAAAACTGGATACAGTATCTTCAAGTTCTATGTCCAACTGAAGACATTCAGATTCTTGAGAATCGAAGGCAGTATCAGGACCAACGGGTAAGCGGGATAGGGCATCAGCATTACAATGCTGGGATGTGGCTCGATATACAATCTGATAGGAATAATCAGAAAGGAACATGGACCATCTTTGAAGCTTTCTGAGGGAATTCTCTGGGATCTTATTACCAGGATGGAATAAGTGTACGAGAGGCTTATGATCGGTAATGATCAGGAAACGGTTGCCATAGAGATATTCATTGAAACGGCGAATACCAAAGATGATGGCTAAAGCTTCTTTCTCTATCTGTGAGTATCGACGTTGATGGTCATTAAGTGTTTTCGAAGCGAAGGCGATGGGGCGTTCTTGTCCATGACGATCCTTCTGGGAGAGAACGGCACCGACACCATAGTCTGAAGCGTCAGTAGCTAGCGTGATGATCTTGTCGGGCTGAAAATGAGTGAGTTGTATAGCTTGAATTAAGGCGTTGTTGATTGTTTTCCATGCCTGTTGGCATTGCGGAGTCCACTGAAATTTAACACCTTTTTTACGTAGAGCGTTTAAGGGAGCTGCCACTGTAGCGAAGCGTGGAATGAACTTATTATAATAGTTCGCTTTGCCTATGAATGACTGAAGCTGCTTGAGGTTCTGAGGTGCTGGCATGTTTACTATCGCGGAGACATTCTGCATACTAGGACGAATTCCATTCTTATCAAGTATATGTCCGAGGTAGTGAACTTGAGGCTGAAAGAAGGTACATTTAGCGAGATTCGCTCGTAGGCCATTGTCTTTCAATTTCTGGAGAAGAAGGCGGAGATTGGTTAGATGTTCTTGATGATCTTTTCCAGTAACAATAATATCATCCAGGTAGTTAGCACAACCGGGAATGGAGGCGGTGAGTTGAGCCAAATAGCGCTGAAAAATAGCCGCTGAGGATGAAACACCGAATGGGAGCCGCTGTAGCTGGAGCAGTCCGAGAGGAGTGTTGAGTGTGAGAAATTTCTTAGATTCTTCGTCTAAAAGTAGCTGGAGATATGCTTCTTTAAGATCAACTCGAGAGAAGAATTGTCCACCAGAGAGACGACGGAATAAGTCTTCTGGACGTGGAATAGGAAAGATATCGGTTTCGAGTTGTGCGTTGACTGTAGATCGAAAATCGCCACAAAGTCGAACATTACCATCAGGTTTCTTGATTATCACGAGTGGAGTAGCCCATTGACTAGAAGTAACTGGTACAACAATTCCAGTTTGTATCCATCTTTCTAATTCTTTCGTGACCTGGTCTTGAAGTGCTAGGGGTACTGGACGAGCTTTGAGGAAGCGAGGCTTAGCTCCGGATTTCAGCTGTATGTGAGCTGTATAGTCTTTGGCTGTTCCGAGCTGAGAGTCGAAGACTTCAGGAAACTGCGCTAGGAGAGCGGTAACGTCAGAAGTAGGATGCAATGTAGATACGACGTTAATGTTGTCATGTATCTGGAAACCAAATAAGTTAAATAGATCCATGCCCATAATGTTTGATGCAGTGTAGTTGTTAACTACGATAAGAGGAATGGCCTTCTGAATTCCTTTATACCTAGCCTGAAGCTTAATTTGACCTTTGATGTCAATTTTCTTCTTGTTAAATGTCACGAGCTGGATGTCAGCTGGAGAGCATGAAGGTGAACCTAAGTTGTGGTAGGTAGTCAGGTTAATAATAGAGACAGGTGATCCAGTGTCTAATTGAAAATCGACAGATCGATCAGAGAATGAGAGAGGAATGATGATTTTGTGAGAATCCTTTGTGGGAAGAATAAGGTTGATCTGATCAACTTCCATGTCTTGGCGGGGCTGTATATGCTTCCGGCGCGCTGCAGTAGTCTTAGCAGGGCGGAGCGAACTTTGACAGACAGTCTGAATGTGTCCAAGTTTATTACATCGTTCACAAGTAGCTTTGAAAAAACGACAGTCACGACGTTCATGATGCTTGAAACAACCTCGGCAGGAAGGCAGGAGTTTCGAGGTGCTTTGAGAATTGGGCTTCCGTGTAGCATTACGAGAGGGAACCTGGCGAGAATGCTTGGTGGAGAGCGCCTTATCCTTACGGTTCACTGTAGCAGAGGACTTGCGGGCCTGAGGCGAGACTTGTGCAACTTCGTGTGGAGAAGCTATGGCTGCGGCAGTCTTGGTAGTAAGCTCATAAACCGTAGCAATACGCTGGACGTCTTCTAAAGAAGGGTTACTGTGCTTGACAGCGTCAAAACGTATTTTGTCTTCAGGAGTATGTAAGATTATCATGTCCCGAATGAGAGAATCAGTGTAGGATGAACCACAACCGTCCTTGGAGCAGATGAACTGGCAGGGTTTAGCTAGACCACGCAATTCAGTTATCCATTCAGTATGTGTCTGATGGGGTTGCTTTCTGCTCTGAAAAAATTTATAGCGAGCAGCCACTATGTGAGGAGCTTTGGCATAGTGTTCCGTGAGACGGGCCAAGAGCTGCGTGAAGGGTACCTCAGATAAGTGTTCTTCCGGACTTAATTTACGTAGTAATTCACACGTAGCATTGCCAACCGAACTAAGAAATAGTGCGCGGCGGCGTTGATCATCTGTGACAGAATGGCAGATGAAATGCTGTTGCAAGCGGGCTAAATAAACTGACCATTCTTCCTTAGCCGGATCAAAAGCAGAGAACGGAGGAATAGCTGATGGCTGTGTAGAGACAGAAATAGCTTTAATAGCCTGAATTAATGCTGCCTGTTGTCGTTGCATAAATTGTTGTTGTTGCTGCTGTAAGGCTTGGAAGACCGTAGCGAGTTGTTCCGCAGTAGCCATTGCGAGATGCGTGCAAGCAAGAGTAAGGTAAGCTGTGTGTCAGAACTGGTTGGAGTGTCGTTGTTGTTTAGCACGTCGCCGTAGAGTTGACAACTGGGCCCGTTGAATTGTAGTGTTGGTTTCGTGTGTACCTCGTCGCTATAGAGTTGGCAACTGGGGCTGAAGAATTGTAGTTTGTTGCTTTTTACCTCGTCGCCATAGAGTTGGCGACTGGGGCCGATGAATTGTATTGTCGCTGTTTTACCTCGTCGCCATAGAGTTGGCGACTGGGGTCGAAGAATTGGAGTGGGTGCTTTTTACCTCGTCGCCATAGAGTTGTGTTGTAACCAAGGTTGAAGTTTACAGAACACAACTTTTATTAGCTTCACTTTATGATATTTACACAAATAACTGAAATTTATCTTGAAGCAAAAAGGAATATTGAATCTTGAGAAAAGTCTGTTTTTATACAATATGTACAGGTTTACAGTCTTTATATACACTTCTATCTTGAAAAGATAGTCTTTGTGAATTGACACGTTGATAGTCGAGAACTATCTGGCACACTAACATAAATGTTCATGAGAGTCCTTGTTTGTTGAAGTGCCTGAATTCCTAAAAAGCAAGTTCAATTGATTGAAGAAATTCCACCTAGCGAAACTAAGGGAGCTTGCATAAATTAGGGAATGAAAATGGCTTGTAAAAGAATTACGGAACATAGGCAGCGGAAACAGGTAAGGGAGCGGTGACCAGAGGTGAAACCTCGTACTGCCAGAAATTCAGTCCACCTGGTCGAAGCACATTTTCAAGAGGAGTAGCCTCCGTGCTCGACGTAGGGTGTATTCTGGAGCTGGACACCGGGGCAAGTGGGCAATTGAGCAGGCAGGGAGCTCCTATTTATAGTACACTCGATGGTCAGGCACGCGCACTGAGGGCTGCGCGTCGAAGCTAGCAGAATGATACACAGGCGCGCGTGCAGCTGGCTGGAGGAGCGAGAAGGGGAACGCCGGACATACAACAATAATAATAATAATAATAATAATAATAATAATAATAATAATAATAATAATAATAATAACTGATTTCGTACAGCTAAGTACTTTCACGGCTTTTTGAGACACGGAGGTACCGGAATTTTGTCCCACAGGATTCCGTTAACATCCCGATAAATCTACCGACACGAGATTGACGTATTTGAGCACTTTCAATTACCAACGGACTGAGCTGGGATCGAACCCGCCAACTTGAGTTCAGAAGATCAGCACTCTACAACCTGATCTTCTCAGCCCGGCGGCAAAGACATTCCAAAATCAAAGCAAGGAAGCAAGGTCATCTCCGTACAAGCCATGAAGGCCCTTGGAGGGGTGGAAAGTAAAGGCTTCCCCTATCCGTAACTAGATGGGGGTAGAGTGGTTAGCTCTATACCCGGCCGCCTTTGCTCCCAGGAATTAACCTGCTACTCATTTCTGGTGCAGACTGGGTGAACCTCAGGACCATATGCACCTCCGGAGGTGGAAATTTCGTTTCTTAAATTTTTCGACTTCCTGACGTGGAACCGAGCCCACGTCCTTCCGTGTGAACCGAGTGCGCCTTTACCGCCTCGGCCAGGCAGCGCGTTAAATACAGTATAGGACGAATAAAAACAATGGATATTTTTCAACACAAGAAGAGCTAAATGTAAATATCCGTCAATCCACATCAGATCGTGAGTAACATACGAATGAATAATGGTTTGGAGAATTGTATACCTACCGAGCAAATTGGCCACGCGGTTTGGATCGCGCAATTGTGAACTTGTATTCGGGAGATGGTGTGTTCCCCATACCACTGTTTGGAGCCCTGAAGCTGATTCTCTATGGCTTCCCATTTCTTGAGCAGGCAAATGCTGAACCTGTACCTAAATTTGGGAGAATGGCCGCATTCTTCGCAATCATTCCCTTTCCTATCCCATCGTCACCATAAAACCTGTGTGTGCTGGTGCAACGTAAAACAAATTAGCAGTAAAAGAACAAGAAGTAATAGTAATTATAGACGAAAGTAGTGACCTCACAGCTTAGGAAAATCTGAAACTTTACTGTAAATACGAGCAGTGGTTTATATAATTAATTCATACTTTGAGTATGAACGAACAGTTGAATAGGTTGAATCGTCGCTGTTTGGAAACAGGTCATCTCTCCCAATGCTCTTCCTATTCATTATATTTCTTAAGACTGGTCACATCTCCCAGTCACATATGGATATTTAGTCTATCAGAACAATATTCGGTGCGTTCCTTTTCCTATGCTTATGGGTAAAGGAAAATGAACCTTACAGTACCGCACTCACGTTATGTGTGTTTGAATGTCTTACTTGCGTACTCTTACAGTATAATATACTTAAGGTTCATTTTCCTTTTTACGTTAGCATTCGAAAATGAACACTATGAAAATCGTTCTGATGGACTGCATATCCATATGTGGCTGGGAGGCGTGACAAGTCATAAGGAGAATAATGGATAGGAAGAGCATTGTGAGATATGAACTTCTGCCCGAACAGCGACGAAATATCCTTCTGTCCCAATCGCCGATGACCACCAACAGTTGAATGAGCATTCGTTTAATGCAGTCATTACTAATATATTCAGTTACTTGTTTATTACAATAAATATATTCCGACAAATAATATGTTTAAGAATTATTTTTTTTTTGCTATTTGCTTTACGTCGCACCGACATACATAGGTTTTATGGCGACGATGGGACAGGAAAGGCCTAGGAGTGGGAAGGAAGCGGCCATGGCCTTAATGAAGGTACAGCCCCAGCATTTGCCTGGTGTGAAAATGGGAAACCACGAAAACCACCTTCAGAGCAGCCGACAGTGTGGTTCGAATCCACTATCTCCTGGATGCGAGCTCACAGGTGTGCGCTCCTAATCGCACGGACAACTCGCCCAGTGCTTAAGAAATATTATAATATATTTCACATATACGGTAGGAGCCCGATATAAGGCGCTTGTTGGGGACATACTTCACCCCGGCAGTATAACGCTAGTATATTGGAAGGAAGCGTATACAAAAAGTCGATAACGAATGATGGGGCGGGAGGACTAGGTAAGAAATACTACGATACACCACTAACGTGTGGCCAACAAATGATAAGGAGTTTCTGTCAATATTATATAAAGATAATAGTGTTGAACACTAGACGCATGGGCACGATTCCGTGCTCTCCCCTGCACAGCTTACCTTCCACTGTATTTGGATAAACTTAAGAAGAGCAATTCTTCGTACTGACCAACGTTAAAAGTGTCACCATCCCACTGTATAGGCCACAATAACGTTAACTCTACTTAATGTTATGTCCTAGTAGAATTTGCTCGCACTTACATAGCCTAATTTTCATATCTTACTTACCAAGTACAAGGTAATTGAAGTTCCATTTTTCTGCTGTTCATTATCTTCACTCCTTCGAGTTACGGCGTTCCTACGTTGAAAACAAAATAGCTTCAGGCAACTGAGTAATTAGAACGTAATTACTTCTCCTCGGTGTACTCATCTCTGAGCTGGCTTCGACAATCCGCTGGCGTTGTACTCAGGAAAGGGGATCTTGTAATCATATTAGTTTGTTATCTGCTTGTAGTCACAAGTTGTAACTGTGAATGCAGTTTTGTGCTCATTAACGTGTTGTAGTAGCACTTTTCCATTGTATTACTGTGATATAATTCAAAGAGTAACGCTATTAGTATGATTGACAGTCCTTGAAATCCTGAAGTTGGATCAGCTTTCCAGCAGAGGAAATGATATCCCTGGAACGCAGATGTTGCTCTGACAGTTGTGAAGGGGAGTCGAGGTCAATTTATAGTTTAACTAACACAGTTCTGATTTCAAGGGACTGCTTCGCTTTTCCCTGCTTTTGCCTCTCCCTTGTATTGTTACTTTCTCTATAAGAATTTCCCACTATGTACATGGAAGGGATTGGAATATTCGCTTTCAACTCGTTTTGTAGCAAACCATTCGGTATATACTTGAAGGGAATTACGTGATTAATTGCGAATATTGATTAAGGTTGACAGCCTATTACATTGTTGTAAATGGTACTTACAGTAATATTGACCTCGTTAGACTGCAATATATAACCATGGAACGCGAACCGAAGGCATGGGTAGGCTGCCGAGCAACACAAGGGAATTGCTGGAATCAGATAAGGAGTTGGCACTGGACGAGACAGAGGCATTATAACATCCCATTACTAAAATAAACCACTGTTTTTCATATCAGTAAGATCCAGGGCAGTTTATTTCACACAGCTGGTAACAAGATTATTCCCTCTAAAGAATGAGGAAAGGTGATTTTTCATTAATTCATTGAAGAATATTGAAATATCGAATTAAACAAACGTGAAAGCTGTATGAAACGTTCTCGGCAGCATGGCCGAAATATTTCTTGTTAGGCTAGGGCCAAACGTGCATGATTTCACGCTGTGTTCATCATCATCATCATCATCTGTTTACCCTCCAGGTTCGGTTTTCCCCTCGGACTTAGCGAGGGATCCCACCTCTACCGCCTCAAGGGCAGTGTCCTGGAGCTTCAGAATCTTGGTCGGGGGATACAACTGGGGAGTATGACCAGTACCTCGCCCAGGCGGCCTCACCTGCTATGCTGAACAGGGGCCTTGTGGAGGGATGGGAAGATTGGAAGGGATAGGGAAGGAAGAGGGAAGGAAGCGGCCGTGGCCTTAAGCTAGGTACCATCCCGGCATTCGCCTGGAGGAGAAGTGGGAAACCACGGAAAACCTCTTCCAGGATGGCTGAGGTGGGAATCGAACCCACCTCTACTCAGTTGACCTCCCGAGGCTGAGTGGACCCCGTTCCAGCCCTCGTACCACTTTTCAAATTTCGTGGCAGAGCCGGGAATCGAACCCGGACCTCCGGGGGTGGCAGCTAATCACGCTAACCACTACACCACAGAGGCGGACTCACGCTGTGTTATTGCGCGAAATCTTGCGTAAGAAATGCACAACACTAATTGGGACGGGACCGCGGGGCACGAGACAGGGCGCGTCTTGAAGGTCGCCTGACCGAGCTCGATAGCTGCAGTCGCTTAAGTACGGCCAGTATCCAGTAATCGGGAGATAGTAGGTTCGAACCCCACTGTCGGCAGCCCTGAAAATGGTTTTCCGTGGTTTCCCATTTTCACACCAGGCAAATGCTGGGGCTGTACCTTAATTAAGGCCACGGCCGATTCTTTCCCAGTCCTAGCCCTTCCCTGTCCCATCGTCGCCACAAGACCTATATGTGTCGGTGCGACGTAAAGCAACTAGCAAACAAACAAAAAAAAAGGTCGCCTGCTCGAGAATGGACCGAGGTCCATTTTGTTTGCGTGTTTTCCCGATCATTGCCAGGTCTCACTTGCTGAAAGAAGCCGCTGCGATATTGTGCTCATGTTTGAATATTGCTTGTGGACCATCAGGGCTCGTTTTGTACCTTCACTTTTCAACATGGAATTACGCAGTCAGTTAATAATTTTGGAGGTACAAAAGTGCCTTCACGATACAAGGGACCAAGATTTCGTAAACAGACACACGAAGAGAGATGCGTGGTTATCAGTAACGGGAGCTGTGTTGGGCGACACGTGCTTATTCTCCTGAAAACATTCTCCAACAAACACATAAAAACATTTCAAATGACGTCACGGATATTCTGTAATACTAAAAATAAATTCTTGGTTGTACTTTAGTTTATTGTGTAGGAGTACGAATTTTCCATTTGATGACCTGTAACTTTTTATAGGATGGTTCCAATATTTTCTTGGACGTCGACGAACAACCAACGCAGGACATAACGCAACAACGGAGTTATTATTTAATAGAATTCCTTCCATATGCAGAAAACTGGTGCTGATTTGCTACTTCACAATATAAACTCACTCATAAAATATCGCCGTGCAAGTACGCGAGAGTGGCCACGCGCTATGTCGTCCATCTGCGCGAAAAACACGCTTAAATCTATCGTAAAAAAACGCAGGTGTGGCCTCCCACATCGCACGTTGTCCAGCTGTGTGAAAAACACGCAGTAACGCTGCTTGAAACCGCGCAAGTGTGGCCATCGCCTTATAGAGGAAAAGAAAGAGGTTGAGTATAAAGGCTGAAGCGAAATTCGCGCACTCGGGCGTCGCAGCGCGACTCCTCACATGCCAGCAATAAAAAAATCTCTCTCACAAAATTTCGTCCTGCGAGTATATCCGGCAGAAAAACGACGTTGAAGAGTGGCAATCTGGCAACACTGTAACCACATGTAGGGCAAATACCTCTGTCAGCACATACTAGTCATGCTGTACAGTTGGTGCAGTGGATAGAGTTTTGGGTTAGCATGCAGGAGGTCGAGAGGTCGATCCTGGGTTGAGGCGTATGCTTTTTATTTCGTAAATGTAGTCCAGGTGGTATGGTATCTGGCATCTTAATCGTCAACAGCGATTGCAGCGGGTCCTACAGACACCATTTGTGCTTACATACTACGATCCTAGAAATGGACGAACAATCGTTTTCATTTATCAGCTTTGAAAGACGCCCTTTTCACGTCGTGGACGTGAATTTATTTGCTGTTGACTACTAAGATGCCAGATACTATACCAACTGGACTACGTTTACAAAATTAAAAAAAACATACGCCTCAACCAAGGATCGACCCCTCGACCTCCTACATGCTAACCCAAAACTCTATCCACTGCACCAACTGTACAACTCGAGCAGTAAGTGCTGACAGAGATAGTTACCCTACACGTGGTTACAGTGTTGCCAGAATGTCATTCCTCAACGTCCTTTTTCTGCCGGATATACTCACAGGACAAACTTTTGTGAGAGACATTTTTTTATTTCTGGCATGTGAGGAGTCGCGCTGCGACGCCCGAGTGCGCGAATTTCGCTTCACCCTGTATATTTGCAGATAACATCTCGTTAATATTCCCCAATGTAGAACCAAAGTGGCTCAGGCGGCAGCGCGCCGGCCTCTCACCTCTGGGTTCCGTGGTTCAAAGTCTGGTCACTCCATGTAAGATTTGTTCTGGACAAAGCGGAGGCGGGGCAGGTTTTTCTCCGGGTACTCCGGATTTCCCTGTAATATTTCATTCCAGCAACACTTTCCAATGTCATTTCATTTCATCCATCATTCAGTAATCATTGCCTCAGAGGAGAGCGACAGGCTTCGACAGCCGGCACAATTCCTATCCTCGCCGCTAGATGGGGGCTTCATTCATTCCATTCTTGACCCGGTCGAATGACTGGAACAGGCTGTGGATTTTCATTTTCATTCCCAATGTTGGAACACTTCATGAAATATTACTTCTTACAGTTTCACTTGACATACAAATTTGAAGAACTGAGTATTTACAACAGTAAGGTCATTAAATTACACATGATTATATATCCAAGGAACGAGGAATTCGTTTGCACGATGCGGACAGTGTAGCTGTAAATTTACATTTTGAAGATTGTGAGTTCGAACCTTGCTACTGACAGTCCTGAAGATGCTTTTTCGTAGTAAAGAACGCGTCGAATGCTGACCTCAGAATTAGATCTCCATTTTAGTCAGAATCAACAGGTTTTGTAAGGCTGTAATGAAATGACAAATATTAATTATGTGAAATTATTTTTAAGGAAAAATGGCTGGCAGAGGAAGGAAGGGATATTCTTGATACAGGTTTGTTTGAATAAGTATCATGAATTTCCCTATTGTAGACCAAACATTTCAACTTTACCATTAGTTCCCTGAATTCTCAACATATCTCTAGCTTCTTGCGCTGGTCTCCATAGAACTCTTAGCAGACACACGATGCTTATTTATCACGAACATACTTCCCATTACCCTCTTTTCACTATATATTGATGTAATAAACACAGGCAGTACATCGAAGTCTTCCTACAGATTTCCGAAACGTAAAGAAATATGAGTTGAAAAGTTAGGTGAGTTTTCCGTATTTTTATAGAAACTTTACTTGATCTTACGACAGTAGAAAATCATTTACTCATGGATGTTACAGATTTTGGGTTTCACATAATTAGTGTACATAAATACCCTTTCATCTGCCGTGTACACAAGTGCAGGCTTTATGAGAATTATACCGCGATGTAAGAATTCACAACTTGAGAACAGTTGGAGCGACAGATACACTTAACACACCTTTTAAGCGCGGACCTGAACTGCGAAGTGCGGGCATTACCGTGCTGTCGCTGTGCAGTGTAACGGGAAGTGATGAGTCAACGGGAGGCAGATAAGTTGGGTGCGCCTACCGGCCAACCGATGAGAGAAACTAAATATATAATTACATTAGGTGTGTAGTCTTTGTGCATACTTAAAAACATATAAAAATAAAGTGTATATTGTCCTGTATTAATTAAATAATAATATGATTGCACAGTCTGTAATTGTATGCAGCCTAAATTGTTAGTTTTTATCATCTTCATTTTTCAGAAAAATGTATATTATATAAAATGTTTTTGAATGCATATAGTTGTGACTTTTCATGTTTGATTCTAAATTTGGAGTCTAAGTGGTTTTTGTCTGGCTGTTGTCCTAAAATGGATGTCACTTTACATGCCTAATGTCATGATTAATAAAATTTTACAATCCCAGATCAAACATTTTGTTCTTAAGAACCTCTCCCATAATTCATATGAAACTTAATTGCGATAAGTTTTCATATGAAAGAATATATCAAGATCTCTAGCTCATGTATTATGTCATCCAACGAAGAAGATGGAAATTGCAACACCCAGAAGGAGTGGCGCTACATTACTGCAATTGAACATGCAGGACGAGTGTTCGGTTGTGATTCGATTATAACACTTTCAGGTCCCTCTAACCGCAAGTTTGGACAACAATCAATACAGGATGTGCCCACCATGAGCTGAAATACATTGATGAATTCGTGGAGGCATGGAGTCAATAAGGCTCTGGATCGCTTCCTGAGGAATTGTGGCCTATGCTTGCTGCACTGCACGGGTCAGTTGTTCCAGAGTTGTGGGTGGCTGAGGACGGTTGGCCAGTTGTCGACCCATCATGTCCCACACATGCTCAATAGGACTGAGGTACGGGGATCTGGCGGGCCATTCTAAGGTTGTGATGTCGTGTAGAGCTTCTCTGGAGATGCGTGCAGTGTGAACTCGGGCATTGTCCTGCTGAAACATCCCATTAGCAATGTTCGCTATCATAGGGACAACCACTGGATTGGGTACCCTATCAACGTGCTGTCGAGCAGTCATAGTGCCCTCAATAAGCACTAATTGTGATTTCACATTAAAGCCAATAGCTCCCCAGATCATAATGCTTGGTGTTGGCCCTGTGTGCCTCTCGACAATAAGATCTGGGCGACCCCTTTCCCCGGTAAGTCGGTGAACACGATTCCGGCGATCACAGCGGGCAAGACAGAAGTGCGATTCATCACTAAGGACGACACTATGCCATTCGTTGACCCACGTCTATCTTTCTCGACACCAGGCCAGCCTTACACGTCGCTGTTGTGGGGTCAATGGAACCCCCTCTGTAGGGACACGGGCTCGTAAGCCAGTTGCACGCAGGCGATTACCAACTGTTTGTTGTGTAACGTGGGGTTTGCCACAGCTGCTCGAATTTGCGCTGCTGTTGCATGGGGATCCATCCGGGCCATCCGAATGATGCGGCGATCCTCTCTCACAGTTGTCCGTCGTGCTGGGCCTGTGCCAGGTCTACGAGTGTGTATACCTTCTTTTGACCACTGCTGCCATACACGTTGTACCGTAGATGCCTGTCGGCCAACACGTGCAGCGACAGTCCTTAGCGATAATCCAGCCTCACGCAGCCCAATTATCCGAGCCCTCTCAAACGGTGACAGTTATTGATAGCGTGCTCTTCTCTGTCGGCGAGGCATGTTTGACGGGGAACACTTCACTGCACAGACTTCAAGTCAACTACGCTACAACAGAGTCCGTACACTGGAGTTGATTCCTCCGCGACCAATCACGTGGGGAGACCTGTAGCAACAATCCAATGGGTCTTAAACTTTGATCGTTTACATACCTACATGGCGTCGTTCCATATCTTGAAAATAACACAAACGACCAATGCCTTCATGGTGTTGCAATTTCCATTTTCTTAAGTGTAGTAGCTAATAGTATCAGACGACACCCGTAAGTAGTTACAATCGCGAGCCGCTGGATAGCGTACGTGGCGTGTCTCGTCCGAAAGCTATGAATTCCCGACACGCTTTCCGCTGTTATCTTCGTAAACTGTTGGACGGAAACACGCAGTAGTTAATATATGCCTCCATATAAGGTTGGAATCAGGAAGGATATCCGACCGTAAAACTGGACAAATCCACATTAAGTGCCGACCCTTATCAGTTGGGAATGAGACGAAGAAGAAGAATACTATTTGAATCTTTATTCATTTTTTCACCATAAAATATAATTCCTAAATTATTCGTATACTACAATATACAGGTAAATTATTTATGCTACAGATGAGAGTTCGCAGATACATTAATACAGTAAACGTGTAAGTCTGACGTGCATCAATATGGCTGTTTACAAAACAGCTGCTTGATATATTGTTCAAGCAACTACTGTTATATTCGGGTAGAACAAAGGTACTAGATTCACCACTTATCCATTTAACAGATGGATATACTATGTCATGACATAAATCATTCTTCACGAAAGTTGACTTACACCACTGTAGCTTCAACCACTTCATATAATGAGGTACATTATTTAATTCAACTCGTAACTGTACTAATGTTACTGATAGAATCATCAACACACTGTAACACTTATGTCAATGAATAGTCTCTACTTACTACTTCAAGAATGTCGTAAGGACAAATCGGAACTTCATTCAATGAAGTTTGCTAGTGGCTTTACGTTGCACCGACACAGGTAGGTCTTATGGCGACGATGGGATAGGAAAGGCCTAGGAGTTGGAAGGAAGCGGCCGTGGCCTTAAAGTACAGCCCCAGCATTTGCCTGGTGTGAAAATGGGAAACCACGGAAAACCATCTTCAAGGCTGCCGACAGTGGGGTTCGAACCCACTATCTCCCGATTACTATATACTGGCCGCACTTAAGGGACTGCAGCTATCGAAGTCAGTTGTATGCAATCGTATATAAAATCTTACGTTATAAACGATGCTGGAAGTGGCGTACTTCCTTGTTCCTACAGCCACTGTACCTGGTAACCAGATTCTGCCTGACGCCAATGATTTCTGCCACTGTAATATTTCTGATTTCTTTCGAAATGTTTTCTTTCAGTTCCTCCAGTGTGTGAGGAATTGTTCAATATACTTTTTTTCTTTCAGTTTACCCCACGAGTAAAAACATCACACACTGTTAGACCTGGAGAACAAGGGGGATATAGACCAGCACTGATCATACTTTCTGCAAACACTTCCGAAATTGTAAGGAGGAATCTTCTGTGAATTAGCAGGGACTGAATCTTGTTTACCAACCCCCCTTACCAAACGATTTTGCTTCTTCCGTTAACTGACGGAAGAACGGTGTCAACATGTTACTTTTGGTACGTCTCTGAATTTCCTGTCGTCTGAGAAAGGCCCAATTATTCGTCTTGCACTAACATCACGCCGAACACCAATCTTTCTATCATAATGAGGGACTAAATAAAACACCTTTAGGATATTCTGCACACCCTTAGTGAGAATTATCACAGTTCACACGACCATTAAATGGGACCAGAACTTGAACGTACGAAGATATGGTGTTGCAATGATAACTCTCTCACCTTGCTAACAACTGAGATACAGACTGGTGACTGGTGCTTGGGTGGTCGAAGACGTGCAGGCTGCTTGCAAGGTCAAGACCTATGCGCGCGCCTCCAATACTGCAACTTAGGTCTCGGAGAGTTAAAACTCCGCTTCGACGGTCTTAGTTTATATGAGAGACCATGTAGTTGAGAATGTAGGAATCTTATAAAAATACAAACTAGCTGAACCCAAGTTATATACGTCACGATATAGTCGGCAGCAAGTAGTTGATAGTTTACCTGCTCTGTTGTTGACTGCTCTACCCATTTATAGAATCAAATTTGCTTTAATTAGCTCTCCACATGAAGGAGAGCATCCTCCCACCTTTAGACTCTGATTATAAGTATTTCCAGCCGCGGGCAGGATCACTCGGTATTATGCGAGTACCGCCAGCTTGTATTTTAGTGTACATCTCAGAGTCTGACAATGATGACAACCGCAAGGGAAATGTTCTGTCCCTTTGATGCAGGCTTAACAGCATGCTCTAATACAATGAACTATGCAGGGTCTCTCCTGCAGTGAACAGGCGCCTGGGGAGAATTGCATGACGATATCGTCTGACCCATTCCACGGAGGGCATTGGAACGACATTACTGTTACAGAATGAAAACACATTGGCTGGTAATGGATACACATTTACCGAAATTGAATAAAGAACGCTATGAAGTGCGCCTTTTATTCAAACCATAGGATAGGAGAATACATTAGAATATCGTCGCTGTGTGACGAATATCGCGCATCCCATAATGCTCTTCCTATCTATTACTTTCCCTTAAGTCTGGTCACGCCTCCCAGCCACAAATGGATACGCAGTCCATCAGAAAAATTTTCGTTGTGTTCGTTTCCCTATGCGTGTGTGTAAAGGAAAATGAACCTTACATACCGAACTGTAGGAATGCATGCTAGCATGAAGAATTTACGCCCTCCTACAGCGCAATGCAGTTAAGGTCTATTTTCCTTTACACATTAGCATAGGAAAATGAGCGCAACGAAAATTGTTGTAATGTACTCCATGTCCATACGTGGCTAGGAGGCGTGACCAGTATTAAGGAAAATAATGGATAGAGCGAGTATTGTCAGATACGCGATATTGCTTCCGCAGCGACGATATGTTGGCATTAAAAATGAAAAGTCATTCAGTACAATTATGGTGCAAAACTGAAAATAGTCACTGTTGAGAGACCACAATCAACCCTTGAAATGAAGGGAGTAGAGGAAATACTGTCTCTACCTAACTGTCTAAAACACTGACGACAGCATATAAGTTTCATTCAATTGCCAGATGTCGTGGTTTCTTTCTGGCTCCAAAAGGCTAGGCTGTTACTTGTACAGACAGAAAATGATGCAATAAATGAAGTGGCAACTGGACATCGATGAAACCCGCAGTGCAGAAAAACAAGCAAAGTGAAATTCCGTAGTTTCACGTGACTATTGGTATCATGATCATAGTCACAAGATGGCCGGAGGACGTCCATGACGCCAATCCTATGTGGGGGATGTATTTACTACTACGTTCTTCTGAAGTAAAACAAATACCAAGCTTTAGAGGTAATAGAATTGACCAGTTGCAGATTAAAATCCGTGGCCCGGGCGGAAATCAAATCTAAGACCCTCTCAATCGAAGGCCAGTACGCAGAACCTTTATTCAAAGCGCCGTGCTATTTTTTTCATAATTAGTGCACAAATATGATGACCGCTAACTTCTCCTTATACTGCTACATATTGCAATAAGAAATTCGGAAGACATTAATGACACAATACATAACACTAACATACCGTAACAGTTTCGTGCTTAAGACTACAAGTCAGAAAGAGTTCATTTCAGGATAGAAGTTTGAAGTTTAAAAAACAGATGTAGTGTTCATTGTAGACGGTTTGAAAAGAATAGAATATCAAAAAATTTCAGAAAATTGTTCTATTTTCATTGTTTAATAACAGTTTTCTTCTGCTAACTGTTGAAAATTAAATCAATGTCTTGAACTATTAGGACCCAATATAACATGATATAATCTTAAGCCCTGGCAAGAAAGGTCTGTAAAGAGAAATATCAACATGATCATGATATGTAAGGAACGGCAAAAGAATTATCTTCACAGGATTGTGAACCTACCAGCGCTAGTTGTTAATCCATCTATGACATTCTTCACTCTGTATTGTCGTTCTCTAAATTCTAATAATAATAATAATGTTATTTGTTTTACGTCCCACTAACTACTTTTTAAGGTCTTCGGAGACGCCGAGGTGCCGGAATTTAGTCCCGCAGGAGTTCTTTTTACGTGCCAGTAAATCTACCGACACGGGGCTGTCGTATTTGAGCACCTTCAAATACCACCGGACTGAGACAGGATCGAACCTGCCAAGTTGGGGTTAGAAGGCCAGCGCCTTAACCGTCTGAGCCACTCAGCCCGGCTCTCTAAATTCTGAGGATGGTGATCGCCGAGGAGGCTATTGGACGATATTCTCCTTCCGTTGCGGTCCTCGGCCATTAGTGGGGAACTAAAGAGGTTCAACCTAGTTACATTCTTGATAATAGCAGACATGCAAGTGGGAACTCGCCGCAAATCTCTCTTCCCGCGAACATTGAATGATCCGTTTCTATAAGCAGTGTTTCGCACATCACATAATGTATGTAAAGTTTTGTAAAAGCATTTATTTACGCATTCATAATAATCTGATTCTATGGTTGAACAGCTTAACAGTGAATCACTGATTCGAAACGCTATCCAAGGTATGAGTAACATTGTTCACCAGCACTGCATTTCAAAAAATATCAGTAAAGTTGAGACGAAAGATCCGTGTCTTGGCTCTATAGAAAAAAACTTTAAATACCAGACTGCATTACTCTCACCTTCAGCTATAACGAGAAAGAGCGGATCTCCCGCAATAGCAGTTCTCTTTCTCTCAAGATCAAAGTAACTCGAATCGGAATTGACTGAACCGGGGTATAGCATTTCTGAGACGTCTAAACTGGCTAATTTCCCGGCTCTATCAACAGTTTTGGTTTCATTCAATCGGTTATTAGGGAAACCAGACATGTAATTTAAGGACAAAATGTCTATACCGGGTTATTCACCAGCCCCTTACTTTTTCAGAGACAAGCAACCCAATACGTTGAAAGTCTGTTTCGATTACAATGCGGTCGTGAAAATTCAATATTCATCAAAATTCTTCCTTACAATTTAGTTTTCAGAACACCAAATAACTTGACATTTCTCTTTATGGTCAATACAATACGGCTCTCCCCTACCTGTGCGTAATCACTGTAAATTGATCCATCGATTTAGCAAATGAAAATCTACTGTGCACAATTCCGCGCCAAATAGCAAGGACCATGCAAACATGTGATTTATTGCGCCTTGAAATAACACAGGTACCCGTAATAGGATCGAATTAATAGGTTCTGCTACGTGCTCTGTAACATAAGGAAGTTAAAATAGCACTGTAAACCTTCACTGAAGTCTTTGATACGGATATAAACTTTCGAGGTGGAACCACCGTACTTTACTACTAAAACTCTAGCAAGCATCACTTCATGCCTGAGTCGTTCAAAGGCTGGAGCAAAAGATGTGTGAGTATCGGCAGCGTAGTGGGTCAAATCCAGCATATGGAAAATTATTTTAAGGACAGTGGTGGTCCATGTTAGCGGAGATACAATTATAATCTATACTCTTTTGCTATTGGTTTTTAAGGGGTGCGCTCTAATTTGGCGTCTTTCCCCTTAGGATGGGTGGGGGAAGAATTGGAAAGGAAATTTGCCTTGATCGTTTATTAAGGTACCGTCCTGATATTCGCCTGGCATTGAAAATGGAAAAACGAGGAACACCGTTTTCAGGTCGGCCAGCATGGGATTCGAATCCACAACCTACCGAATCCAACGCACACAAGTAATAATCCACACCAACCAGGTCACACCACAGCACTTATTTCCTCACGATATATTCCTATGAAGTGTACTTTAAAATTGTTGCTAATTTATGGAGAAAGTACGGTCGAATTAAAAATGTATGCCACGTGCTCTGTAATGGTAAAAAGCTAAATGAACTCTGTAAACTGGTCAAAATTTCAACACTTGTTACAATGGACATGCAGGGTACCATACTTCTTACCTACAGACCATCACGTCGTAGTCCGACCTGGTTACGCAACATCGGATAAAAACGGTCCTTTTCAGGTCCAAATAAAATTTCACCCTTTGGAACAGGATGATATGTCGCCATATTGGAGTCACTGTAAACGGCGTTAATTGAAAAAAGAAATGTACCAACCTGTGATTCAAACCTACTACCATACACCTTGGCTGATTCAACAGCAGTGTTGTGTCGTTTACCCTCCTTAGCTACCGCGAGCCCCAATGGATACCTAGCACGTTGTAGTCCTTATAGCCACTTCCTGTCCAAACGTAAGATAGTGTTATTCGCAGCTGTGATCGTTTTCCACATTCATTACAGTTTGAGTAATAGACATAAGACTACCATAAATGCTTTCTATCATTCGTGAGCACAATATACAGAGTATAGTTTTACTAAGGCCGTGAAGAAGTAAAGAAGCAACCACCCAGTATGTGTTAAAATTGTATGTATTCCCACCTTCTAGAGGGAAAGCATACATATCCACCTCGTTAGAAGTGTTTTACTGGAAACTGGAAATATTTACTGACCTACTCAATAGGAAGGACATATCTGAGCAACTTGAACATTGGGCAAGACAAGACATTCCCTTGCTGTTACTGTTGACAGGGAAAATGTCCCAGAGTAACTGTGTTAAGTGATATTGTTAGGACGGAAAATGTTCCGAATTTGGACTTTAATGTTTTTGTATGAAGGGAAATTTAAAGGTGAAAGTTAGTAACATAATTAAAGTGTGATTAAATGATTCTAAGCATTAAATAACCTAATTTTTTATGTTTTACGAGAATGAGATTACATATTTGAGAAATCACACATGCGCAGTAAGTTTCGGTTCCCATACAACTATTTTCTTGAAAACATGTTTCTTTCAAAAACTGATCAGAAATACTACAAAAATCTGATAAATAATTGATACAAAAACAGACACAAATTCCAAACATTAGAAGCTGTAGGCAGTTTTATTACACTTTTCTCAAAACTAGTTGTGGTGGACGTGTGTGCTTTCTCAAATAACCGATTTATTTGTGCTAATATGCAGCCGAGTTCTTTCAAGTAAACTTGCTTGTGGGAATAGGGATATTGCCCAACAGTTAAGTTACACAATATTAAGGCTGTAAGACAACAGTAATAAAAAGTAAAATAGGAAAATTAACAAAATACTACTACTTACTTAAAAGGCGCTGTGCATACAGTTTCTGAAACAAATTCATGGATCATCCTTTGGTAAATGTCGTGTTTGATGTGGATTTGACACGTATGTGTAAAAGACTTTCTTCTTATTGAATTAAATTAACTCAGTTATCAGATCTATCCAGCAGTGCTCATATTACGTACCAGAGGTTAACAAACTGATGTAATAAGCACCAAAATGGCACTACTTCAGAAAGTCTGCAAGGCAGTAGCTGGGGCCAAACGAGTATTACTGTGAATGGTGTCATACAACGCTATTCAAACTGAGGTTGGGTATACACGTACATTCTAATAAGAATAGCAGGGAAATAAACTTCTCACTCATCGTCTTCTAAAACTATGTCGGTGACTACGGGTACTTTATTTGTTTTGTTACTATTGGTAATCGGGCTCACTACAAATGGTAGCGCAGTTCTCTCTGTCGCTTTCCACTGTTTTTCGTCCAGGATTAGTGAATGTATTGTGACTGTATCGGTCATGTACATATTTATTTAATCATGATTTTAGGCAGTGAAAACTTTTGATAAGCTCCCTTGTACATATTACAGAAAGTTACACTAGGTTGCATCTGTTTGCACAACGCCTTAACTTGGTAAACACGAGTCCGTCATAGCTGGAGGAATCCCCAGATAGAAAGCGAGCTATGAAAAATGACAAGGAAAGAAAATCAATACTAATAACTCCGCCCACTAAAAATAGACGAAACACGGCAATGCCAACGCGCAAACTTGATTTGTATGGCAAGATTTCGAGATATGCATAACAATTAGTTAGAGAAACCTCGGCACTGTCATATGATCCCATAATAGACCTCTGCCAAAGTTCTAATTGTTTATAATATGTTAAGATATGAAAAAATACGCTAACATTTGATTATATAACCACTAGTAGCGTACCCACGCCAACTAAGTACGCAGACTCCACACGGGGTATCCCCGTAAATGCATCATTTTGAAAATAAATTTTAAATAAACCGCAGATCGATGCGTCTTCCTCGCATAAGAAGAGTACATAAGAGTGAGTCACATATTTGAGCGCATTACTGATGTCATACTGCCCCCATTTTTCCCGAGCTAAGCCCAGCCATCGAGCGAGGAATCCCAAGGTGGACCGTTCGATCGTTGGCTATCACTTTCTAGAGGCATTTAAGGGTTGTTAAGGATTGATGACCAAGCAGGATAAAAAGAAATATTAAAACAACACTCTGACATTTATTCACATAAGCAGACAAACAAATGAAATATTCTTGATGATTTTTTTTAATATAACAGAGAACTTTCATAATATTGGATTTCTTCCTCGATTTAGAGTGACACGTGTTCATATCTCCAGCCTTACTGTGCTGTAATGAAACCAAAGAAGTAATTAGGCCACTTGCCTTTTCAAACCAAACATTTGACTGAAAGAATTAAATAAATCAACATGTGTTCAAAGCTTTACCAATTTAAAGTTGTCTCAACACGTGGTTTTAAGATGTACACAAATGAACTTGTCATTTACAGCATTTAATATTGGTCAATGACACCAACATGAACTTCAGTAGAAAATGAAAATTGTTTCCAAAATTCTCAAAATTAATTAATTATTATTCTAATTATTATTATTATTATTTTCTTATTATTCAATTAACCTGTTCCATTGTCACACGATCGTGTTCTTATTAATTTTCCACTGCATCATTTACCTAATGATCATCATTAGCATTTCAGAGTAATTATTCTTAATTAATAATTAATGACTTATTTTCACAATGTTTCAAAGCAATCATGCGGCTAACGAATTCCTACCTCTGATCTTTGCATTTCATTTCTATTCAAATTAATCTTAAAGTATTTCAGATTTTTAGAAATTTACATTACCAACGTGTGAGCTAGTTAAATAAATTTTATTTACAAATCGAGTGCCTTCATAAAGTAACGAGATGATCTTTCCTTTTAAATCTCGCTAATTAAGAAAATAAATTCCTTCCTAGTCTTCCTTGACTTAACTTAATTAACTTTCCCTTAAGGGCGTGAAAATATTTCTTAAGGCGACACACAACGATGAGTGTGATCTGCGTCACAGCAAGTGCATGACCAGATCAAAATTAAATGAAATCAACATGACACAAGAAAAATATACACATTTACACACACATTCACACTAGGGAAACACGTTTTTATGTACACTATTTACATCGAATCCTGATTTGGCAAATTTATTTATGATTTTTATTAGTGGTCGGGACGCGTAATGTCTAGCAGAAATAATCCGTGCACTGAAATTCTCCTTCATTAATAGTGGCTAGTGATCGAAGTCATGGGTATCACTTGGTAGAAATACATTTCACATATCACCGCAAGTTCATCTAATTCATGAGATTATAATGGAAGATTCTAGTAAAATCCATAAGCACTACCATCATGTGGGCTACAGGTTGAATTTACCGCGAGCGTGAGCCTTACTCGTATTATTTTTACTTCCTACTTGTGAAATACACTCGCAACACGTGCTCCAATAATTATAATCTATCTTGCGCTCCCAATACACAAGAATAAATCAAATATCACCATTAATTCATCAATTGCTCAATTATACAACAAATATCCCTCAGGATTGGCCATATTCCAGACCCTTCATGAACAGAGCACATTTCATCTCACATTTAGGAACTCTACAGTAGTTTTACGGCTCACGAGCGTTTACTTCTGTTTTACCCGATCTTTAATCAATATTATTATTATTAAAGTGATTATTACATCTACTGATCCTCATGGAATATCGTAAAATTGGATGACTTCATCATAAAAACAAGTGATCTTAAAAGACACTAGGTTCGACCCTATTCACTCAAAATGTACACGCAAACTTTCCGTCCGGTAACTTTCAATATTACAAGTAAAGTAGATTTATCGTGTGGTCAGTGATTATTAAACATAAACTCCTTAAGCATGGGAAATCATTCAAAGACAACCTACATGTCTACTCTAATAGATTCCAAAATTTCATTCACACGTACCTAGTCTACCACGACACCTTAAGAAGTAGAAAAATGAAATATTTCTAACTACAGCAAACTAACAGATCTACGACTTAAGAAGAAAGACCTCTAGTTGTACAAAAGGTAAGACAGATAAATTAAATTAAAAAGGTACTCAAGTTTTTGTGAAGTTCGATTCCCGTCGACAGTTATTTCAGCATACTCCGGCCAGTCTCCTTCCAATTACCAGAGACGCCTTACATTTTTACAGCTCCATGGAGGCTCTGCAATAGGTGTCCCTCGATGAAATTGTGTTGCCGGTGGTTGCGGAATTCTTCATCTTGAGATGTTCAATTCTAAGACGTCTTCCGTAGATTGCTGGTCACAAGCTGTAACTGAGATGACAAAATTAAGTATTTTTCACAAACACACGCAGAATATAAACAGCTCGTCTACACTGTCATACTTAACTTGGCTCCTAGGCGTTTTTATTCCACAGAATTCACTAATTATCAGACTAAATTCTGGTAGAACGGGCGTCGACTTGACTTGAAAATTTTCCTTCCACGTGGTCCGGTAACGTGATGTCTCACACAGCGAAGAATATATCCAGAGAGAGCTTCAGAATAAGCGCATAAAGCATTAAGAGAACAAGCATTAAGAGAACGATTCACTCGAAGCAAGGCCTTTTATCTAATTAGCCAGGGAGGCGTGTTCTTCAGCGAGAACGGTAATTGGCTGATGGTCTCCTTTAATTTGCGCAGACTATTCCAGAAACAAGCTGGGTTGTGCGCGTGCGAAGGCAGTCACGTGGTTTGGCCTGACCTTGGCATAGTCTCGCGGTGTATCTCACCCCTCTGAACGACAAAAAAAAAACTCGTTCTCGGCTCGCCACAACTTCCCAAATGATATGCTGCGGTTCTAGGCAGACAATAAAATTTTTGCTTTCCACTTGTTAAAATACTCGTAATATCGCCAATTTTAACGGGGACAATACAACCCGTAGAACCACTCATTTGAAAAAAAAAATGTGGTGGGGACTGACCGCCGTCTATTGTTTGTGTAGGGGTAAAGTTATAAAAGGGGCAGCCATGATGATACAATATCCACTCGACGCGAAAAATTGAAGGCAGACCCTCGGTCCGCTGGTGTTCTGACCTTACCTATATTCGGGAGTGATGATACACATTTTGCAAATACGTGGTGTGAAAAACCTTGTCCAAGTGATAGTATTGAAAGTATTGAAGTAACGTGACCGAGAGAACTGTGTTACAGTTTTGAAAAATTTTGCTTTTGAGTGACGCAACTTATTTCAACGTCATTAGAGTTGTTACAGTGAAGAAGAGGATCCTGGGATTATGAATGTGTTCAGCAGGAATAGAAGAGTATTTGAACCTGTGATCCACGTCAGCGTCGTGAGAGGCTAAGCGACGATAAGGGCCTTTTCCTGGGCCCGAACCATGGATTTCACGACATGATTATAAGTACTAAAAATATAAATATTTATCTAAATAAATGCACGGTTATGTAATATGTAGATCACATAAATTAGGTTAGTAATGTAAATTGCATGTATCCTTGAATTAGAGAGAGAGAACTTATGAGTGGTCTTCATATTGTTTATATGTCTTCATATTGTTTATATATTCATCTAGATGGGGACTGACATTCGATAATATGGGCTAAAATTTCGGACCTGTAAAATATAATTTTAATATAATGCATGTACGTGATTTAATGGAAACATATAAGTAAGTCTGAGAGTGATTTAGATTAGGTGGACAAAATATAGATTTGTATTATTGATCATTTCAAACCGTGATATGTATATTTTATTTTATGGAATATTCAAGCCTATTTTGGTAATGCATGGTGACAGTGTCTTCAAAATGCCACTATCGGCATAATAATCATGAAGATAGGAAGGCACTCTTGTGTTAATGTAATTTTGCACGATAAGAATACGTAGATGGCTGTATTAATTATATGGGCAACTTGTGACACGACTGGACAACGAACAAACGCCCTCCGATTTTAGATATAAGTTTTCCTTTTATGGCAAGTATTTGCTTTTCTGTAATATTAGAATAATATTATGGATACGTTTAAATCCATATTTGATTTTTGTTTGAGTTCAAACTGTAGGAAAACATAGGCTGAGATATTCTATGTAGTCGGATGGATGTGAACCTGAACATTCTAAGTCCATAGATGTGAAATTGAAAAGATAAATAGTGGCTTGATATTGAATTAAAGAATTGTAACAGGGCAGATAATTAATAAGCCAGTGGAGCTTTGGAAAATGATATGAGGATATCAGTTGAAATTATATTATTTACCATGATTTATTTTCAGGGAGACGATTGGTCTCGCCTTGAGTTGTTGACGAGAAGTATTCTGCGGCCGACCATTATTAGGTGTGGTTAGACGTTGTATGATTTATGATTTTAGAAAGGGTGCGTTAGCACTTACCCTGTGAGCAGGGTCACTGCCAATAGTATTGTTCAAGCCTGTTCACTAAGACTGAATGCTGGGAGTTTCACATAAAACCGATTACATTTAAATGATTCTTTTTAACTCTTTCGTGTTTATTTCTATAAAGAAATTAAATAACTCGAACGCCAGTATTATTATTGATTTCTTGACCTTACGAATAATTGAGATAGGGAATTTTTAGAGACCCGTTTGTTGATGGCATCCTGGTGATCATCGATTCGAACTCCAAGGCAGACCATGGATTTTTTTGTCTCACAATATTTCTTTTATGTTATACAGCCAGTTGCATGCATACATTGTTTATACTTTGTTTTAAAATAAGTGTACATAATTTTTGAATATGCTCCTTGAGTTGTGATTAATTTTTTTGTTTGGATTCCAAAACGGGTTCTGTCTCGTTATTTGTCATCGGACTCATTGTGATGTGGGTACGATTTCTGGACCCGACATCAGTCAAATTTTATTTTGATGATTATGATTTTATCCACTAGTGTTCGCTTATTCTTTGGTTTATTTATTTAGCAGTATAATTAATTAGTTAGACGACCACTCCAAGTTGTCTCCAATTTTTCGCATAGATAATTGTTTCTTCTAACAGTGAAGAAGGCTTGCAATGAGAACCGTCGCATTTATAAGGATGTTTCTGTTCTTAAAAAGATGTACCGATTATTTAATGTAATACTTATTGCCATGTCAAAAAGGGAATAGAACAAACAACTTCGACATTTAATCGATAACTATTAACAAATATGAATTATTAATTTTTTCAATGAAGGAGTGACATCTCCAAATTTGTAATTAGTCTATCGCACTTTGTATATTTTATTTTCATTATAGTAGAATTATTCATGGTTAATTTCAATTAATCGTGATTTTATCAAGGAATAATATTTTTTTAACTTTTCTTTGCTTGTCATTTTGCCGGAAAAACATTGCATCCTAAATTTCCCTCCGTTCATTTATGCCTTTAAGTTAGTTAAATTTTATATTTTGATCTTTTGTCGCGAACACACCATGGCCCTGGGAGGCCGTTGGTTTGATTCTTTGGAACGGAGGAGTGCAGTTGATCCTTGCACGGTCGATAGAGCTTTTGCTCACCCATCAATTTGAAGTTTATTTTTCTTCCTTTTTCTAGATGAGGTGGCATTTGACTCTAGACTAAAAAGGTCCCATACCATCGAACGCCTTGGCGTATGGTGCTATATGGCGGTAGCCCGAAATTATGGGGACAATGATGCTGTCATGTGGTTCTATGGGGCAATGGCGTGGGTGGTATGGTTGCAGTGTATAGGGAGTTTTCCAGCAGCGGTAAATATTTGTTGAGTGTGTTGCTATCTTATATGGATTGTGTGTTGCTGAGGTGCTAATGTACAAATTATGATTAAGTAAGAATATAGATAGTCTAATCCAGTTAGTGGAGAGACCGAGCTCGATAGCTGCAGTCGCTTAAGTGCGGCCAGTATCCAGTATTCGGGAGATAGTAGGTTCGAATCCCACTGTCGACAGCCCTGAAAATGGTTTTCCGTGGTTTCCCACTTTCACACCAGGTAAATGCTGGGGCTGTACCTTAATTAAGGCCACGGCCACTTCCTTCCCACTCCTAGCCCTTTCCTGTCCCATCGTCGCCATAAGACCTATCTGTGTCGGTGCGACGTAAAGCAACTAGCAAAAAAAAAGTTAGTGGAGAAGACATTAGAGAACCTCGCTTCAGTTACTACCTGTTTATTCGTTTTCAGTGAGTTAGCTAAAGTCCAATCAGCAGAGTACCAGTCTTGCATCTCTATGAATATGACCTGAGTGGAATATGCTATGGTCCGCCATTAATATTATAATTGATCTTGTTAGTAACATTCTAAATTGAGGGATCATATGGTGACCTCTGGCGCCCATTTACCTGCATTTCGGCCAATTATAAATTATCATTATTATCAGTATCGTAATTTATTTATTCATTCATCATCATCATCATCTGTTTACCCTCCAGGTTCGGCTTTTCCCTCGGACACAGCGAGGGATCCCACCTCTACCGCCTCAAGGGCAGTGTCCTGGAGCTTCAGACTCTTGGTCGGGGGATACAACTGGGGAGTATGACCAGTACCTCGCCCAGGCGGCCTCACCTGCTATGCTGAACAGGGGCCTTGTGGAGGGATGGGAAGATTGGAAGGGATAGACATGGAAGAGGGAAGGAAGCGGCCTTGGCCTTAAGTTAGGTACCATCCCGGCATTCGCCTGGAGGAGAAGTGGGAAACCACGGAAAACCACTTCCAGGATGGCTGAGGTGGGAATCGAACCCACCTCTACTCAGTTGACCTCCCGAGGCTGAGTGGACCCCGTTCCAGCCCTCGTACCACTTTTCAAATTTTCGTGGCAGAGCCGGGAATCGAACCCGGACCTCCGGGGGTGGCAGCTAATCACGCTAACCACTACACCACAGAGGCGGACTATGTATTCATTCACTTATTTTAAATTTCATTTCTTTGGAAGTCACCGCGTGATAATTACATTTAATGATGGTACAAAGATTAATATTTTGATTAATTCATATTTAATGTTACAATTAATGCTCAAACGTGAGGCGATTAATTATTCTTTTCATTTTATTTAGATTTTATGTGATTTATATTAAAATTAGCGCCCAACAGTAGGACATACTTTACTAATAATAGCACAGTTAAAAGGTTAGGTTTTAATTAAAACGATGCATACTTCTGCTCTATGAATTACGATAGGGCAAATATCATAAATTAAAAATGTTCCATTTTACATCCATGGAAATTCTATGAAAGTTCGTTTCCATGTATGGTATATTACAGTCAAGGAAGAATGAATTTCGGATGTCCCTGTAGAACTATATAAACGTACTCTGCATCCATCTGTGGTTGTCTCGAACTGCGTTTATTGTTTTACATAATTGTATACCATCAACTCTTATATTCTTGCTTTTAAAATATCAGTATTAGCAGGTATGAAGAGTATTGTCCGTGGATTTTGAACTTCCACACCACACAAACGTCGGAGTTGAAATAAAAACGAGGCCATGAACATATCTTCTCAGTCCTAACCATTTCCTATCCCAGTGTCGCCAAAAAACTATTTGTATTACGGTGATATTATAGAAAGCCATCAAAACGGAAAAGATCAGAATGTGTATTAACTCTGCAAATATAAATACGACATTCATAAAATAACCGTCCGACTCGTTGGCTGAATGGTCAGCGTACTGGCCTTCGGTTCAGAGGGTCCCGGGTTCGATCCCCGGTCGGGTCGTGGATTTTAATCTTCATTGGTTAATTCCAATGGCCCGGGGGCTGGGTGTTTGTGCTGTCCCCAACATCCCTGCAACTCACACACCACACATAACACTATCCTCCACCACAATAACACGCAGTTACCTACACGTGGCAGATGCCGCCCACCCTCATCGGAGGGTCTGCCTTACAAGGGCTGCACTCGGCTAGAAATAGCCACACGAAATTATTATTATAAAATAACCACCATAATAAATACTTCTCTTTCTATGAAATGGAAAATAAAGGAGAAGTAACGTAATATTTGTGCGGAATTAGTTATTAAAACTTCGAATATTAATTTTCTATATATTGACGTAAACATTCAATCCTCCCTTGATATATATTTGTGATACGCACAGTTAGATTTTAAATTAAATTATCAGTATGTCACCAAACTCCTTCTCAGAACTCTGACACACTCGAGGTGTTATTTATATCAGTGTGTAAAAATTTTAAGACCGGGCGGGTTGGCCGTGCAATTAGGGACGCACAGCTGTGAGCTTGCATCTGGGAGATAGTGAGTTCGAATCCCACTGTCGGCAGCCCTGAAGATGGTTTTCCGTGGTTTCCTTTCTTGCACCAGGCAAATGCTCGGGCTGTACCTTAATTAAGGCCACGGCTGCTTCCTTCCCACTCCTAGCCTTTTCCTATCCCATCGTCGCCATAATACCTTTCTGTGTCAGTGCGACGTAATGCCAACTAGCAAAAAAATTTAAGACATCGCAATTTTAATCGTGATTATTAGTGTGGGTTCCTGTATTCACGTTTTAGATTGTGAACTCCGGGTAATGGCTGAGTGGCCTACTAAGTGGTCCTGCGAGTCAAGTTACTAATTACTATGAACCGGTGCTAGGAATCTCAGATATCTGGAATCTAGTCTTGCATTCATGCAATTACATGTAATCAAATTCGATGCTTGTTCTCTGAATCCTCATGGGACCGTGTGCAACAGGGTTAAATCAGGTTTCTCAGATACTGCTGTATTCCCACATCTGTTACCAACGTTTAGACGAAGTCTTCAGCAGATCTCCGTTGTAATTTCACTGAGCAAGTACATATCGTAAACAATTGTTATAAAAAATGGAAACTATCTTTAAAATTCAGGAAAGCAGAGAATATAGCTGATGAAATCAACATTCACAATGGGTTACGACGTTTTATGTATTACTGATGTTAAAGGAAAAGTTAACTTGAGGAATGAAAGTAAATCATGGAATATTAGATATCAAAATTTAAATAAGAGAGTAGGATTTTCGATCCTGATCCCACAAGATCACTAAAACAAAGGAAATACCTAGGTTCTGGCACATAGTATATATATGAAGTGCCAGCACTAATCACTCGAACACTGCAACTGTTGCTTTGTATTACGTTGAAGGATGTTATTCTCTAATGTGGAAGGAAGTGCGGTACCTCTTCGCGCGTGCGATCAGCCAAACGCAAGGGGCATTCCGTGTACAATTGGACTTAAACCGCAAAAAACGAACTTCGATTTTTTAAATGACGAAAATATAAAGGTGTGTTTAGAAAACTTTCGAAATCAGGACTGTGTGAATAATATTTTCTTAACTGCAGAAGAGCTCACCCAAAAGTTGTTAAAATTATCATACAATAATATTTTTCCTGACATCATAGGCCCATATTTCAGTTATCCCTAGAAATAGAAAATTAAATGAGGTATTTTCGCGCATATAATATAGAATTTTTAATGATATTGAGCCGAATCCGACCGGCCCATAATAATAATTGGAACATTATTTGACCAAATATGTGAATTTTATTCATAAAAAGTTACAGTCCAATATGTTAAAGTATCGTATCCCAAGATAGTTAATACCGGATGTTGAGCAAGACTGTAAGTTGCTGGATGTTGCTTCATATTTCCGCATGACCGTGAGAAAGTAAGCGTACCCACGCGCTGGCAAGGATCGACACGTGTATTACATGCTGACCAAGCAAGATATTTCAGCCAATGGGAACTTAAGGATTTGGCAAACATGGAGGCTACACCGCGCTAAATATTAATTCCAGGATGACCAACATGCTCTGTGGATAAAGTCAGTTTCTGTAGACAATCGGTTTTCCCCAGTTTCTGAAGTTAGATATATTTGGAAATGTATTATAGAAATTGGTGGAAGAGATTTGCTAATGTTTGAGCTGTGTTTTATAAATATATCACAATAAGTATTGTATCATCATACATGACGAACTCTCTGATTGGTGGTTGGTTCAGATACCCGGGAACCCCAACAATATTAGCGTCACCGAAGCCTCCTCAGTAACCCAAGCTCTGGAGAGCGTCACTCTGTAGTTGAAATTTGAGCAGTACGGATGTACTAAATCGGCACTCTGTAGCAAAAGTTTGAGCAGTACGGTTGTACTAACTCTGTGACTGGTGGTTGTAATTAACGTGGCGTTATTCCAGAAATAGTAACTGGTTCTCATTGATGCTTCAAATTGTGCAGTCGTAATATTTACTGTGCTTTGACAGAGTTTACTTTTAATCGATAAAGACGGTGTAGTGACCGCTGAGTAACAAGTGTTGTAGAAACGTGCCAGTGTTTCACTATTTCGCGACGGGCGCGTATTCGCGTGGAACTTCCGTACCGAACCGTGGGCTGCTTTTAAAACTGTAATTTTACCCTTTTAGTGAAGTGTGTTATATATATGTGAATCAGTGTGTTAGCTGATCTGGTAAAAGAAAGGGTATCTCGGCTCGCAGCATTAAGCAGTGAAGAGGTTATCAATAATAGTCTTCTGTGTTCCAGTGAATTGTTTTCCAGCAAGATGATGGATACACCTGCAGAGGAAGGAAGTGCATTCCCACATATTAAGGATGTGATTAACATGGTGTAGATCCCAAAAATTAGTGGGGATGTAAGCTGCTATCCTGGTATCCCGAGAGTCATCATAAAGTAAGATGCACGTATTATATATGGCATGATATGTAAGTTATGTTAAGGTACTAGGGCAGTGTAGATAGAATTTTCAGTTTCATTTAAAGTAAGCCTGACGGCATGTATTTGTTTAATTTTGTCACTATGGTAGATTCGGATACGAGATTAATGCATGTTTATTTTATTTTCATTTTTATTTATGATTAGATGTTTGGGAAAATGAGGGATTGATAGGATCAGTTATTGTTGTAAATATAGTACTTAGAGTAGGATATTCCGAGTTTTCCTTAAATATATGCTAGAAGGGCTAGATCGACAGGTTCATTTTTATATCGTCAAACACGTATCAATTCATTTTATTTCGGTTATTCAGAGAGACAGGTATAGCTATTTTGCATGATGCATGGTTTTACAGATGCTGCCGGAAGGAGCTGCAGAACGTCGTTGTTAAATTAAGATCTTTGAAGTTAAGTTGGATTCTGTTTGCCTGATGGTCTGCCAAGGACTCGAACAGCGTCTCGTTATGTGGAAAGGCCAGTAGGATTCATGAGGAATGATGAGATAATAATTGCATGCTTAATTATAATGTATTGGTGCAGGCCGATTGTATGCTTGACAAGATAGAGTATTATGCAGATGTGTGTGCCTGCTTAGCGTCTTCTGAGTATATTGTGATCAGAATGGACAGTGTTAATTCCAGACTATTGAGTCTGATGTTGTTAAATGGCCCAAGCATGCTAAGAAGAAATTAATATACGGGAGTTTCCGTGTAGTTGATGATGGGCGTTATCTCATGGCAAGCTGACTCCTGGCCTGTGTTATCGGCATGTGTGAAAGAGACAGTATTTCCTTGCGGCGGCCACGGGAGACAAAATCCAATCTTTAGCGTAGTGGAGTTCTATATTTCTTTACAGCTCGTAATCTACCCGGAAGTACATGACGGATGACCGCGCTCTTGAGCGCTCAAACGCAGCAGAAGGAGGCAATGTTGCCCATTGCTTTCTTCATGACATCAAGGATTATTTATATGTTTTTCTCTTACAGGATGGTTTTACCTTATTATTTTGTGATTGTATACCTTGTCTCGTTGTTTTAAAGGGAACAGCCCGAGTGCTGATGTATTGTTAGTTTATCTAGTTCTGTCTAGATCTTTTGTAGTGAACCGGGATTCACATTAGAAGCAGTGTAGCATTTAAGACTTTACTCGATATCCGATGTATATATATGTTTAGTTTGATGATTTGAATTATTGTAAATATAGTGTAGGATTTGCCCCTAGTATTTTGCATTACTTACATAGCGTCCGGTGCGTCTTAATTAATTTTTTCTTTCCGTCGTAAATTTTCATATGATGTAACTTTGATTTTACGGAAATTGTTTGATGATTCTCGGGAGTAACTTAATTTTGAAACCGTATCGTTGGGATGCGATAATGTGAAACTCCATACCGAAACACCACATGGCAGTGTTTGCATACACTTGTTGCCATACAACATAAACATTGGACTATGAGAAGATACTCAGTCTTGATTTTTATATATGTTCTTTATTGAACTTGTTTTTCTTTTAATGTCAAATTTGTATTATCACTCATTTAACGTTTCTGATTTCGATTTATTTTATTACTTTGAGTTCATTTTTTACAAGTTATTATTTTTTTATTCTATTATTTTCGTGTGATTTGATCGGGGATATTTGTTAATAAATCCATCTTACCCCCTATGATTGTTTCTCGTTCGTGTTATACCTCCATTTCCTGTCATTGATTGCTATTTTAGTGTTGAACTTCGACTTTTATCCTGACCCAATCGACAACCAACCCACACTCTGCCCAACCCTGAGTTAGTCGGATGTTCATACAGGAATGGAGGCATCGTCCTAGAGGGTATTTACCCCTGGGTACGGTACATATATATTTGGCGCCGCAACTAAGGGCAAATAGACACTTTGGCGTATGTTCGTACCCCGCTGGGAGTATTTTTGTGTTACCCAAAGATTTCTAGGTTTTTCTTACAAACTTGGGCAGGTCAAATTGAGATTTACGAGAGTGAATGTGATTTGACAAGCTATTCCGAAGGCTAGATAGGATTAGGATTATGGTTCGAAAGCTGGAAGAGACCAATAATTGGTATCCAGATAATGATTAAATTTAAGAAAGGTAGATAGGTAATTTCGAACCATAGGCGCAACTTAGGAATCTGGCAACCTAACGTTCAGACAACTTGAGTCTAGAGTCCCATGTTCAGTACTACGAATGATAGTAGGCGGACATGAAAGGGCAAGATTTCATCGGAAATCGTGTGTTTAGAAAATAGAGTAAAATCTAAATGCATTACGTTAGGGACATCGGCAAAAAAGTTGGTATTTAAATTATGTTAGGAAGAATGAGGAACATAGCCGATAAGTAAGGCGTGTCGTAGTAGTAAAGGAACTCTATTTGAGTCAGAGAACTATAAAAAGATTTCTCTAATGAGGTAAAGTGGTCGATGACGTGTCCTTCAGACATGTGTTGATCTTGACATAGCCTGGAATTTGTGTGCAGATAAAATTTCAATTGCCAGTAATGATAATTTTATTTGATTTAGAGTAAGGCTAGGAACTTAAGATCGCCTCAGTCTTAAGAAAATGGTGGTGATATTTGCAATGAAATCTGATGATTCAGGACTGGTAAACCTATGCTGGAATATTAGTCTGGAGTCGGAGGTATTTATCGTAAATATGGTCCAGTACTGTTGTCTAGTACTTAGATTAGAGCCCAAAAGACAGGAAAATGATTAATGTTTGGATTAAAAGAATTTGGGGCTACGATATTAGTAATTTATTTTTAAAGTTATGATAACGCGTTTGTTTGTTATGCGCGGCAGAAGATAAATATCCCAAATCATAGGAAGCTTCTATATGGCGAATTTTGAGGCCATGTTTTCTTGGTATATGATTAACGTAAATCATAGAAGCTTTTCAGTAAAGTAAATGGTTTTCGTATGGAGTACACAAGATACGGTATAGGATACTAGGTAGTGGCGAGCATCCCTGCGTTTTCTCGAATACGTATTTGGTATGGCGATGACGATAGAGGAGTTGTTGGCGGAGATGGACAGAAGGGAGCAGGAGCGTATGGCGGAGATGGACAGAAGGGAGCAGGAGCGTATGAATGAACTTTCGAGTAAGTTGGAGGAGCAATTTAAACAAGCGGCGGATAGGTCAATGGAAGAAACTAGGGAACAATTTAAACAAGCTGCAGATAGGACTGACGAACAGTTAAAACAGGCTGCGGAAAAAAGCGAAGAACAGTCCAGAGAGACTAGACAGTTATTAACACAGGCGGCGGAGAAAACTGAGGAGCAACTTAAGGTGGCGACTAATGAGTTACAGGGGAAAATTGACTTCGTTCGTACATGCTGTTTAGAAGGCATGGGAAAATTAGAGAAACAGCTAGAGACAGTAGAATTTAAAACACAGACGCAAATTGAAAAGATTAGAGATTCTGTTGAGGAAATCGCCGATCGGGTTACAGAACACATGGCTAGCACAGATAAGCGGCTGGGAGACTTATCGCATACAGTAGAAGAAGCTACAGCAGAGATTACACTCCAGCGAGGCGCGATTGATAAGTTACGGATTGACACGGAGACGAGGTTGGAAGAGTTCACCGTGGATATCAGTAAACAAATTACTGAAGCTCAGCAGAAAACGGAAGACAAAATTGATTTGAAACTTAAGATGAAGCAAAAGGAGACTGAGGAAAGAATGAAGGAAATAGAAACTCAGATTCGATTGGAAATGAAGGAGGACATCGCGGAGACAGGCAAGGAAGTCAAAGATATGATAATGGCTGATCGGGAAAGGAACAAGGAAGATCTACAGGTACTTGGTTCGAGTCTGGAGACGTGGACAGAGGTTTCACAGAAAAATCAAGTGAAGATAGAGGTTGTTGAGAAGGAAATCGCCTACATGAAGGATAAATTAGAATTGTTGAATTTACGAACGGATAAAGAACTCAGTAAATTAAAATGTACAGTGCAACAAACCATTATAAAGAAGGCACCCAGTCAAGTTAGCGATAACGTAGCGTTGAGCGATCTTTTACAGTTACCGCGTCAGGAGGTCCACTGTTCAACTCCGAATGAAACACATAATGTTCCTATTTACAATATTATGAGGAGCAATGAAGAAAAACCACGGAAGTTTACAGGGAATGATGAGAGAACACCTAAAGCTTTCTTGCTTGAAATGGATGACTTCTTAGCAGATTACAAGGTACCACCAGAGCGTAAATTAAGGACAGTAGAAAGATTTCTAGGCGAAACCGTGGCTGAATGGGCGAATGCTTTCCGTTATACATTTACTACATATGAGGAGTTTAAGGAGGCATTTCTTAAAAAAATTTGGGACGTATCTACGCAGCAATCACTGAGGATGGAATTGTATTCACGTAGATATCCGGCTACTACGCCAACGAAGTATTCTCCTTTTTTCATTTCTCAGATGCTAAAATTTCGTGATTTAGACATGCCCCCAAGCGAGAGCGAAATTATAGCGGCAATCTCTCGGCAAATACCTCTTGAAGTGCAGAGAACATTAATTGCAGCTAATGCCAAAACTGCAGCAGAGGCGGAATTGACTTTAAGACAGTTAGACCTAACATCTAGTCAAAACCAGCCAAGGTTGAGGCATGTAGAGGCTATTCATACGGTAGGGGTGGAAGAAGGAAGTAATCCACCGAAAGTAAGGAAGAGAAATGAGTATCAAAGCTTAGGGACTCAAACAGCGACACATGAGCAAACCAACAGGAGTGCTGTACATCAGGATGGTAACTGGCAGCGGAGAGACAGAAGAGACCAGTTTCGAAGAAATAATTATCAAGGTAACAGCCTAAATCAGCGAGGATATAGCTATCCAAACGGAAATAATGGGAGGACCTATAGATACAAGTATAGAAACTATGGTGGACCCAGAAGACCATATTATCGTTGGGACGAGAAGGAGCGAAACCCCAGAGGAGGAAGAGACAATTACCAGGAGAACCGTGACCAAAGAAGAGAAGAATCAAGACAATACGTTGAAGAGTTGAGAGGAAAAAGGCAGGAGGAAGACCGGTGGAGAGGAGCCATACAAGCTAATGGTAACGAAGAATGTCATGGAGCTGAAAGTGTTGCGTACAGGGAATACCGCGTAAGGCAACAGGAAAACAGGTTGAATCCCAATGCTCCTAATTATGAGAGCCGAGGGACGGACACCAAAAACAAAGAACAATAGATGACATCCCAGAAGAAGAAGAAGAAGAAGAAGAAGGAGAGATGGCAGAAGATGAGAGCGAAGATGATGGAGAAGAAGAGGATAACCCGAATGATGAACCTGTGATGGTGGATGCAGATGACCCGGAAGAAGACACGGAGAATGTCAACTTCGCGCAGATGGAAAGAGACAATTATTCAGAGGAAGAAGATTGTGAAGAGTGTGGTGGTGTGCAGAGACGTTTTCATGCGTTACTTGACATCTACTACAACATCCGCCAAGATAATGATAGACTGTGGGAAGAGAATACAAATTTGCGAGACGGCAAATAGTACTAAAGGAAAGAGATTGCATATATCCAGATGATAATAAATAGTCAAATAATACATTAAGAAAAAAATAAATACTCCATATTCATTTTTTTTCCCTGGATAAGAGGAGGATGAGCCGTATCCGACCGGCCCATAATAATAATTGGAACATTATTTGACCAAATATGTGAATTTTATTCATAAAAAGTTACAGTCCAATATGTTAAAGTATCGTATCCCAAGATAGTTAATACCGGATGTTGAGCAAGACTGTAAGTTGCTGGATGTTGCTTCATATTTCCGCATGACCGTGAGAAAGTAAGCGTACCCACGCGCTGGCAAGGATCGACACGTGTATTACATGCTGACCAAGCAAGATATTTCAGCCAATGGGAACTTAAGGATTTGGCAAACATGGAGGCTACACCGCGCTAAATATTAATTCCAGGATGACCAACATGCTCTGTGGATAAAGTCAGTTTCTGTAGACAATCGGTTTTCCACAGTTTCTGAAGTTAGATATATTTGGAAATGTATTATAAAAATTGGTGGAAGAGATTTGCTAATGTTTGAGCTGTGTTTTATAAATATATCACAATAAGTATTGTATCATCATACATGACGAACTCTCTGATTGGTGGTTGGTTCAGATACCCGGGAACCCCAACAATATTAGCGTCACCGAAGCCTCCTCAGTAACCCAAGCTCTGGAGAGCGTCACTCTGTAGTTGAAATTTGAGCAGTACGGATGTACTAAATCGGCACTCTGTAGCAAAAGTTTGAGCAGTACGGTTGTACTAACTCTGTGACTGGTGGTTGTAATTAACGTGGCGTTATTCCAGAAATAGTAACTGGTTCTCATTGATGCTTCAAATTGTGCAGTCGTAATATTTACTGTGCTTTGACAGAGTTTACTTTTAATCGATAAAGACGGTGTAGTGACCGCTGAGTAACAAGTGTTGTAGAAACGTGCCAGTGTTTCACTATTTCGCGACGGGCGCGTATTCGCGTGGAACTTCCGTACCGAACCGTGGGCTGCTTTTAAAACTGTAATTTTACCCTTTTAGTGAAGTGTGTTATATATATGTGAATCAGTGTGTTAGCTGATCTGGTAAAAGAAAGGGTATCTCGGCTCGCAGCATTAAGCAGTGAAGAGGTTATCAATAATAGTCTTCTGTGTTCCAGTGAATTGTTTTCCAGCAAGATGATGGATACACCTGCAGAGGAAGGAAGTGCATTCCCACATATTAAGGATGTGATTAACATGGTGTAGATCCCAAAAATTAGTGGGGATGTAAGCTGCTATCCTGGTATCCCGAGAGTCATCATAAAGTAAGATGCACGTATTATATATGGCATGATATGTAAGTTATGTTAAGGTACTAGGGCAGTGTAGATAGAATTTTCAGTTCCATTTAAAGTAAGCCTGACGGCATGTATTTGTTTAATTTTGTCACTATGGTAGATTCGGATACGAGATTAATGCATGTTTATTTTATTTTCATTTTTATTTATGATTAGATGTTTGGGAAAATGAGGGATTGATAGGATCAGTTATTGTTGTAAATATAGTACTTAGAGTAGGATATTCCGAGTTTTCCTTAAATATATGCTAGAAGGGCTAGATCGACAGGTTCATTTTTATATTACGTCAAACACGTATCAATTCATTTTATTTCGGTTATTCAGAGAGACAGGTATAGCTATTTTGCATGATGCATGGTTTTACAGATGCTGCCAGAAGGAGCTGCAGAACGTCGTTGTTAAATTAAGATCTTTGAAGTTAAGTTGGATTATGTTTGCCTGATGGTCTGCCAAGGACTCGAACAGCGTCTCGTTATGTGGAAAGGCCAGTAGGATTCATGAGGAATGATGAGATAATAATTGCATGCTTAATTATAATGTATTGGTGCAGGCCGATTGTATGCTTGACAAGATAGAGTATTATGCAGATGTGTGTGCCTGCTTAGCGTCTTCTGAGTATATTGTGATCAGAATGGACAGTGTTAATTCCAGACTATTGAGTCTGATGTTGTTAAATGGCCCAAGCATGCTAAGAAGAAATTAATATACGGGAGTTTCCGTGTAGTTGATGATGGGCGTTATCTCATGGCAAGCTGACTCCTGGCCTGTGTTATCGGCATGTGTGAAAGAGACAGTATTTCCTTGCGGCGGCCACGGGAGACAAAATCCAATCTTTAGCGTAGTGGAGTTCTATATTTCTTTACAGCTCGTAATCTACCCGGAAGTACATGACAGATGACCGCGCTGTTGAGCGCTCAAACGCAGCAGAAGGAGGCAATGTTGCCCATTGCTTTCTTCATGACATCAAGGATTATTTATATGTTTTTCTCTTACAGGATGGTTTTACCTTATTATTTTGTGATTGTATACCTTGTCTCGTTGTTTTTAAAGGGAACAGCCCGAGTGCTGATGTATTGTTGGTTTATCTAGTTCTGTCTAGATCTTTTGTAGTGAACCGGGATTCACATTAGAAGCAGTGTAGCATTTAAGACTTTACTCGATATCCGATGTATATATATGTTTAGTTTGATGATTTGAATTATTGTAAATATAGTGTAGGATTTGCCCCTAGTATTTTGCATTACTTACATAGCGTCCGGTGCGTCTTAATTATTTTTTTCTTTCCGTCGTAAATTTTCATATGATGTAACTTTGATTTTACGGAAATTGTTTGATGATTCTCGGGAGTAACTTAATTTTGAAACCGTATCGTTGGGACGCGATAATGTGAAACTCCATACCGAAACACCACATGGCAGTGTTTGCATACACTTGTTGCCATACAACATAAACATTGGACTATGAGAAGATACTCAGTCTTGATTTTTATATATGTTCTTTATTGAACTTGTTTTTCTTTTAATGTCAAATGTGTATTATCACTCATTTAACGTTTCTGATTTCGATTTATTTTATTACTTTGAGTTCATTTTTTACAAGTTATTATTTTTTTATTCTATTATTTTCGTGTGATTTGATCGGGGATATTTGTTAATAAATCCATCTTACCCCCTATGATTGTTTCTCATTCGTGTTATACCTCCATTTCCTGTCATTGATTGCTATTTTAGTGTTGAACTTCGACTTTTATCCTGACCCAATCGACAACCAACCCACACTCTGCCCAACCCTGAGTTAGTCGGATGTTCATACAGGAATGGAGGCATCGTCCTAGAGGGTATTTACCCCTGGGTACGGTACAATATGCACATCGTCTCTTTTACGATATTGTTGAACCAATCGTCAAAATGTTCGTTTTATTTTTATTCTACAACGGAAGAATTATTGAATACATCAGTAATTTTATTTACGGCAGTTACATAAAATAGCACTGTCCAGTTCGTGAAAAACATACAAATTAAGAATTAATAGTTAGTCTGATAAGACTGAACTCCCACAAGCACGTAGCTACTCAAGAAGCAGGTAGAAATGCAGCGCTTTTCTACTGAAGGGTGCAATAGAAAATATCTTCGAAATATTATTTCAAAATTAAAAATACTAATTTAGTTTCCTTTCCAGTTTCACATGGAGTGCCCCGTAGGTGACGCAAAATGGGTGACCTGTCTGACTTTCAACGTGGGAAGGTTGTTGGAGAACGGCGAGTTTGAGCATGTGTTTCGAGGGCTGCCAGTCTGTTAGGTGTAGTAAATTCAGCGCATCAGTGTCCAAGGTGATGGCAGCATATACATCTCGCGGTATGTCAAGAGTAGGCATAAAAGTGGATGAAAACAAATCCATAGTGTTTGGGATCGCCGAAGACTGAGGAGGATTGCCAGAAGAGAACCGTAAAGCTCATGAGACACAAGTGACGTCGGAACTCAATAAGCATCTCGGATAACCTGTTTTTGCAATCACAGTTTGACACGAGCTACACAAAGTGAAAATCTGCAGTAGGTTGGCAAACTCAGAACCTCTGATCACCACCAAGAACGTGTTAACATAACCTAAATGGTCATAAGATCATGCAAGAGGGACCATCGATGATGGGATGTGAGTATTATGGTCCGACGCCTTGTTTTCAACAATAAGTCCGGTTTATGTATGGCAGACGCCCATCGAAGTTTATGCGTGGGACTGTATACTTCCAACAGTTGAACATAGAGGTAGCTCAATGATTGTGTGAGCTACAATTTCATTGCATTTTGGTGGTCCTATTCTTACCCGAGTACGGATTACGGCCAAGGATCATGTGAACATTGTAGGTGATCCAGTGTGTCTTATGGTACAGATGTTGTTCCCTAACACGCACGTCGTCCTTTAAGATGGCATTGCACCAATTCACATTGAAAACTGTGCAGGCGGGATTTGCTGAACATGAGGATGAAATTAAACACATCCCCTGGCCCAATCAATCACCTGACTTGAACATTATCGAGGATCTGTGCCTCGCTTTAGAGCAGAGAACCTGGTGCAGATTTCCTCCCTGTCATCACTGACGGAACTTAGTGCTGCAAGGCCTAACGAATGGCAAAAAAATTCCTGTGTAGAAATCCTTGAGTTGTGTGCATCCACTCTGTGACTTACTGCAACTGTACGTCAGGCTAAAGATGGTCCAGCACCGTGATAGTTATGTTCTCTCAGGTGATTCCTTTATTTTGATTACCATCTGTAGGGTAAGTAAGGTGTGTGAATGAAAGTGGGCTATGCGTAGGTATCCACGTTTCCCTTCCATGATCTTATTCCCAGTTAGTTGGGGTGAGCGCCACATGTAGACTTCGTGCAGTTTCGCGATCTCATATCCATCCTGACGCACCAAACAGGGGTGAAGTATTCATTACTGCGTGTTTCAGTAGTGGTTGTTAGTGTGATGAGGTGAGTGTAAATGAGGGGGTGTATATAAGGAGAACACAAATACCTAATACCCAAGCCTCAAGAACTAACCAGACGTGCCAACGAACCGAACGTCACAACGATGACCATCTATTCAAAGAGCTGGACATAGATAGGTAATTATTGTAATTAGTTTCAAATTGCTTCATTCTAGTCACTATAGGGAGGTAAGAAATGATTTAAGCAAAATGATTTAATCAGGTATTGTGAGCATTATGTGATGTAGTACCGTGCATTAATACAGATTATGGAGGGAATTTGTTTCGACGCCACAATCAGTACAACAACAGAAAGGTGTGTTAAGGAGAAAAATGGAAGCAAATATTAAGGCTGGTGCTCATTTAATTCTTTGAAACCATCGAACGAATCAACAACATATGATTCATCCCCTAAATAACAGAAATTCCTATGTTACACTTGACAGTGGAAGAATGTTCAGTACTTATCTCTAAAATCGCCGACACTCAATAGGTACATTTTGTTTGCAATATGCGACTATTCAAGGCTGTGTATCTTCAATTACATTAAGGATAACCTAAATTTTACTAGAATTGAAAAAGAAAGTATGCTGTGATTTCAAACAGACAAGACGTGCGAAGGTGTTTCGCGTTAGAACTTTTATCTTTTTTGGGTCTCACCCACACAGATAGGTCTTATGGCGACGATGGGAGAGGAAACGGCCAGCAGTGGGAAGGAATTGACCGCGACCTTGATTGAGGTACAGCCCCAGCATTTTCTGGTGTGAAGGAACCACGGAAAACCATCTTCAGGGCTGGTGAGAGTGAGGTTCGAACCCAACATCTCCCGAATGCGAGCCTAGAGCTACGTGACTAACACCACGCAGCCACTCGCACGGTACACAAAAGCACATGGGAAAGTTCCGGGTAATAGGTTATAAGGCAGTCAACGACAATGATGAAGTAACTGGGATACAGAGGTACAGGAATAATAATAATAATAATAATAATAATAATAATAATAATAATAATAATAGTAATGGTAATGATGATGCGTGCCTCACATCTCTCCATTTCATAAAGATTTTTAAGAGAGGTCTGAGGGACAGAATTTAGCACGGAAATGGTTTCCTTAACGTATCAATAATTCCACTGACACAGGTATCTCATATTTTTGCTGTCTTAAATATTAACCTAGATGTGATTACGAATTCTTTTTTTTTTAGTGTTTCTCTTTTATGTAAAATAAGTGTTGAAAATATACCATATACCACATCCTAATGGAAATCTGTCAAGTTTTCTTCACAGCTTTGCCGCTGAAGGGTGTCCTTTGAAAAGGACATCTGGGAACAGAGACATAGGATTTTAAAAGATGGTAAATTTTTGTATTACTGTTTCTGAGACTTGTTACATTTTAAATTGTTTTATTGAATACTCACAGATACATTCCTACTGTTTCACCTGTGCGACAATCATATAGTAAGTTTTATCATATCTGGATTCGCGTTGTTCAGACTGGATGGCCTCTTTCGTGAGCTTTAACTCGGTCTGCTGTTGCTTTCCAAGGTACCCATCACAACTCTCCTGCCGAAATTCAGGTGGTCCAACTTACAACCATTGTACCGATGTAGCTGTCACGCGTTTTGGTCGGCAACATCATCTGCATAGGCTAACAAGGGATAATACCATTTCTTGCCACGAACTGATAAGCGATACAGACTCACATTTTGGTCACTTCTGTCCACACCACCCAACCCACCTTTATATTTGTGTATTAGGTTAGGCTGCTGAATGGTGCCAACTTTTCTCCGTGCACGCGAAAACCTTGAAGCGTTATGAAGAGGGAAAACAGAAGCACCATTGGATGCCACAGACACCCGATTGTTATCCTTACAGTTTATTACAACAACGTTTACAATTACACTGATGTCCATACGTTAAGAGATCCACGAGAAATCATTGCGTCATGGTGATGATCTGTGGACTAAACCGAGACTGGACTACATGAAAACATATGGCAAACCTGGCACTACAGCACGAGACAGACTAGTGTGCCTGAAACAGTCCGTTTGGGCAGAGCTTCTGACTGAATGTGGTGTGCGATTGTCACACAGTATTCGAATCGCAGGGAAGCAAAATGGCACCGAAAACCCATTTGGATAACATTACGCGTGGTCGGTTTATCGGCAGGTTAGAGGCCGGCCACAGACAGTGCCAGGTGGGCCAGGAAATGAAGGTCACCGTAGAGTAATTTCAAGGCCGTAGAGAAGATTCCAAAAGGGGGAAAACGTTCCAAGTTCATTCATTATCTTGCCTTAAGTGCCCGAAGACGTCGAACCAGCACAGCACCGGCACTGTCTAGAGACCTAGCAGCAGCCTATGGGTCACACAACTCCCATCAGACTGTGTATTGTCGCTTCAAGAGGTTTCTCTGCATGTTCGGCGACTCGACACAGGTAATCCACTCACAGAAAGGCACTGCGTGACTTGTCGAATGTGGTGCCTTATTCATCGTTATTGGTCTCAGGAACAGTGGGGTAGTTTTTTCTTCACGGATGAGTCACGATTTAATTTGCAGATTGACTCTCGCCGTCTGTTCATCTGGCACACCCTTGAAACACCTTTCAATCCTGCCAATATTGTGGAAAAGGACAGGTAAGGCGGCGCCATGATTCTTCCTCAACATACCTCACTGCATGTGTTTCCTAGGGGTACTGTGAAGGGTGCTGTCTATAGGAATGACATCCTGAAACAGTACTGTATGTGCAGATTTGTTGTGGTGCATATGGACCTGGGTTCCATCTGATGGACGATAATGTCCGTCCACACAGTGCTGGCCCGGTGGACGAGTACCTGCAATATGAGGACATCGCGCGTCTAGAATGGCCAGCTGGCCCTCTGGACTTAGATCCGATTGAACATGCACGCAACGCTGTAGGCTGAAGGATTGCAGCTCTAACACCTCCACCACGGACCACTGTTGGTCTGCAAAGTGCGCTGGTCCAACAATGGGATGTGTTACAGCAAGCCATAGTGGACGGCTTGATCCACAGTATGGGATGCCGTCGTGCACCTTGTATTGCCATGCGAAGTCAGCACACTCCGTATTGACGTTCTGTATGCCACCGGCAGAGGAACACCACACACGGTCAGTGACACCCACTGTCCTTGTCCGGGTTTACTGTATAACTTACCTGGTATCAGTAACACTCTGTCACGAGTCAAGTTGTTGCCAGAGTACCTTATAGTGCACAATTATTACCGCAGTCCATGTTTCTTCGTGGATCACGAAGATCCCTTAACATAGGGACATGAGTGTATAATAAATGTACATTCACTCAAAAATAAACTGAGCGCAGGTTATTGCGTACATTTTTCATAGGTTCACTTTTCTCAAAAACTTTTGAATTTAAAATGTTATTTGTGGGTCTACATAGGGTTCTTTCTACTGTACACAGGAAGTGAATTACATTTTGATTAAAATTAGCATATTAGACAGATGTGTAATGATCTTAGAGGAAGCAGACTATAGTGCGTTCCCTTGTGTTATTTTTATACTGAATAGACTGAAACCATTCCAGGAAAGCTACGTCTTTCTGCACTGAAGATATCGCAGGATATACAGAGTAGTCACCAACTACGTGAACCGGGTATATAAGTGTCAGAGGGTTGGTCATATTGATAAGCAATTGAAAAAATGTAATTCAATATGTTGCGTCGTCATTTTAACCGCTGCTGAAGTTAGCCAATCCGATCTCTTCGTGGGCGACTTCAAGCGGGCTTTGCGAGCACAGTTGCTACATTGGCACGTGGTTTAAGACCTGTTTGAGAGCGCCAATAGGAGCAGGCGAGTTGGCCGCGCGGTTAGGGGTGCGCAGCTGTGAGCATGCATCCGGGAGAGATAGTGGGTTCGAACACCACTGTCGGCAGACCTGAAGATGGTTTTCCGTGGTTCCAATTTTCACACAAAGCAAATGCTGGGGCTGTACCTTAATTAAGGCCACGGACGCTTCTTTCCCATTCCTACGCCTTTCCTATCACATCGTCGCCATAAGACCTATCTGTGTCGGTGCGACGTAAAGCAAATGGTAAAAAGAGCGCCGATAGGAATAATAAACTTCTATAAGGGGGAGTTCTGTACACGAAAGTGGCATGTGAGTCGACCCGATCTAATTTTCAAGATAGTGGGATTTTGAACCCTGTTTGAGGTTACATGTTGTGAACGTTGCTTGTGAGATGTGCAACTTGTGTTAAGAGACGCCCCGCCAGGAATCTTTGAAGTCACTATTCTTTATTTTGGTCGTTTTTCTCTAAGAAGTACAATTTATACATTACCAGGCAGGCAGATTAATGAAACATGTTGATAATTTTAATATGGTAGTTCGTGAATAGATTATGTCTCTCAGTGTGGTTTTGTAGCAGCGTGCGCCGACTAGTGTGTACGATAGAAGATAACTTATTTGAAAGTTTAGTACGTTGCAAAGGAGTTCAGAGGAATATTAAGTAGACTCACTTGCTTCACTGTCGTCTGAACTATTAAAACTTTGAATTTATATACCGATATCATAATTATAACCCTTGTGCGGTGTTTTTCCCGCAATTCAATTTTTAAAAGGATAGAAAAGTGGGTGAAAAACAATGTTCTTCGTATTAACAAAGATTTTAAGCATAAAATATATTATTTTCCTACTTACAAACTCAAACAATAAATTGTGTTCTTCAAGTGGGAAAACTTTAAAAAATAAAATATATTTTTCTTCTATTAAATGAACTTTATCTGAATAAATTTCATAGAAGAAAATGAATAGCTCCATGACTTTACTAGCTAGAGGAAGATGTTTCTTCTCTGATTCTAGCCTCAGGAAAGTGATGAATTGGACTGACGATTGGGAGATATTGCCGAACAAACCTTTTATTGTGGCTGTGACAGCCAGGTTAAAACGGTGCTGTATCTACATTTCGATGGAAATCAAAGGCAAGGTAGGTTATTAGAGTAGATTGACGAACATGTTTCAAGCACACAGCTCAGCTTCTTTTTATAAACCTGAACCAATGTTAAATGCCAAAAAGAATTCATTCGAATTATTCCTTCCAGGCACATTTTTCTGCCAACCATCTGTTTGTCACATGCTTGATTGCTTTCAAAATAGTTACATTAGGGTGACTGAATTGTTTTAATAACATAAAAAAGTGCTTTAGTTTCAATAAATTGCCGTAAAATCCACGAAATTCGCCTCTTTTCGTTTAAAATGGGATTTAACAATTACGGAAAAAATTTAATTATAGAAACACCATCCCAGGCGGATTTTACAGCTTATTTACTGAAGAAAACGTATCGAGAATCGGCTAACTTGTCAGTTTCATGAAGTTAGATTTTTCCTCCATAGCCCCACTCCGCGGCGTGGTCAACCAGCTGACTAGTGCATACTTGTGAATCACGATTCAGGCGAAATAAGTTGTTAAACGTAGAAATACTCTTCTTTATGTTTATGCGTATGCTCATGTGTGAAGCGACTATTAATTTGTGATTAAAAAGGCGGCTGTATAAAGGTATAAATAAGTGAGAATTTGGTTTAAATGTGTGAAACGGTGCTAATGCTTTTTTATTCCCATTGCAGGTGCATCGATCTGATCCAATGAGTGTTAATGCGAAGCCCCATACTATGCGTAACTAAATGCATTGGAATTTGGGAGTCATGATGAGTATATGCACTTGACCAATATACAGTATATTGAGAGAAAGGGGCGAATGACTTCGAAAGCTAAGTCGATACTGTCTTTTGTTCTTCCCTTGTAGGTTTGATAATGTAAATACACTGACTGACAGAGCAAATGCAACACAAAGAAGGAGTGGTTCGAAAGGGATGAAAGTTGGAGAAAAAACAGAGACGGCACGGACGAATAATTGATGTTTATTTCAAACCGATATGCAGGTTACACAATGCGCACGGCATCGACTCAGTAGGATGTAGGACCACCGCGAGCGGCGATGCACGCAGAAACACGTCGAGGTACAGAGTCAATAAGAGTGCGGATGGTGTCCTGAGGGATGGTTCTCCATTCTCTGTGAACCATTTGCCACAGTTGGTCGTCCGTACGAGGCTGGGGCAGAGTTTGCAAACGGCGTCCAATGAGATCCCACACGTGTTCGATTGGTGAGAGATCCGGAGAGTACGCTGGCCACGGAAGCATCTGTACACCTCGTAGAGCCTGTTGGGAGATGCGAGCAGTGTGTGGGCGGGCATTATCCTGCTGAAACAGAGCATTGGGCAGCCCCTGAAGGTACGGGAGTGCCACCGGCCGCAGCACATGCTGCACGTAGCGGTGGGCATTTAACGTGCCTTGAATACGCACTAGAGGTGACGTGGAATCATACGCAATAGCGCCCCAAACCATGATGCCGCGTTGTCTAGCGGTAGGGCGCTCCACAGTTACTGCCGGATTTGACCTTTCTCCACGCCGACGCCACACTCGTCTGCGGTGACTATCACTGACAGAACAGAAGCGTGACTCATCGGAGAACACGACGTTCCGCCATTCCCTCATCCAAGTCGCTCTAGCCCGGCACCATGCCAGGCATGCACGTCTATGCTGTGGAGTCAATGGTAGTCTTCTGAGCGGACGCCGGGAGTGCAGGCCTCCTTCAACCAATCGACGGGAAATTGTTCTGGTCGATATTGTAACAGCCAGGGTGTCTTGCACATGCTGAAGAATGGCGGTTGACGTGGCGTGCGGGGCTGCCACCGCTTGGCGGCGGATGCGCCGATCCTCGCGTGCTGACGTCACTCGGGCTGCGCCTGGACCCCTCGCACGTGCCACATGTCCCTGCGCCAACCATCTTCGCCACAGGCGCTGCACCGTGGACACATCCCTATGGGTATCGGCTGCGATTTGACGAAGCGACCAACCTGCCCTTCTCAGCCCGATCACCATACCCCTCGTAAAGTCGTCTGTCTGCTGGAAATGCCTCCGTTGACGGCGGCCTGGCTTTCTTAGCTATCTATACACGTGTCCTGTGGCACACGACAACACGTTCTACAATGACTGTCGGCTGAGAAATCACGGTACGAAGTGGGCCATTCGCCAACGCCGTGTCCCATTTATCGTTCGCTACGTGCGCAGCACAGCGGCGCATTTCACATCATGAGCATACCTCAGTGACGTCAGTCTACCCTGCAATTGGCATAAAGTTCTGACCACTCCTTCTTGGTGTTGCATTTGCTCTGTCAGTCAGTGTACTTGTACCGGATATTCGTAGTATTTCTTCCGAAGTTATTTCATTGCAGTTTTCAAGTGTTATCTGGTTAGGAATGTTTTGAGGAGGGATCATTTTTCCTTAGATAGGGTCTTCAAGTTATAAAGGGGAATGTGCTAGTATATTTCAAATACATTTCCCAGTGATGGGGCATTATGTTAAGATTTATGAGATTTATGGGGATGTATTAGATCTTCCAAATTTTATACTACATTCGTGATATTGTTTAATTGTCTGAGAGTTTCATCGCAGTTACATCTTAAATACGCATGTGAGTGTTTCGTGTTGTATCGTTATGCATACAGGTGTAATATTGTCTGTGACCTTCTAACGGAAAGCTTAAGAAAACAGTGTTTTTAATAATACCTGTTCATCATAACACGCACCTCCCTTATTTTTCTAGAAGTCAAGTTTCTGATTGTATTTTATGTACTTCTGAATGCGATCTGAGGGACGCAGATTTTCTATGCAGATGTGGCTTTATTTAATGGAGGAAAGTGACGATTATGTGTAAAATCGCTGTCTTCGTAATGCTTATATGAAATACGCGACGCTTAAAAATCGTCGATAAATTAATAATGCACATGAACGTAAGAGTAATGAATTTAGAAGTCTTCGATAAATAAAATTAACGTAAATTAATGAGATCTTATTCTTATTCTCATTCTACTGCTTTTCTTTTATACCCGTTGGATCGCGGGTGCGAACTGTGTCGCACGTGTGGATTTGGCCCTGTTTTACAACTGGACATCTTTCCTGACGCCAACCCTATTGCGTGTTTCTTTGGTGGGTGGTAGTGTAGTGTGTTGTCTGAACATGAAGAGGAAAGTTTTGGGACAAGCAAAAACACCCAGTCCACGTGCCAGAAGAATTTATCAGACGCGATTAAAATCCCTGACTCAACCGGAAATCGAATCCGGGACCCTCTGAAACGAAGGCCTCATCGCTGACCATTCAGCCAAGGAGTCGAACGTAAAAGGAATGATATAATAGTATAATATCTTCGATTTAAAGTAGGATCTTCGAAAAATGAATAAGAATAACATTTAGTTATGGTAACGTGTTATAAGATTGATCTTCGATAATATTGCTACAAATGAACTGCAGTATGAAATCTGCAGATATTGAGAAATGTTATATGCGAAATGTATTCACATCGCTCAAATGGGTGTAATTTGGTCATCATTATTTAATTACGTGTGTGTAACTTTAAATGAAATGGATGCCATGAATTGATTAGTATATCATCTCACGAAGAATTTTACTATCGAGGTCTATACGAACAGTATATGTCTTATACGGGATACAATATTTTTGTTTTGTTTAAAAATGCTATTTGTTCGGGGCGTCGACCTAGAAAGATCTTCTGTCCCTACTTGCACCATATGTTAGGAACCTGCGTGTATTTGGAAATTGCGTAAGTGTACAGTGTTGAATGTGAGGAAAGGAACGTTAAGGACGACACAAACACCCAGTCCCCAGGCCAGGGATATTAATCATTACATTTTAAATCCCCTGACCAGGCCTGGAATCGAATCCGGGGCCGAGGGGGACAGGCGGACGCGTTGCCCCCTACACCGGACGATACAATATTTACTAGCGAGTATCATACTGGTAGAAAAGCACAAGTATATTCAGTCATGGATGGAATGTCTACAAACTTGATGGGTTTTTTTTTTGCTAGTGGCTTTGCAGATATAGGTCTTATGGCGACGATGGGATACGAAAGGCCTAGTAGTTGAAAGGAAGTGGCCGTTGCCTTCATTAGGGTACAGCCCAAGCATTTGCCTGGTGAGAAAATAGGAAACCACGGAAAACCGTCTTTAGGGCCGCCATCATTGGGATTCGAACCCACCATCTCCCGGATGGAAGCTCATAGCCGCGCGCCCCTAACCGCACGGCCAAATAGCCCGGTAACTTGATGGATTTAACTCCACCAAATTTATTAACGTTTTCCCCTATACTTAACAATTCCGAGCTGCAATTCATATTAAAATATGTATGTACTAGCAATTACCCGCGGCTTCGCTCGCGTGGGTATCGTAATTTGATAACAGTAATCGTTCCTCGGTACTGTATTAAGACATCATCTGAACATCCCTAAAGTAGAGAAACTTGCCGAAAAATTGAGTTTCATTTACCTCAGAAAATCCTTGTAAACCACGTTTGCGGTTGGGGTTCAGATGACCATCCGACATGCGAGAAAAGGGTCTTCCCTCAAGTCGAAAAAGAAACACAACATGTTTCTTTATTTTTAAAGGATATTCCATATACCTATTTACACGTCTGTAACATTTTCCGTTTATTGAGATATACGCATCCCTATAAAAAGAATTCAACCCCTTTATCAGTCCTTCCCCTACCCTTACCTAAGTGGATTTTCCGAAAACCAAGTAATACATATTTCTTTATTTTTTAAAGGAGATTCGAAATGCCACTTTTCACGTCTGTAAAATCTTCAGTTTATGAGATGAAAGTATCCTCATAAAAACTAATTCGAATCATTTTTCACTCCTTTTCAGCCCAGTTATGTGCCTTAAGCAAAAACAAAGCAAAATTTATGTTCCTGTATTTTTAAAGGACTTTCCAAATACCAAGTTTCTTGCCAGTAATATATCAGGTTTTTGACATATACTGTAGATGTACCAGTACTCGTTTTGAAAATTCAACCACTTTTTCAATTCTTTTCACCCCCTTAAGTGGCTCTTCCGAAAACAGAAAAATACGTGTTTATTTTTAAAGTAGATTCCAAATACCAATTTCCACGCCTCTAACCTCTTTTAGATATAAGTAATCTATCCTCATACAAATAATTCAATAATTTTTTCAATTCATTTACCCCCTTAGTGAATTTTTCGAAAACAAAGAAGGCGTGCTTTTTACTTTTAAGGAAGTTTCCAAATACCAATTTTTACGTCTGTACCATCTTTAGTTTTTGAGATATAAGTATCCTCATACAAAGAATTTAACACACCAGGCGAGCTGGCCGTGCAACTAGGGGCGTCCAGCTGTGAGCTTGCATCCAGGAGGGGAGATAGTGGGTTCGTGCCCCACTGTATGCAGCCCTGAAGATGGATTTCCATGGTTCTAATTTTCACACCAGGCAAATGCTGGGGCTGTACCTTAATTAAGGCCACGGCTGCTTCCTTCCCAGTCATAGGCATTTCCCATCCCATCGTCACCATAAGACCTACGTCTGTCCGTATGACGTAAAAAACAAGCTGTAATTGTATAAGAATTCAACAAACGTTTTGATTCATTCACACCCCTTATGTGGATTTTTGGAAAACAAAAAAATTTGTGTTTCTTTACGTTCAAAGAAGATTCCAAACACAAATTTTCATATCTATAATATCTTCATTTTAGAGATATAAGCATCCTCATAAAAAGAATTCAACGCATTTTTCAACCCAACACCGTCTTTACGTTGATTTCCTCCCCAAAATACGCAAAATACGTGTTCCTTTATTTTAAAAAGAGATTCCAAATACTAATTTTTCACGTCTGTAACCTTCATTTTTGAGATATAAATATCTCCATAAAAATGACATTTTTTCACTTCCTTTCACTCTCCCCCTTAAGTGAATTTTCCGAAAACAAAATTACATGTTTCTTTATTTATAAAGGAGCTTTCAAATACCAATTATCACGACTGTGACATCCTCAGTTTTTGAGATATATTGTACCGTTCCCGTCTAAAAATACAGTCTACCGGCGCCAATCGGAGAGCTGCGTGTTCGGTTCGTAAAAATATTATTAAATATTATTAAATATTATTAAATATTATTAAAAGTCTCAGGATAAAAATTATACCATGGGTATGTGAACGGGAAGCAGTAACGTAATTCCGAAATGAAAATCAAATTAAGGGGTAAGATTGATTTATTATAAAAACATTATTAAAACAGTATGAAAATAAAACATTAAAATAAACATTAGAACATTAAACAAACATAAACATTAAAATAAAACATTATTAAAATCGAAAATAAACAAATTAATATAAACACAAAAAAATATGGCTCAAATAAATGCCAGAAATTAATATGTGCCGTGCACATAATTAACGCAAAGATTATTACAAAAAGACGGGCAATGTCCCGTTTAAAAAGAATAAAAATATTTACAAAGTAAAAGCAACGACCTGGGGAAGAAATACACACTTCGTCTCGATTCAACGCAGTTAAGTTCATCTTATCGAATCCTGACGGATATCGCTCCATTTACGGTTTTAGGACATGCCGCGACAGAATAAAATTATGCTAAATCCGATCCATAATTAAAAATTATATATACAACACTAATCAACAAATCAATGTTTCAGGGTCCTAGCTTATAGCTACACAGAATCTACTAACAGACCGCTCTGTTACAAATTGGATGGCATGAAAGCCTACTTCCCAGTAAAACGAGCTTCGAACTCGTATTTAAGAATAAGTCTCTATCAACGTTGATAATGACATGATCAGCAATAAACATATATCACAATTCAATAAAAACAAAACACTTCAAATAAACCTGTAAAATTCATGCAAATAAAATAAAGAAAAAAATCTGTGTATCCGTTATCTGAAATACGAGCAATAAGATGCTAAACTCCTTCATATTGAAAGAACACGGAACTCCTGGCTCAGCTGTCCAGATGTTGGTCTTCACTAGACACGCCAAATTATAACTCAAGTAACACTTCTAATGAGCCAGCTATGAAGCATCCTGCCTCGCAAGGAAAAGAAACTAACTAATTGGATTGGTAATTCTTGCCTAAGAGATTTTAATATATCGGGAATATAAATTAACGCTGCCACTCACTTCTCTGTTTATTAAACTAACACAAGGCCTCGAACTGAACTTAAGGCTTCAATACACATTCATTTGGCCTTAAATACATATTTCAATTTAGCACGGCTATGATACGACATACGGCACATCTGGCCTAACACTTCGGAGTCTATGGGTTCGACTCTTATATTATCACTGAACATTCAAGGCAAATCAAGCCTCTTTCGCTTATCATGCAGCTAACACCATTATATTTCCCCTCTTTTATATACCAGGAACCCACGTCCTGTATAAACACACATTGTAATCTCAGTATCCGGCTAATCTTGCCTTTTTCTCGTAAATTTATAACACAATACCAATTAGCTAGTCTTCTTTGCCGATCTATAAGATACTAGTTCAACGATGCACGTACATGCTGGTTCCACTCCTGTAAACATGCTACATGCCTTTAAATAAAATGTTCCCTACTGAAATTTATCCCAAAACACGCATTAGGCTGTGCAGCCCTTTTAATTAAAGAGTCTAGATCTTATTACAAAAAAATGGAATACACAGTTACCTCTTGACAAACATATCCTCATCTACACCTAACATTTTATTATTATTATTGATATATACAGTCGTATCAGCACACACGAGTAGTACTCGAACAACAGCCTGAGCACGAAGGAAAGCCAGCCTTAACATGTTGATGTCAACAGGGCTACAAATTTAAACTCATTTTTAACTCATTTCGACGATACACTTATGTGAAATTAAATTTAAATATTAACACTGATGATGGACCTTAGTGTCCGAAAACCAGTTATGTTTTAATAACGTTGTGTGCTGATACGACTGTATATATATTAATAATAATAAAATAATTATAACAGCACTGTCAAAATGGCTTTGATATTTTATAATGATTATAACACCTAACATTTTTCTCTTTCCCATCTAATAAAAAGGAAATAAAATAATATATAAAAATCAGGGTTCAAACATGCATCTTCCCTGAAACATGACATTAAACTATAAAAAGGAAACATAGCTCAGCCGCACAAAGACTGGCATTTATAGCTAAATTACTATAGGATCGTATTAGCCTAATTTCTTCTATCTAAGCATGCCTAGAAGGTTTTAAGATGAACTTATCTGTTTGTCTCAGCTTCTTCATGGTTCCAGGCCGCCGTGTCTGGAAAATTACACCATATTTGCAACAAACTGCACGGCGTTATCAAATACACTGCAGGTCCTTTCTTCTTCCATCATCCTTGAAATGTGGTGCTCCGCACACACCATTCGATTGTACCGGAACGATAACGACGATTCGCACAGGTTTTTTGTGATTACCGGAAGCGTATCGATCAAGGTATTTGCACAATCCAAATGCAAATTACAAATACGGGTTCGGAAATATCGACAGTAACTATCGTCTTAGTTATATTCACTTGTATATAGGTATCATATTCTCAAAACAATAACATCGTCTCAGCTTTCACAAACTATATATACTTGTTCGATTAAAAATCGTCACTGTAAAAGTTACTTTCATGCAACGCTGGCTGAATATAAGGAACACCGACCCGCACAGTTATCAGCTTCAAGATAGAGTAAGCTTTCCATCTCCAGAAGCCGCTATATACACCAAACTTCCGGTATTAGTCATATCATCAGGGATTCCACTGATGCGATGACGCTATTGTTCGCCCACAACTCTGCAAAGGCGCTGATTCAATAGAAATATGTTAATTACTTTATTAATCCAAATAAAGTATTGCAACTGTCTACAGGTAGTTTTTATGTTTAACCGGCTTCTATTTCATATCAAAAACGTGGAGTATGGCTTTATAACAGATTGCCTAATAAAATAAAGAGTAGTACAGCACTGTAAATCTCAAAGTTGGTAAGACTGACTTAATTTGTTTTGTAAATCCCTTCATTCTGCAATATCGCTTCCAGGGCTGTAATTGGTCCTTTTTATAATCGGCCGCTCTCAAACACTCTCGTAAATCCCCGATTGAATCATACGGAATACCCGAGATATTCGCTGTTGCTATGAAAGATAAGAAGTTATTACTGAAGCCACGCGCTGCCGGAATACTGCATTATGCAACCTATATTAAACCATGACTCCTTCTTGTATTAAATACTCAATATTACACCACATTATATAATTACTATCTGGGGCATATATGATATGGCACAATATGTATCCTCACGAAAAAGGATTCAACTCATGTTCACTCCCAAGCCGCCCGCCCCCCCCCCCCCCCCCCCTCTGCATTAACTCACATAAGCACTCGTAGTGGTTCAAAAAGGTAAACTGCTAATCTACTCGACCGGATAGCGATGATTAACAAAAGGATTGTCATTTATAGAAATAAATAATATATTCTCATAATTTATTATATTTTATGTACCTAAAATTCGTAGCTAAGATGTTTTCCAAATGTTGGTAGTGTTGAATGCCTGAAAGGCTACAACTATAGATATTTTGGAGGAGCCGAAGTGCCAAAATTTCTCCCACAGGGTCTCCTTTCCGTGCTCGTAAACGTATCGATATGAGGATGGCACATTTGAGAACCTTCGAACACTACTGGAGTGAACTTGGAACAAAATCGCCTGTTGGGGTTCAGAAGGCCCGCGTTCTACCGTTTGAGCCATTAAACTCGGCGCAATTGATTTACAAATAAGTAAATTGTAATTAACAATAACACCTTATCAGTTAATTCATTTTTAAATTTTGATATACTTTATGTAGTTCCACCACGCAGTCAGAAATACGGTGAGAGGATGCTCAAGGAAGATGTTTTAGGTAGGCTGCGGAATTTATATGTAGTAATCGCCATAGCCGGGTGTGTTAAGTCACGCGCTAGTGAAAGGAAAGCTAATTATTTTGAATATCACTAATACAGATCGTGAGGAATATATTCTGAAGGTTATTAAAATATAAATAGCCTGAAAAAACTCTAATGAATGTGCCATCAAATTTCTACAACACTTATTATACCGTATGCAACTTCTCTACCTTCAAATTCAGGGAAACCAATTCTCGAAAAGCACCCTGCGCATACAAATTAGCATATGCCATCTGCGCGACTGTGATGTTATATCGAAGAACAGTCCGGAATGGTGCATTCATCTCCTGCGCTCAAGTTATGAGAATGAATCCCGCCTTAGACGAAAGTAAAGCATGCGATAAGGTGATAGACATTTTGTCAGTACGTTTCCTGTCACGTTACAAATCCCTTTTCAGGAATAAATTCAGACTCCCTTGAACTCCCTCCGGCGGCCTACTAAGGCCTCACTGCTTTCATGGCAAGACGCGTCGCCGCTGTTATCCGTGTCAAAGGTGGACCTACCGGCTATTAGGTAGGTGGTCATAATGTTCTGACTGATCAGTGTAGGGAAGCATTAATACAACTTAGGGAGGGCGAGATACAAATTTGCCCAAACTCTGTTAACGTCTAGGACAAAATAAACTTAAAAGAAAAAACTACAATTTACACACTGGATTGAAATAGTTAATTAGTTTAATTGTCAAGTTAAATGTAATAGGAAAAATAATTCACGTATCGAAACGCCTCCTTTTTGCTAGTGGCTTTACGTCGCACCGACACAGATAGGTCTTATGGCGACGATGGGAGAGGAAAGGCCTAGGAGTTGGAAGGAAGCCGTCGTAGGCTTGGTACAGTCCCAGCATTTACCCGGTGTGAAAATTGGAAACCACGGAAAGCCATCTTCAGGGCTGCCGACAGTGGGATTCGAACCCACTATCTCCAGGATGCAAGCTCACTGTCTCGCGCCCCTAACCGCATGGCCAACTCGCCCGGTCAAAACACATTTCGGATTATAATAAATTATTACTCCCTCCCCAGTTTCAGGTGATCCGAAACTGGGGGATCGGTGTATTCTATTCTAAAAAAAGTAGGTGCAGAAATTCGCACCGTGAAGGAGGATAATTTTAGGCTGCTAAACTGAAAATCAATGCTTGTACGTTTCGCACGAGATGGTTCCACGGCAGGAGATAATTATGATTAGTGGAACATGAATATACATCATACATTACAGGCTAGTCTAGCAATCACAAACTCCAGCATAAAACTGGGCACGTAAAGAAATTAACCTGGTTACTTTGAAAGATATTCTCACGAGGGAGTGAATCATGACACAGATTCAGACAGATCACATTAATGAGGCTATCTCTACCCCACAATTCACCCGACTTAAAGGAAATGGCGCTCTTAATACCAAAAGGGAAATTGAAACTTGCTTTAATGAAAAATACTGTGTAACAAAGAATAATGTATCAGGAAAGCTACCAAAATGCAGGGCAAATAAAGTGGGCAGAGACCTGATAAAAATAAGAGAGAACATTACAGAGAAATATTGAAACAAAGGTAGGTAGACCATAGCCAATTTACTGGAACAGATTTAAAAAATCCCACAGAGAGCTCTATAAAAGCACTAGATTCAAAGGAAAGTAAATGCATAACTTTCCGATTACTCTTATGAACGTTTGGGAAAATGATTTTTACGAACATGTTCCATCTAACACTTGGTTACTTACGGGAAATACATCATCCATGAATAAAGGGAATGTAATAATAATAATTTCGTGTGGCTATTTCTAGCCGAGTGCAGCCTTTGTAAGGCAGACCCTCCGATGAAGGTGGGCCGCTTCTGCCATGTGTAGGTAACTGCGTGTTAATGTGGTGAAGGATAGTGTTATGTGTGGGGTGTGAGTTGCAGGGATTTTGGGGACAGCACAAACACCCAACCCTCGGGCCACTGGAATTAACCATTGAAGGTTAAAATCCCCGACCCGGCCAGGAATCGAACCCGGGTCCCTCTGAAGTAAAGTCCAGTACGCTGATCATTCAGCCAACGAGTCGGACAAAGGGAATGTGCCTACTTTTTAATTAACACTCGGATGCCCAGAGTTTTGGCTTACCTTAGGTATGTCAAGGGCACGAGCTGAGTGGCAACTCTGCGGTGAGCTGTTACGAGCGCCAGCCCCAGGACGTGATCAGACACCGCACGCCTGGAGAGGTGTACATTACACGTTCATAACTGCCGTACTCCGTGCAATACAGGCATTATATTTTCTCATATAAGGACGAACATAATGAAATGCATTCAGCACGGTGTGGAGCAACATGCTTTGTGACTACCGTGTACGAAGAAAATAAAATTACTTTAAATATCGCTTCTGTAGCAAAGAGTCATGCTTTTATAAACTTGAAAACGAAAACAGGCTGTTATAAAAGTAGCATCTCTTCAAGCAACCATATTGATACAGAAGTACACCAACACACAATAACAAATTACTGTGTCAATAGCCTATGCAGCTGAATATTTCAACAGTTACGTGTAGACCACAAGAGGTAACTGGAGCCTGTCACCGGTAGGCGTGCACAGCTCTGATTCAGCAACGTGGGGAAGTACAAGCCGACTGAGGGAAAGCGACCTGCACCCTCGGACAAAGGTAAGTATATCTAGCAGGGGCATTACGCTTACAGGGGGGCAAGTTTTGGCACCCGTGGTTTATTCAAACGCCCGAGCAGGTCGATTTGGCCCGAGTATAGAAGGTGCAGTAATTTGTAATTTAATGTTGAAATATTGTGTTACTTCCATAACAGCTAAACATTCAGTATATACGTAATGCAATTGCAGGGAAGAACAGAAGAGACAGAAATAGTGCAACAAAATACCAGTAATATTAACTTATTAGAATAAAGAAAATGCCCATGTTTGTAGAGCCTGCATACAAAACCAAACCAAACCAAACCAAACCCCATGGCGCAACAGTGCCGAGGGGCTACGGCCTACCAAGCGACCGTTGCTCAGCCCGAAGGCCTGCAGATTATGAGGTGCCGTATGGTCAGCATGACGAATCCTCTCGGCCATTATTGTTGGCTTTCTAGACCGGGGCCGCCATCTCACCGTCAGATAGCTCATCAACTGTCATCACGTAGAATGAGTGTATCGCCAACTAGCCCTCAGATCCAGGTAAAAATCCCTGATCTGGCAGGAAATCGAACCAGGGGCCTCCGAGTAAGAGGCAGGCATGATCACCCTACACCGCGGGGCCAACCAAGTTAATGCATATAATTACAGTATATAAATAACTTTTCGTCTACTATTGTGCTGCTGTTGTTGTTGTTGTTGTAGTTGTTGTTGGGTAATTTGTGTGTACTTTATTATCACTTGTAATGTTAAGCTAGTAGTAAGCTCAACCTATAGTATTGTAAGCCGTAGTGTTAAGCACTGGAAATACCTAAGCTGTGAGTGAAATTGTATATGATGATGCTGAATTTAGAATGTTAAACTAATAGTATTTCTTGTGATATTTTCTTTCCATGGAATTGTTGTAGTTCTTGTTGTTGTTGTTGTTGTTGATGCTGTTGTTGTGTAATTATGTTTTGACTTTACTTTATTGTCACACTACCACCCTGGTGCGGTCGTGGGAGTTAATTGAATCACAAATGTGGACTTGGCCGTATTTTATGGCCGATTGACCTTCCTGAAGCCAACTCTCTGTGGAGGGACGTATACATTACAGAGTGTTTCTGTGGTGGTTAGTGAATTGTGTGTTTTGTGTATATGAAGAGGGGTGTATAGAGACAAACACAAATACATAGCCTCCGAGTCAGAGGAATCGGCCAATCGGGGCTCAAATCCCTCACCGGGATGGAAATTATACCTGGAAATCTCTGAACCGAAGACCTCGACGCTGACATTGAATCTTGGAGCTGAAGGTAATAACCAAGCATAAGCAACGAAAAAAGATAAATGTAATCTACAGGACTTCGGTTGATTATGCGCGCTTCAGTAAGTATGCTGCTCTTTCTTCGTGCATTTTTCACTTCTACAACATTTTATTAGAGACGAGAGATAATTTAATAATGATGTTAATGGCTTTACGTTCCACTAACTACTTTACGGTTTTCGGAGACGCTGAGGTGCCGGAATTTTGTCCCACAGGAGTCCATTAACGTGCCAGTCAATCTACCGACACGAGGCTGACGTATTCGAGCACCTACAAATACCACCGGACTGAGCCAGGATTGAACCTGCCAAGTTGGGGTCAGAAGGCCAGCGCCTCAAACATCTGAGCCACTAGCCCGGCAATACCTAATTTGGTGGAAGGATAAGTTTTCCCCCACTGAGAATCATTTTCAAGGAATTTCTGGACCTGAATTGTACTTCACGAGATATTACGTAACCATACAAAAGTTGAAGATACTTGTACTGTTACTAGAATATTTCAATGTCAGATTATGTTCCCTTTTGCATCACTGTAACAACATACTATTCTTGCATCAATACATAACTCATTGCCAGTTTATATTCACTGTTCCATCATTCATTATTTATAGCTAACTTCACTGTTGCGTAAATAATAAATAGTGTTAAGTATACGAAGTTTTCAGAAAAGCAGAAAAACGCATAATTTACTCCTGGATCAGAATAATCCGTTTAGGAGTGTGAGGAAAATTGTTTGATATTTCGAAAACAATAAAATGTATTGCACTGCCTGTTTTTACGTGTGATGTACCTGAAAAGTTACTTAAACTCGATTTTTTAAATTGCCGTTTGAAGGCATGAAACATGCATTTAAAATGCCATCGGGTGAACTTGACCCACTTGGGCATTCTACTGTAGTTTTAAGTAACAAACAAACAAATGCACACACACACACACACACACACACACAAACGCCTCGGCTCCAACTACGCCTTCCAATCAATCAATCAATCAATCAATCAATCAATCAATCAATCAATCAATCAATCAATCAATCAATCAATCAATCAATCAATCAATCAATCAATCACTACTGATCTGCATTTAGGACAGTCGCCCAGGTGGCAGATTCCCTATCTGTTGTTTCCCTAGCCTTCCTACAAGAACAGCTCTGTTTTTGTTTTATTTGGCTACTGGGCTGTGTTCATTCACTCAAGCTTGTTTCCTACGAAGTTAAAATACAAAAGTATCAAATACTTTAAGTATTATACGAGTAATTGGGTCCTTCATTCTAAGATAAACCTGAAAACAAGCAAGGCAAGTAAAACCAATCCACACTAAAAGGAGCCACTCAAATCGATAAATGAAAGTCTTGAAGACAGAACATAAAAGTTCCTATTTTTCGTAACAACTCTGTTGACATATGGAAACATACAGCTGGAATAACTAAATTATTTCAAATACCTGGGTCAAACAATTTAGACAACTGATGAAACATCAAACATATAGATGATGATGATGATGATGATGATGATGATGATGATGATGATGATGGATGATTGTTGTTTAGAGGGGTCTCGCAGATAGGTCATCGACCCCTACTGGTACGAGATGCAACGAAATGGAACTATAATTAAAAATTCAAAAGGTATCCACTGACTCAAATATAAAACGAATGATGATAAAATGGCCATGAATCCAAATGGATCCAATTCACAATGCCTTACTTTCTGAGATGACTCTTGTTGTAAAAAGGGGTCGAAAATGCAGGTCACTGGCTCCTCATAATAGTACTAATCACTGGTAAAGCAGAACCATGGTGTCCTCCTCTACTGGTACGAATCACAGGTAACGTAGACTCATAGTGTTCCTCGCATGGTGGTACTAATTGCAGGTAATGCAGACCCATGTTGTTCCTCACATAACGGTACCACTCGCAGGCAACACAGACCCACAGTGTTCCTCACATAATGGCACCACTCGCAGGCAACACAGACCCACAGTGTTCCTCACATAATGGCACCACTCGCAGGCAACACAGACCCACAGTGTTCCTCACATAATGGCACCACTCGCAGGCAACACAGACCCACAGTGTTCCTCACATAATGGCACCACTCGCAGGCAACACAGACCCATAGTGTTCCTCACATAATGGCACCACTCGCAGGCAACACAGATCCACAGTGTTCCTCACATAATGGCACCACTCGCAGGCAACACAGACCCACAGTGTTCCTCACATAATGGCACCACTCGCAGGCAACGCAGACCCATAGTGTTCCTCACACAGCGGTATTAATCACGTCAAATATATCGAAGAAAGATGTAATAATACAATATTATTTCTTTTGAGATTCGTTCGGGTCATATAGGTTCAATAGAACATAGGTTCAATCCACCGTCAGGAGGTCGACAAATTTAGGAACATGACTTCCAATTCTGAAGAGTTACATGTTCCTGAGAATGACTCAGCGTACATTGGAAATGAGTACCAGGTTACTTCCTTGGAGAAAAGGAAACAGAACATAGCTAACTACGTTATCCCACTTAGCGCTGAGGCTACGGATAGTGGGATTCCCACCCGTCCCAGAGCCTCTAAAGGCCTGTACGAAGATTGATTTGTGTTTTTTTCAACACTCTTCAATTGCTAGAGATTCTAAGTCTCACAGAAGTACCGGATTTTTCACCCACAAATGTGCTTTGACTAACGACATTGAGCTGGACGTTGTCGCATTTAAACCAACTCTATTGCGGACGACCTGATCCGGAATCGACCCTACTAAGTCGAGAATAGAAAAGCAGAGACCTTCATATGAAGAACTAATTCACGCCCATCAGAATCACACCATCTTATCTCCGACTGTGTCCACTGAGACACTGTATCTATACATGACATTTTGGAAACACTAACAATATTATATAATGCAATTATTAATGAGAATGCAGATACATGAATTGAAGCAGTCCAGCTATGGACTGAGAGACATCTACACAAGAAAAGCGGTACACGATAGATATCGCACATGCATGCAGAGAACTGACCATGTGTTAACCGCAGTTGCATGCATTATTCTGTACTTGCAGAAATGTAAGTTGTCTGACATGATTGATAAGGAAATTGCAGCTCATTTTCCCATCATTTAACCCTATCTATCGTAATTCGCATGAATAGCTACTGATGAAGCCATCTCTGCTGAACGTAGTTTTACTGGAGTAAGAGCTAAATCATTTCTTTACTCGCAAACTGCTGATATGTTCAACTCCTCTCAACGATTAAATGTTAATCTGCTGGCCAGGTGAGCAATTCCTTATAGAGTAAGGTACTATGAAAATTTCTTTGTAAAAATGTAAGTATACTAATATAAACTAGTATATAGTCCAGCTCCATGGCTAAATGGTTAGCGTGCTGACCTTTGGTCACAGGGGTACCGGGTTCGATTCCCGACAGAGTCGGGAATTTTAACCTTAATTGGTTAATTTCGCTGGCACGGGGGGCTGGGTGTATGTGTCGTCTTCATCATCATTTCATCCTCATTATGACGCGCAAGTCGCCTATGGGAGTCAAATAAAAAGACCTGCATCTGGCGAGCCGAACTTGTCCTCGAACATTCCCGGCACTAAAAGCCATACGTCATTTCATTTCAACTAGTATATATATGAAGATATTTCGAGTGATTGTCAATTGGAGGTAGAACATCCCATCAAAATTCGAAATTTATTGAAAATACTTATCCCTGAAATATCATATGCTATAACAGACATTATGATGGAAACGTTCCTCACTTTACTTTCACGTACAAAGAAAAAAGCCATGTAATCCCATGAAGGACTGGAAGGTACAGGCTTCAACTACCCGCAACCTCGGCATTATGTGGACTGAGTGGTTAGCTCTACACACATCTGCATTTGCTCCAAGGAATGTACTTGAAACACATTTTTAGCGTAGGCTGCGAATCTCAGGGCTTCGACTTGGTGACGAGAAATGAAACGCACAACCCCTATACCTCTACCACCTCGGCTAGGCAGTCCCTAATTTGAGGTGCAGCTGAAAGTAATTATTCTGAGAGGAACGGAATTCCTCCGCACAGATCAATATTTTATGTAACATTGTCATTCATGGAATAAAGCAAACGTGTTAATTTTTCATTCTGCATACATTTGAGATCTACTTACTTACATTATACTCCACATGGTTTAACTGCCTTACCTGGAACAAAGAACAAAAGTGCTCTATTAAAACTCAGAACTGTAATTAATTCTTACTTCAATTTTTGTAACATATAGATTAATGTAGCTTTAAATTTGTTATCAGAGAGAACATTTTATTTCTTTTTCAAGCCGTTTAACGTTCAGGATTTGTTTTCCCTCGAACTCAGCGAAGGATCCCAGCTCTACAGCCTCAGGTGCTGTGTCCTTTGCGTCGGAGAGAAACAACTGGGGAAAGAAACCAGTTCGTCGCCCAGGCGGCCTCACCTGCTATGCTGAACAGGGGCCTTGTGGAGTGACAGGAAGATTGGCAGGGATAGACAAGGAGGAGAGAAGGAAACGGCCGTGGCTTTAAGTTAGGTGCCATCCCGGCATTAGCCTGGAGGTGAAGTGGGAAACCACGGAATAGCATTTCGAGGATGGCTGATATGGGAATTGACCCCCAACCCAGTCTAATCAGTTGACCTCCCGAGGCTGACTGGACTCCATTCCAGCCCTCATACCACTTTTAAAATTTCGTGGCAGAGCCGGGAATTGAATACGGACCTCCGGGGTTCGCAGCTAATCACACTAACCACTACACCACAGCGGCGGACTGAGGGAATATTACCGAAGAAAATGTTATAGTTTTCATTCTAAGTAGAAGTATATTTTTCCTTTTTGCAGTGTGTTTAACGTCGGAAAAACTCAGGTTTTCTGCCGCAGTGAGGAAAGAAAGGCATGAGGTAAGGTACAGCCCCAGCATTTTTCTTTTCTAATACATACACCTTGATCATATTGGACTGTGGCGTAACTTATGAACCCCTTTTAGAGGATCACTTGCACTGCCGAGACAAACAGCAGTTATGTTTCATAACATCATCCCACTGAAGGTACAAGAGCGGCTAAAGAGCGTACTTGGCTACACAAAATCTTTAAATGAAATAGGCTACTTCTGATCACGGGAGCAAATTCTAGCAGAGTATGTCAGATTTAAATTGTGATTAAATGATGGAGTCCTGTATTAGAATAGCCTATACAGCAGCACTTTAAGGAGCCCTCTTTGGGGTAAAAATGTCTACCATTCAGGAGTACCGGGCGAGTTGGCCGTGCGTGCAGAGGCGCGCGGCTGTGAGCTTGCATCCGGGAGATAGTAGGTTCGAATCCCACTATCGGCAGCCCTGAAAATGGTTTTCCGTGGTTTCCCATTTTCACACCAGGCAAATGCTGGGGCTGTACCTTAATTAAGGCCACGGCAGCTTCCTTCCAACTCCTAGGCCTTTCCTATCCCATCGTCGCCATAAGACCTATCTGTGTCGGTGCGACGTAAAGCAAATAGCAAAAAAAAAAAAAAAAACATCAGGAGTGTCTTGGGACCGATGATAGTTGACGGACGTTAAGTAAGGGTTCTAAAGTTTAATGAATAATATAACACTGGCATTTCCATTTCATGTATTCTTCGAGGTCTACCAGCTGATCGTATGTCAGACAGCGACCTTCAGCCAAGTATATATTTTGCTAGTTGCTTAACGTCGCACTAATCCATATAAGGTTTTCGGCGGCGCATGGATGGGAAAGGCCGTGGTCGTTATTAAAGTACAGCCCCAGAATTTTCCTGGTGTCAAAATGAGAAACCACGGAAAACCATCTTCAGGGCTGCTGACAGCTGCGCGACCCTAACCGCGGCCAATTTGTTTGGCGTTTATTAAAAGATAATATTTGATCAACTCTAAATTCGTGAGCGTAAAAATAGTCATTTCATCAAATATGTAACTTCAATTTCATAAAAATAGAGTCCATGTCGCAAGGAAGTTAGCTCGGTGGTACGAGACAATTAGGTGGAAGTTTGCATTCAGAGGATGGTTGGTTCGAACCCCATCGATAAGCCTGAAAATGGTTTTTCCATGTTTTCCCATTTTCACATCAGGCAAATGCTTGGGCTGTATTTTGATTAAGGCTACGCCACTTTTCAGTCCTTGCTCTTTCCTTTCCCAGCTGTGCTGAAAACCACTATATATATTAGGGTGATATTAAAACACTCGCATAAAGTACAGTGTGTAGGTTGTTCGTTATCTCTGCGAAATACAACTTGTAATTTCATGTGACAAGTGATACCCTGACATTAACCACCTGGACGTGATATTTGAATAAAATCCCTCATGCAGTGGCCGAAATTCTTATCACGACCACCTTTGTGTGAATGTAGTGATGACATGTTTCGTTTCCCGGTCTTTTAATAATTTTCAAGAGTTTACTACCGTAAATACAATTTTTCTTATGCAGAATGTTGCATAAGATGTGCTTAAAATACTGGAAATATATTTAGACATGTTCCTATTCTGGGTTAGAGAGCAGTTGAGTTGGTTAGTAGGAAAGCAGATTAATATAATATTTAAATTTCGGTGTTACATACTAACTAGTCATAAATTTGTCTTGCAATAAGGGAATACTTCTAATTCTAAAAACTGTCACGATTCACCTGGTTAAGTCTACGTCCTAGTAATAAAACTCACCAACAACCAGCAGTAACTAAGCAAGTATGTTGGTAGTGACGATCGGTTTCGTCAACAGGATTTTTAAGGTTAATTACTTCCTCTCCGACGTTCCACTCGTACGCAGGTTGGATGTTCTGCTTATCCATCCTAAGTTCAGATAGTCCGGCTGAGTTACAGTTGTTTAAGCGTTTACCTCCTGCACTCAAGGTATACATCAAGTTTAAATAAAACATTTTCACGGGTTAGTGAGGAATTTTAGTAGCTAAAACAGTGAGAAGAAGAGAAACGGTGGGAATATGCAGTTAAATTAAAGGTATTATTTAAGAGTGATCGCACCTACTTTACTGCATCACTCGTTTAGATTTCTCCAGTCTCACTGGTTACTACCAAGTCCTACCGAATACTCGGAGTAGTTTAAAGTTCGATACACAATAATGTAAAGGATTTTAGAATTAACTCTTATCCACATTGTAAGTGGCTCGTGGATGATTCAGTAATCCCTAAAAGTAGGTTATACAGGAATTACATCTACTGATTCTCATTCTGTTGACTAAGAATTTGGTAATAGTGTAGTATATCTTACCGCACAGTCCCTCTGTTCTTCTAATAAGAATACTCTTTCTTAATTCTCTTTTTTTCATTATTCTTCATTCACCAAACAACCAACAAGGGACGTTAACCCGTACCTTGATAACTAAAGTAGATAAAAATCTCGTAAGCGTTGAGTTGTACGTGTATGAATTTATTATGATTGAATGATTGAATGAATGAATAACAAGAAGCTGCTTAGTCGAGGTATTATAGGCGTCCTCCATTTTCTCGGAAGGATGTGGATTCAATTCACCTAGCATTAAGTAAAGTAAATAAGAAATGAAATTTCCACTTCTGAAGAGGCACGTGGCTCTGAGATTCACTTAACCTACACTGAGGATAAGTTCCAGGTAAATTCTGGAGGCTCAGTGGTAGCCAGTCATAGTGCTAAATATGCTATCCCAGTTAGGGTAAAGGTTAAGAAAATGTATTTTTTTTTTAAGTTGGCCTACTATGGACAGCATAGTACTTAAGGCTTCTTGGCCTTCCTTCTCTTCTCTTCTCTTCCCAGAACCTCTTCATTCTTTCGCGTCTAATCCTTCCCTCCTCTTCGTAAATAATCCGTTTGGGTCCCCTTATCAGAGGTTTCCCTTCAAATGATTTTAGACTGTCGACTCTTTTTCTGAACTCTCTTCTATTCTTTATGTATTTAATTAACTTAATTAGTTCATTTATTTTATATATTTGACAATTTGAAGACACACATGACTAAGCCCGATTACATTATTTCTGCACATATCAAATTTAAACTATACATACATGAAAATAATAATAATAATAATAATAATAATAATAATAATAATAATAATAATAATAATAATAATAATAATAATAATAATTGTACGTGGAGGAAAAGGAGAAATGAGGATCTCTACAAGTATTCCGAAAATATCACGGACACAATGCGAAAACGAAGACTGAAATTTTACGGACAGCTCGTCAGAATGAATGACAACCGCCTGACTAAAAGGATATTTAAATATATAATTGGATTGAGGAGAACAACGAAATGGGTGGAGGAGGTTAAGAAGGACGCAGAAGAAGTTAAAATAACACCAGAACTGATCCTCAACAGAAAGAAGTTCAGAACTCGAGTAGATAACCACAAATTTTATGAAGAGCAGCGGAAGAACAGGCCCAAATTTGTAGTAACTGAGAAGCAGAGAAAAACAGGGAGTGAACGAAAGAAGAAGTTCTGGGAAGAGAAAAGAAGAAGACTGGCCAGAAAGCATTAAGTTTCACGCGGTCCACAGTTGGCTAAATTCGGAAGCAAGAATAATAATAATAATAATAATAATAATAATAATAATAATAATAATACTAATATTAATAATAATAATAATAATAATAATAATAATAATAAGTAAACTCGTGTCCTCATCCCGAGGTGGTGCAGCTCTTTTCAGCCACACCCCAATTGGAGGTGAGCTGCATGTACCATTTCAACCACTTACCAGCCCTCCTGCCATTCTGAAATTTCCGGAAGTACCGGGAATCGAACCCGGGCCCCCGAGGACGGTAGCTAATAAGACTAACCGTTACGCTACGGAGGCGGACATAATAATAATAATAATAATAATAATAATAATAATAATAATAATAATAATAATAATAATAATAATAATAATAATAATAATAATTGTACCGGGCGGTACACCTCCACACCGCTAATTTAAAAATTGCGCCAGTTGAAACTCCTCTGGCGGAGGAATAAGTCTGAACTTTGTCTTATGTGTTAATTTTCAAGTTACCCTGAAGATGTCACTACTTGGAAATTTTGAAGTTTCTGAACTGTGTTGTTTTCGACGTATTTTTGTTTTGCTTGTAGTAAGAAGTGTGAACATTCTCTTCTAGAGGACTCTACTGAAGAACTACAACGATGCACCCTAGTGCGAAGTGAAAGAACTGTTTTTCTTGGAGAAAATTTAATTTCAAAAGTTTGTTCTTTGCTAAATTTCTTTCAGTCATTGTTTAAGTTGGCAATATTAACCCTTTCTTTCCCCTTGTTTTGAATTTAGCCAATCCCGAATTTCTTTAATTAATTTTCCACCAATAATGTGTTTCTTCTTCATCTTGTGTAGGGGTTTTCTTTATCCACCAATAAAATGATTGTGGGCGGGTGTTTTCTTTCCTGAAACGCCTCGAACTTTCCGCGAGAGTATATAAACTGATGATTTTAGGGTCTCTGCGCCACTTCTCTACCATCTTTCAGTGTGTAAAGTACATAGCAGGGGGCGGGAAGCGCCTCTTTCTTCGGACAGCAGTTCAACAACCAGGTAATGGCCGTATAATAATTTCTTTTCTTGCTAGCTCAGCAGTTTAACTCTCGGGGCGGGTCCGAAGCTTTTTCACCATGTAACCTTTCCCTAAAATGTAAAGACTCTTAGTATCTATTCTCTTTTAAGCTACGTATTGGGATAGAGAGTGCTTAACCCTCTCGAGCTCCCACTCATATTGTTTTGAGGTGAACTTACTTTTTCACAACCTATTCTTCTTTAACGTAATGTAATTTTTTTTTTTCTAAAGTCACCTCTTTAGTATGGGATTAGCCCTTGCATTTGTGGCCTAGAGCCAGATTAGGTTTTAAACAAAATGTTTTAGGAGTGCAGATCGCCTCCTCTCAAATTGTTATTTTAGAGGTCATGTAATTAACCATTTTCTCACTTAATAGGCCTCAGTAGGTTGGGTATCTTTACCCCTGTGTTTATGTCCTTAGAGGACAACTTGAAGGTGGAGTTTGGTGTGGCCTTTGATAGGCTTAATCTTTGAGAGCAGATCGCTCTTTTGAAGTTTGTTTCTGCGCGCCTCGAGGAGGCTTTATGATGTAATTGGGAGCAAGTGCTCCTGGGCTTGATTGGGGTCTTCGGCCCCTTTGTTGAATTCCGTATATCGTAAAGTTGGGCTAATTGCTCAAGAATTGTGTGTCTGGCTCTCGGAGCTCCAAATGCTGTAATTGTACATTCTCGATTCGTGGTTTTGCTACTCTGTACCTGCCATTATAGTTATTTCTTGTTTTTTGCTAAGAAAATATAACCTTGTTAAATTTTAAATTCACTTTAATTTCGTAGCCTGAGACATGTTCACCCCCCGCACCTTCTTTCACCTCTAACTTCCACGGAAAACTCCGTAACAACAACAACAATAATAATAATAATAATAATAATAATAATAATAATAATAATAATAATAATAATAAATGATAAAAATAAGGAAATGAAGCAAAAGAATAATGAATAAGAACACAATAATTGAAGATTAAAAGCACAAATGTATAACATAACAATATGTGCTACAGATTAGCCATAGAAGATGATTAAATAAATCAGAAAAAGGACCAAAATCTTATGAGTATGCAGCATTCCAGCAAAAGGAAATTCAATAATGATTAAGCTTCAGTAAAAAGTGCCTTTATTTGTTTAATGAATGAGGATGTCTTTGCCTTCCACTCCTCAATGGTCCTTATTGGCCTTACGGAGATGGCTCAGCATTATTTAATGAAGTACAGTATAATATTTTGAATTGGGAGGAATATTTGTATAACATTCTCTTCCATTTATGCACCATACCCATGCGCATGACGTACATAAACGATGTTGTTTACTTCTTACCGCGAAGATTAAATAGCACACCTACGACAAGCTGAGATCGACTAATGACACAGCTTCACTGCACTGTACGTGGAGTCACATTTTCCGCTTGCCGATGACGCAGTTCATAACGAATGCTATCAGAGCACAGGCAGCTTTTCAGCTCACTGGAGACCGTATTAATTATTCAAGGCTTCTCTACAATGGGAGTTTCTTGTGCTAATTGAAGCCACTTAAATTATTAAAGCTATTTTCATCCGCTTAACTTCCCGTCCTCGGCTTAAGAGCCATCAGCTGCTAGTTTAAGTCAATAACAGTCTCTCTGGGGGTATAATAATATGACAGGTATCAATTTCACTCACGGCATTCAGATCTAATCTGGTTTCGTCCCAAAATCTGAGGACTCAATTCTACACAATATTTCACTGGCCATTGCCGTAGGAGCGTGGATGTACTGGAATCTTGCGTCGTACGTTGCTTTTGTTGTAAATCCACCTACAGGCAACCAACGATTGATCATTAGCAGAGAATCAGTATAGTGGCTTTCTTGCATACAAAGTCCGGCAACATGGCTAAATGGTTAGCATGCTGGCATTTAGTCACTTGAGTCCCGGATTCTATCCCTTAAATGCTTAACTCCCTTGCTTCGGGGACTAGGTGTTTGTGCTGTCTCGAACATCCCTGCAACTCACACACCACACATAACACTACCCTCTACCACAATAACACGCGGTCACCTACACACGGCAGATCCCCCAACGGAGGATCTGCCTTACAAGAGCTGCGCCTGGCTAGAAATAGTCACACGAAATTATTATTATTATTATTATTATTATTATTATTATTATTATTCTACTGCATGGAATGAAAATCTCGTTGTCAGCAACGCATGTACAGGGTGGTTGGAAACAACGTGAACCGTGTATGTGAGCTTACGCCACAAATGTAGAGTTGGTCATACATAAATAATTGGGAAAAATACTCGATTTCTCGTGGTGTTGTCATTTTATCAGCTTCTGAATTCAGCGAATCAGATCACTTCGCGTGCGAATTCAAATGCGCTTTGCGCGCCGATGTTGGTAAATCTGCCTAAGACCGGCTTGAGAGCACCAATCTAAGAAAAAACTTCGCCATGGGAGGCTTTTGAACACGGACCTTCGAGCTGACAGGACCGCTCCTCAGCAAGTACTGTATGCTGTGTGTGTGTGTGTGTGTTTGATGCTGATTTCTCGGCATGAGTCTCAAGCCAGTCTAAAGAGCCGTCCGCTGATTTAGCAACGCCGCTGCGCAAAGCCCATTTAAATTCGCCCGGGAAGCGGCCTGATTCGCTAACTTCATCCATGACAACGACATGAGATATCGAATTACTTTTTTTTCAAATTATCTATCAGTATAACCAACCGTGTAACGCTCATGTGCCCGGTTCACCTTGTTTCCGACCACCCTGTATATGCAACTGCCATTAACGTTATAACAATTAAACGGATAATAATGTATTAGCCTATACTTCCGTGCCCATTCCATTTGGAACATCACCAATATAATGTACGCCGGACATTATTCAATTAATCTTCTAAAATGTGCTGCTTAGTTTTGATGTGTTATTTTCATTTGTCAGTTCCTATGTACTGTATTCTCAAAACATAGACAGTAATGTTTTACATACGTTCCTTCGTAACCAACGCTTTTCTTAGAAACGTAAACCTCCCCATTAATCGTAATGTTTGTCATAAAAACGCTGCAAAACACAAGATAGTCATGATATTTTGTTCAAGAGACATTATTGTACTGTACATGCATATACTACCAGTTGTGTTTCCGGGGTCACATTAAGGAGGAAGCTTACGTGTCAACATACCTTGCACCAGCGAACGGTTTGATACTGCCAGCTCTAAGTCACTAAATTTTAAAGTTGAAATGAAAAAAGTCCACTGCCTGTTTCCAGTCATTTGACGGAGTCAGGAATAGAATGGCGAGGACAGGAACTGTGCCGGCTGTGGAAGCCTGTCGCACTCCACTGGGGCAATGATTAATGAATGACAGATTAATTGAAGTGGTATTGGAGAGTGTTGCTGGAATGAAAGATGACATGGAAAACCGCAGTACCTGGAGGAAAACCTTCCCCGTCTCTGTGTCCAGCACAAAAATCACATAGAGTGGCCGGGATTTGAACCACGGAACCCAGCGTTGAGAGGCCGGCGTGCTACGCCTGAGCCACGGAGGCTTCAAATTAAATTACTGTATTATTGATATTTTACGAATTAATTGTCCAATGAATGAATTACTTACATGCCTGATTTTTTTTTTAAATTTGAACTTTTCTGTTAAGGACAGGTATTACTATAGTTCTATTTTTTAAACGCAGTGGATGTCGATATCTTCGTTAGAATTATCCTTGAGAAAACGTAGTACCATGTTTTACAAGATCTTTAATACCATTTCAGAGAATGAAAACAGAATATCGATCATTTTATTGAATTATAATTTATTTTGGAGTAACATGTTAAGTGAATAACCCTGTGTATGTCCTGCTTAATTCAAATATAACATTCTTCATATTTAGTCTCCATAACTGCACATAATACTGCCATTTTCTAGGTTTAACACCTATAGCAAAACCTTGATACGGGCTTTAAATTTGCACAGAATATGATGTACTCGTGCTACTGGTGCTTGTGGGCTGTTGTTTGGTTATGGAACTCATAAACGATCCTTCCTTCAAACCTTCGCTCTACAAACTTATCATTCCAAGAGAAATGGGGCTCCTAGGTGATGAGTTCAGGATTTCTCCAACACATTAAAGCAAGAGCTCTTCTGTAAAGGAGATAGACACTGGATACAAGAATGTCCATCGTGTTCGAATCCATGTACTAATGCATTTCCCAAGTTGTCCTGTACAAATAAACGTTCTCCTACTGTCCAATGGCTTTTTCAATAGTGGTGGTGTTGCAATAAGCAAATAAAATGCAGAAAATAATTTCAGTTCTAAAACATACTACATGAAATACGTCGCTCTGTAACCATTTTCAGTAAAGGTGTGCCTATTCCGTAACAACACTGAGAGGTATGCCAAGACGGTGACCAAACATTCTTCCAGTGATTATTTTCCTATTTCCTGTCTCACTGAAAGACAAAGAATAGCAAAGGGATTAGAGGATAATTATACTTGCTTAATTTAATAAAGTACCATGATCTATAAGAATTTTTTTTTGCTAGGGGCTTTACGTCGAACCGACACAGATAGGTCTTATGGCGACGATGGGATAGGAAAGGCCTAGGAGTTGGAAGGAAGCGGCCGTGGCCTTAATTAAGGTACAGCCCCAGCATTTGCCTGGTGTGAAAATGGGAAACCACGGAAAACCATCTTCAGGGCTGCCGATAGTGGGATTCGAACCTACTATCTCCCGGATGCAAGCTTACAGCCGCGCGCCTCTACGCGCACGGCCAACTAGCCCGGTATATAAGAATTTGCCATTAGGGAGGTACATCTTGAAATAAGTAGTACCGTTATAAGTAAATATCTATAAGGCATTCATGTAGCCTTCGTGGCTCAGGCAGCAGCGCGTGGGCCTCTCACCGCAGGGTTCCGTGGTTCAAATCCCGGTCACTCCATGTGAGATTTGTGCTGGGCAAAGCGGATGCGAGACAGGTTTTTCTCCGGGTACTTCGCTTTTCCCTGTCATCTTTCATTGCAGCAACACTCTCCAATATCATTTCAATTCATTAATCATTGCCCCAGAGGAGTGCGACAGGCCTCGGCAGCCGTCACTATTCCCTTCCTCGCCGCTAGAAGGGGGCTTCATTCATTCCATTCCTGACCCGCTCAAATGACTGGAAACAGGCTGTGGATTTTCAAGGCATTCGTCGCGAAAATTGACTGCTTTGTTTGCATCAGGAGATTATTCCTCAGAAGTTCAAAGACGATCTCAATCACTTATAAATCAGGAATCATTGTTTATGACACAAAAATGTTGACACCTTGCACAAAAGCAGCCTTGAATTAATTTCTTAAAATTCTGCGTGTTCCCTTCGTACTCACTGCATTGTTAAGCTAAATGCGAATGTCTTTATCTCATGCTAATGTCGTTAATCAGATGAACATCTCGTAGTTTGCATATATTGTTTTCCCATTCTGATTGCACAATATCGGTCTGAGTGGCTCAGATTGTTGAGGCACTGCCCTTCTGACCCCATTAGCAGGTTCTATCCTGGCTCAGTCCGGTGGTATTTGAAGGTGCACAAATACGTCAGACTCTTGTCGGTAGATTTACTGGCATGAAAAATAGCTCCTGCGGGACAAAATTCCGGAACCTCAGCGTCTCTGAAAACCGTAAAAGTGGTTAGTGGGTCGTAAAAACCATTAAGGTTATTATTGACTGCACAGAGGAAGATTCTAATTCATATCCCTCTATAACAGATCTCTGCCTTTTCTGAGAAACATCCCTCTTACTATGTGTTGCTGTTGCCGTGTTATATAATGTGTCCTACTGTCCGATTTTCAATAATATCTTTGGCCGCTGACCTAGATATATTGACTCCTTAAAATAACTATTATCATAATCATCGTCGTCGTCGTCGTCGTTGACGTCGTCATCAAATTACCTATTTCCTCGTTTACAACAGTTCATTAAAGAAAAGCCTTCGTGGTTGCAGAAATCCTTCTGTAATAAAACTTCATACTACGCATTCCTGGTTGTACTTCTTTGGTCTACCAGTTACTTTTCTTTTGTTGAACGGCCGATGACCTTCGATGTTAGGCCCCTTTAAACAAGAAGCATATTTTGTTGAATTTCATGACGTGAAGCAAAATTTAACCATGACTGTCACGGAGACTCTAATCCTGCACAAAATGTATCAAGACACCTGTATTTCTTGCGCATTTGTTGAGATGGTGATAAGTTGTATCCCACGTAAATAAATGAGACTCAGGGTGCTTTTGATGGCTGATTCATTAAAACAAAATCCAGTTGTCCGATTGTCATTAACAAAACACTGTACCATCTGATATCATTTATATATCAATCGCTGTATAATTATAGTACCTCATACCTGAAGACGACGGAAAATCCCCAGATATTAGGTTAAAATGCTACCATTTGTAATCAAATCGTTGCATTTTTTAATTTTAAAATTTACAAAATTCGATCCTGAACTTCAAAATCTAGACTTTTGCCCTTCAGTGTGATATTTTTTTTTGTTAATATCAAACACTCAAACATATTTTCGTCAATAATTTAGTCATCTGCAGTCACACCCGATTATCATTTTGACACAAAAGGAATCTCTAGTGTTGAGTTTAACTCTTGGTTAACGGAAACTCGGGAGAGGATTCTAAGGAGACTATTACGTACTTACCATGTAAAGACTTATAATAAAAAACTTCCCTATCCTTGTTGTGCCATAATTCGTCTAACGAAGCTAAGGTTGAGTGGTATATTCTTAGTGTATGGCAACGTTGGGAAGTAATCACTGACCGGTCTTCTCTCGATTACTTCCCATGCTACGTCTTGAAAATACTGGTAATGTTCATCATCACTAGCCCTAAGTCACTAATCTGTCTTAGTTATGGTATGCTCTCTCATTTGATTTTCATACGAAATTCATATGGTCATATTTAATAGCGAGGCAAGCTAAGAAAGGAAATATGTCATCATCAACAAAAATGACAGAAATAAAGGCCGATGACTTCGTCTCTCGACCCCAGCAAGAATCAACAAAGGAAGCTGCTAAGGTTCGCGAGGTACTGTGTTAGAAGCTACATTTCCTGACTTCTTCCCACGACGGACACTCAACAGAAATTCAATTTTCCTAACACACCAAACAACTTACAGGATCCCGGTTCGTTTCCCAAGGGTATCTTTCGTTTCAAGCTCAGTTAACTTTAGAACATTTCTGCCCTCATGATAAGGAGTGGTTGTTAAAGTTATATCAACACGGTTAAAGCTGCGCTTTAGAAAGAAATACACTTATTTCATGCAGGTTCGGTTGGAAGTATAAGCTTATTGCACAAGTATCGAAGGTTTTGTAATGGAAGGTACCACATTCCTGACTGTACCAGAACTCGCCAGGATTGCAATTTTTAACAGTAAAGTTTACTATGTGATTATTGTGCTCATTTTATTTATAAATGTAAATTTATACTAATAGGGTTGTCTTTAACATTCATTTCACCGAGCTCGATAGCTGCAGTCACGTAAATGCGGCCAGTATCCAGTATTCTGGAGATAGTGTGTTCGAACCCCACTGTCGGCAGCCCTGAAGATGGTTTTCCGTGGTTTCTCATTTTTACACCAGGCGAATGTTGGGGCTGTACCTTAGCTAAGGCCACGCCTGCTTCATTCCCACTCCTAGCCTTTCTTTTCCTATCGTCGCCATAAGATCTATCCGTGTCGGTGCGAAGTAAAGCAACTCGTAAAAAAAATCGTGACTTCAGAATGAACCTTCGTTTGCATTGCACTTGGAGAAAAAGAGATAGACGCTGTAACAATGGGGAAATGGGAATAATTACTTTTGTTTAAAATTCACTAGCGAGTGTCAAACGAAACTGAAGTAACTTTATGGTCATTTATTGGTCAAGTTCTAGTATTCATTAGGCCAGATATTTTATCTATTTTTTAATATAGTATGCCTGTTTCTATTTATCTGCAAGTGGGGTGAATAGAAACGTACTATTTTTAATTATATCACTGCGGATTGAGCAGAAAATTAAAAGTAAGTTTATTTTTATCCTTGGAAGTATCTATTTATTTATAAAATAATTAAAACTGGCAACTCCTGCATATGGAAACTCACTAATGTATGCTTTTTATTTATTTTCTAGTAGTTTAACGTCGCCCTAACACATCGAAGATGCGACGCAAGGATAGGAAAGGGCTAGGATCTGGAAGGTAGCGGCCGTCGCCTTAATTAAGTACATCCCTAGTATTTGCCTAGTCCCAATTGGGAAACCACTGAAAACCATCTCCAGGGCAGCCGACGGTGGGATTCGAACCCACCATCTTCCGAATGCAAGCTCACAGAAACACGACCCTAACCGCACGGCCAACTCGCTCGACCTCGCAAAATTATGCTTTATATTTGTAACAACATACTTGACAGGAGTTCAAATGTTTTAAATACAAAATTAAACCGTGTAATTACTGTAAACTTTTTACTCTTTTTTATGACTTACAGCAAGCAGACACTTTCAGTTAAGACTAACTATTATTGAACTTGTAAGTCGAAATGCGCAAAAAGACAAATCATAAATTATGCCCCTCCGGTTTGAACTTGAGGAGGACTTTGCCATATTGACCAGAATTTTCCAGCATCGATTTTACTTGATCGTAGATGCATTCACCTTTACCTGGGATATCAGGATACTGGTACATGTATACAATGACATTCTCTTTGATTTGAACCGAATAAACCTCTCCTTAATACGTGTTTTTCATCTTCTCAGTAACTTCATCAATAAATAAACGATCATTATTTATGAGTGTAGACAATAAAAACCAGTCAAGTCGAAATGATATGCACCTGATTGTGTAAACTACTGAGTTTGGGACCGTGCGTGCTTTTGTTGTTGGTAGTGAGGTGTATTATGTGTCGTTGAAGAGCTATGTATTAAGACGAAAACGAGCACCCAGTTCCCATGTCAGAGGAATTAACCATACTTAGTTAAAATCACCATCCCTGGCGGCAATCACAGCCTGGACACACTGAAGTGAAGGCAATTGCGTAGACTATTCAACGAAGGGGCTAGACAGATGAAAATATTACTAAATAAAATTAAGGATATTTCTTTTCGATAAAATATATGAAATATAGCCTATATGTAGAGTCCTGCGCGGATACACACCCGCTCAGCATCCGCGCTTCCTTCATCCGCATCCGCGAATGGCTATCTACGGATACACTAAATATTTAACTACGGTATATTACACCACCCAAGGTATTGAAACGTACAGATCTGGTAACATAATGCAATAGGCCTGACAACTGACACCAGAACCCCTACAGTCACAGTTTTATGAAGGATTTCTCTGCTACAACTACCAACGTATTGACTTTTGCTCCTTCCTTCCATTAATTGCGGGCAGGAGCCAGTTAGGCTTAGGTCAGATTTACGGCTTTATGGTCTCAAGGCTTTTTATATATCACCATTCTCACATAACAACGTCAAGGGTCGCCTAACCACAAGCAAAATAAGAGTATACCTGAGTGAAAATCAATTAACTTCATTATTCAGAATTTATTAGCAAAATTATCCGCACTGCCATACAGTTTGCATCCGCCAAGATATTAACTTCGCGGATATCCGCAATCGTGCAGGACTCTACCTATATGAGGGTTTCTCAAACTGTATATAACGACGTCCTGGAACTTGACCGGTCTTCGTCCTCGACGTCAGGGTTATAAGGAGAGACTAAAACCTATAATGTACATTGAAACATGCTAATTTTCAATATGGATACATATTGTATTTTAAAGAATGGAATAGCGCAGAACACAATATGGTTTTTGTTGTTGTTGTTGTTGTTGTTGTGAAAATCCTCCCTTCTGATTTAATCTTGTCCTGTTTGAGAACCTGACGTGTCATCACAGTTTTTGGCGTGATGTCCCAAAGGAGTATCCAGAAATGAAATGAAATGGCGTATGGCTCTTAGTGCCGGGAGTGTCCGAGGACATGTTTGGCTCGCCAGGTGCAGGTCTTTCGATTTGACTCCCGTAGGCGACCTGCGCGTCGTGATGAGGATGAAATGATGAAGACAACACATAAACCCAGGCCCCGTGCCAGCGAAATTAACCAATGAAGGTTAAAATTCCCGACCTTGCCGTGAATCGAACCCGGGACCCCTGTGACCAAAGCGCTAATCATTTATCCATGGAGCCGGACGAGTATCCAGAACTGAGTATGGAAGCCGTGAGAGTAATGCCCCCTTTTCCCCAACCTGCTTTGGTGAGACAGGATGTTCAGCACTGGCGGTAATACTATTCTGACACAGAAGCAAAGTTAACGTTGAGGACTCCATGGATGAATGGTTAGCGTGCTGGCCTTTGGCCACAGGGGTCCCGGGTTCGATTCCCGACAGGGTCGGGAATTGTAACCTTAATTGGTTAATTTCGCCGGCACGGGAGCTGGGTGTATGTGTCGTCTTCATCATCATTTCATCCTCATCATGACGCGCAGGTCGCCTACGGGAGTCAAATCAAAAGACCTGCATCTGGCGAGCCGAACTTGTCCTCGGACACTCCCGGCACTAAAAGCCATACGCCATTATTATTATTATTGGCGTTCAGAAGGAGATCCGCGTAACTACATCAAATAGTGTCCACACATTTAATGCTTTGTGTGAGGAGAAACAAGCTCACCCACCCATTACGACACAAATACCGGTACCGCTGTTAATTAGTCTATAAGATAACTCTCATAACGGGAAACCCAAATGAAGAGTGATGCTACGATTGAGAGATACATTAACACATTTACTGTTGTCCGAATAAAACAGTGACATATCAAGCCTTATGTGCTTGTTACTTCCAGTACACGTTTAATGAACGAATGCGTGTCATTACACTGCTACGAGTTATCTCGTCACGTTCTTGCTGCGCCAGAGATCTCGTCGCCAACTTCACCTAAATTTATATTAAAAGGAAATTGAAACCTGTGAAGTTTCCTTTGGTTTCCAAAGTTCTGTGGCAGCAAGCTACATCTTTCAGGAACGTAAACGTAGACTGCATTTTAATGCTATCTGTGGTTAAATATCTCAAATAATGTACCGAGCTCAGTCGCAAACAAGATTGGCATTCCGGGAAACCACCAGCGTCCAGCGCTTGTAAATTCGAATTTCGAACTTAAAGAAGCCGTGATTACTCTCGAATATGAAAATTAGTACTCAGATAACAGTGACTGTGTATCGAACATTTTATACGAGAGTGTATTTTTGGACAACCGTGATTTTCTCTGCCCTCAATTTAAAAAGCCGGAAAATATTCTGGAAATATTTTGCCAGTTCAGATAATATTATTTATTTTCCCTCACTCCTCATATGCCAACGGCCGTAGCCGTGTTGAAACACCGTATCCCGTGAGATCTCCGAAGTTAAGCAACATTGGGCGTGGGCAGAAGTTGGATGGGTTGCCACGCGCTGTTGGTGGGGGATAAGGGAATGGAGGAGCGGAAAGGAACTGGCCACCCTACCGCACGTAAACTCCGGCTCAGGAACACCTCTGCGGAGGTTCGGACCTGCCTTCGGGCAGAATAACTCTTACCTACTCCTCATATATATATATCATAATTGTAGAAATTATATTTAAAAAGTATTTCATCATTGAAGGTTCTGATAGTCGTTCAGGAGTGAAATGGTTAAATATTAGTTAAAAGTTGAAACTAAAATCATGGAAGGTTTCATACTTGTGAAGATATCATTATTATACAAATTACTTTATGTCGCACCGACACGGATAGGTCTTATGGCAACGATGTGACAGGAAAGGACTAGGAGTGGGAAGGAAGCGGCTGTGGCCTTAATTAAAGTACAATCTTCAGGTCTGCCGACAATGGGGTTCGAACCCACTATCTGCCGAACACTGGATACCTGCCGAAGTTAAGTGACTGCAGCTACGGAGTTGTGTCCATTAGGAAGAATGTGTACACATTAGGTCATGTATGTAGTACAAAAATATGCCTGTATCGCATCTACTTCTTATTCATTCTGTTCTGTTTCTCATGTTTCAATTTCAAAGAAAACAAACTAGTGATGTGAATTTACAAGAATACTACCACATCGAATTTTAGTGTTTTTACAATTTTGGGTACGGGGCATCGCATGGAAAATGTGACATGTGAAGTGCGGCCGAGATTGTTTGGGAACCCCTGGCTTCTAATATACTGTATATTCGGCCTACGTCCTGATTCTAATAATTACTCACACGTCTTGGTCGGGCATTTACCATGTCTCTGGAAGTGAGCCAAAGCTTTTCCCCTGCTTTTGGAAAGATGGTGTTCTCAATAGCAGAACTGCACTGTATGCGACCCCTTACTTCCAGCAAGTATCGACATGAGTTAGGCCGAGCCAACTGAAAAAATACATTCAGATTTGATGATATTTTTAAGAATGATGGCGCTGGTCAATGTGTCCAGCGCATTCAGTTACGTATAACATTTATATGGATTAACGTCTAGTTGTATACTTGGTGTTTACCGGAGAAGTAATTACAATTCAGCCATCGCCCAATGGAATTCCGTTTTCTGCCATCGGGTTGAAATTGACACCCAGGCAGCCTAAATAGCTACTAATTACTACTGTATGAAGAGGTAGGTTTCATTTAATATAGCTGGAAATTATTATAAATAGGGAGGCATCTGTTAAGACAGTGATGAACAACTCAAAACAAAGTTGTTTTAGAAATGGTTCAGTTCTTCTGCTGCATCTTCCTCTAAAAATATATGTAAAGTTTTTGACGCATTGGCTCTATGAAACCCTGCCACCTTAGAAGATACAAGACCGAGCTCGATAGCTGCAGTCGCTTACGTGCGGCCAGTATCCAGTATTCGGGAGATAGTAGGTTCGAACCCCACTGTCGGCAGCCCTGAATATGGTTTTCCGTGGTTTCCCATTTTCACACCAGGCAAATGCTGGGGCTGTACCTTAAATAAGGCCACGGCCGCTTTCTTCCCAGTCCTAGCTCTTTCCTGTTCCGTCATCGCCATAAGACCTATCTGTGTCGGTGCGAGGTAAAGTCAATAGCAAAAAAAAAGAAGATATAAGGAAGGTTATGGGAGACCTCTCTTTAGACTGAACCCTTCTACAGATATCAGACTTACAGAGGAAAGATCATAAAACTGCTAAATTGCTTCCCCTTTAGCGACTGAAAATTCCCGACCTCTTAATTCAAATAGGCCACTTCCATAAAGAAAAAAGTTAATTCTCTCGAATTTAGATTGAACTATTTTATTCTTATCTTGCGCTGTAACAATTTGTCACTCCTTAGGCTGGCTATATGACACTGAGAGCTTCTAATGAGCAGAAGAGAAACATATTACCTAATCTCCCTAAATGGACACGAAAGTTTTATCTCCTCGTTCATGAATGTGGTTTATTCCGCACTCGACCTGACTCTACTCACGTTATGCGTTGTGAGCTCCAATCAGATGTTCCTCAGATTTATCGACTGTGATAAAATAAGTTCTTATAAATTTCAAGAAAGGAATTGGAGTCTTGTAGAATCAAACGTACTTTAGTTCACATACAGATGGAGAAAGGTTTTACTTTCTACAGGGAAACTGCGAACTGGAGAAAACACGAAAAATCTTGAACGACTCATTTTCCATGTACGTTTAATTTTACATTTGAAGTGAGCCCAGAAATTAGATACAGTATGCACTGTTGAGTTACAAGTTGGGAACATGAACACAGTCTCTGTACTAACATAAACTATATACCGAGCTCGATAGCTGCAGTCGCTTAAGTGCGGTCAGTATACAGTATTCGGGAGATAGTGGGTTCGAACCCCACTGTTGGCAACTCTGAACATGGTTTTCTGTGGTTTCTCATTTTAACACGAGGCAAATGCTGGCCGAGGTTGTACTTTAATTAAGGCCACGGCCACTTCCTTCCCACTCCTAGTTCTTTCCTATTCCATCGTCATCGTAATACCTACTTGTGTCGGTGCGAAGTAAAGCCAAGATTAAATATATATACTGTATAACACTTAATCTATCACTAATTTCGTAGAGTTTGAGCCGAAAGATGTTCCTATAGCTAACACCACAATGTACATTACTGCACCTAGTTGATACTGGTAGAAACGTTTTAGTCCCTGACATCCTCCCTACGCTGATCAATCCCCAGGAGAATGACAGCCTGCACAAACCGAGGAATTTTAATTTCCCTCTGAAGTTGATAATTCATTATAGCTGTCGTTACCCGATATGCAATCAATTATTACTAGACTTGAAATGCACTGCGGGAAACCTATTTTAAAATTGATAACTAATTGTAAGAAAAACAGGAAAATGAAAATTGACAGAAATGAATGATATTGACGATATGAAATTCCTGAAATTGTAAGGTTAACCAGGTATTGTACACGGAAATGAAAGCATAACATACGGTAGGCCAAATACAGAAGAAGTATTCGGGAGATAGTAGGTTCGAACCCCACTGTCGGCAGCCCTGAAAATGGTTTTCCGTGGTTTCCCATTTTCACACCAGGCAAATGCTGGGGCTGAACTTTAATTAAGGCCACGGCCGCTTCCTTCCCACTCCTAGCCATTTCCTGTCCCATCATCGCCATAAAACCTATCTGTGTCAGTGCGACGTAAAGCAACTAGCAAAAAAAAAAAAGAATACAGAAGAAGAAGCAGTCACGATACATAGTGGCTCACATTATTGAACGTACTGTACAACACAATCGGGTAGGGATATATGAACGCAAAATATATACTTCATTCACATTATGTATTGTGCAAAATAAATACTTACATTGCACGACCATCTGACTACAAAATATAATAACTGTTCAACTCATATACTCACTGGCTATACAAGAAGAAACGAAAATGTTTTCTATCGGTCAAAAAAAATTGAAGGTACACCAAAAATAGAGTGTATAATGATATAATTTCAGCAGATGTCCACATATTCAGTACTTGGTAACACGTCCTTTAGATCGCAGCACTGCTTCCAGTCTGTTTGGCGTAGAATCCACGAGTTTCTTCGTAAACGACGGTGAAATCTTAATCTATTCCTCCTGCAGGATCCTCTTGAGTTGTTCCTTGCTTGTCACTTCATATGCCTCCGAGTACCACCACAAATTCTCAACTGGATTGAGGTCCGGTGATTGCGGGGGTGTTTCGCTACGTTATATAACATCCATAACCGCACATTGTGAGCGGTGTGCTTGGGGTCGTTATCCTGCTGGAAATAATAGGGGGCACCCAGTCCCAGTTTGGCTGCACTTTGTTTGACGTTCTTGTTTAGTATGGAAACGTACACAAACTGGTCCATTTTTGCGTCAATAAGGTGCAGATTACCCACTTCAAATGCAGACATGCAGCCCCATGCCATTCCCGAATCACCACTATGTTTCGCCGTCGGACGTACATTGCCTTCTTCATAGGCTGTATTAGGTTGCCGCCACACGTACCAACGGCCATCTGATCCGAAGATGTTAAATTTACTCTCATCGCTAAAAGCACTGAGTTCCAGAAGCCACCTGGGCCATTTCTGTATTCTCTAATGAACCTTAGTTTTTCCGCCGGTTCATCTCACTAATCTATGGCTTCTTCCTTGACACTTGTCCATGGAAGTTTGCCGATCTTAGTGTCCTAGCAGTTTCACATGTCACCGATCGATTAATCGTGTACACTACCTCAGACGTCAGTATAGGGATATTTGCGGAGTTGTCGGATGATGACACGTTTGTCTCTGTCCTGTAGCACTGGTTTCCGTCCTCTTCCTACTTTATTGTGTACCCTTTCTTCGCGTTTATATCTGTCGACGATACCTTGGACTGTTGGTCGCGGTCTTCCTATTGCATGTGCAACTTCGGCTAAAGATCTCCCCTCCTTCATCCATTTCACTATTAGGTGCCGTCCTTGTACAGACGTTTCTTTTCTCCGACCCATTATCAGCTGATATTGACTGAACGAACACTGAGGGGTATCTGTAGCGTCCAACACATTCCTTGCTTCTGCATAACTGGATGTACTGGGAAAGCAATCTGTCGTGTACGTTCAATTTTGTGAGCCAGTGTATCTTAAAGCAACAGTCTTCAGACATACGCATGAGTGGCCAGGGCAGTATCAAGGGGTAAAGAAAGTGAATCTTAAAATAATTCAAGGAAGTGTTATAATAAGGAATAATGTACAGAAGAATGAAATATAGTCAATTTAAAATCAGGGAAATGTAGAAGGAAATCGTGAAAGAGAAATAAATTAAAAACTAGGGTCCTGTTCTACAGGAACCATTCTGTTACAGACTATATAGAAAGGCGAGAAATGTGAAGTAAGTAAATGAACTCAAAGTAGAATTCACAAAAAAACCTAGAATAAAGTGAAGTCTGGTAAACATAAAATTATACCTTTTCCCTTATATTTCGTACCACACAATTGAATGGAGATGCCAGGACTAGCGAAAAGAATCAACGGTTAATTATGTGGAGACTATCACAAAAAGTAACTACCATTCCAAACAGCATCTGCAGATGACGAAATTCGCCTAGAAGTAGATAAGTGTAGCAGCAAATCTTTCATGAAGTATAATTAGGATAACAAAGGTAACTTCTGATTGAAGGAAAGAAGTAATTCCTCCAGTCTACATGTAACGAAACACGACGAAGTTCAATAACATCTGGGTACTTCGTAGTCCCATTTGATAGAGTCATAAATTACTTTCCGTCAAATACCGCCGTTAACTGACATGATCCCCACCTGATGACTTCCTTGCAGCAAAAAAATTTGAAGCAATGCAGTGGCGATTTGCCATTTCCATTGCTGTCCGAACTTGTCCAAGTATGTCCTCGAAGTGAATTTTAATTGCTTAACACACATTCATTGCGGGAAGAACACAATTTTATCAAGATATCATCATAAAAAATCCATTCTGAAGCTGTAAGTTAAGTTATTATACAGACAATATGTAATTTCAGGATATTATATCGCTTAGTAAATTCTATACGTTATATCGAATAGTGTTGGGCCTTTACAACTGATTTCCTGCTGATTCGATGGGGAAGGACTTATTTAAGACTGATCCCAATTTGAAGCTCATAAGTTTAATAGATCGCAGTTATACAACATTTTAACTAGATGCTTCAGGAAACGCATAAATTGCAGAATAAAATGGCAGTTTATAGGTTTTAAGCGCCGTCTAATGTACATTGAAATGAGTATGTCATTAGCTCGCAACGTGGTTAAATGCCATCTACGAAATACATATTAGTGAATTTTCAAGTATGCGTGTATTCTTCGCCGTAAATAAAGAAAGTGTGTGGCCTTAAGTTTGGCAATGCGTTTAGGGAAAATCTGCAATAAGAAACTGAGTTCGACGGAAGGTCAAATTTTCCTAACATCTCAAGGTAGGCCTACAGGCCGACTTTACATTAGGCTACCAAAAGGAGACTTTAGGCTGGTTCAGGACATCTCGTGTATAAAATCGAAGTAACATGAAATAGTTCGGAAGATTATGGATTATGATCATATGGGAACACAGGCAATAGGTTATTTATAACGGCGACGTAAACGCCAAGTTTACTACGAATGCGTTTGATGAAACGACTACAGTATGACGAACATATTCCCATTCTACAATGTTGTAACTAATAATTTCTGAACTGAGGTTCGCTGGGGGTTCGCCTTCTGTGCTAACTGCTGTGATATTGAATCCCAATATAGTCGATAAGCATATTATCATCATCATCATCATCATCATCATCATCATCATCACAGGTTGTTCTGCCATCCGGCAGGTCGAGTCATGGCTGTGACCTCCATATCTCTCGATCTTGTGCCCTCTTCTTCACTTCCTCATAATCTTCCTTTCTTTTTCTAATGCTGTCTAATAACTGGTATCGTCTCCTTGCCCTTCCTCGTTTTCCTTTTATCATCCCTTCAATTGCTACTCGTAGTAAAGTGTTGTGTCTTAGATTATGCCCTATCCAATTTGTCTTCCTATTTTGGATTACGGTCAGAATTCTCCTCACTTCTCCCACTCTCTTCAGAACTTCCTCATTTGATACTTCACCTTCCCACTTTACTCCTTCAATTCTTCGCCAAATCCACATCTCAAATGCCTCTGTTCTTCTCTGTTCTTCCTTCCTTAATGTCCATGCTTCAGCGCCATGTAGAGCTATACTCCATACGTAACATCTTGCAAGTCTCTTCGTCAGATCTTTCTCTAGCGGGCCACAAAGCAGTTTTTTCTTCTTGTTGAAGCTTTCCTTGGATAAGGCAATTCGAGCTTTTATGTCCGTTATAGAGTGAAGGTCTTCAGTCACAATACTTCCAAGATACTTACACTTATTCACCTGTTCAATAATTTCTCCCGCTATCTTGATTGTCGCTTTTTCACCTTTACCTCCAAGTATCATAAATTTTGTTTTCTAGGAATTATTAAATGTGAGGGAGCAGTGTCATTATATTTAGTGTAAAAGAATCCACACCCTGTTTCCAGTCATTCGACCGGGTCAGGAATGGAATGAATGAAGCACCTATCTAGCGGCGAGAAATGGATGTGTGCCGGCTGCCGAAGCCTGTCGCACTCCTGTGGAGCAATGATTAATGTATGACAAATGAAATGAAATTATATTGAAGAGTGGTGCTGGAGTGAAATATGACAGGGAAAACCGAAGTACCTGGAGAAAAACCTGTCTCGCCTCCGCTTTGTCGAGCACAAATTTACATGGAGGGACCGGGATTTGAACCTCGGAATCCAGCGGTGAGAGGCCGGCGCGCTGCCTTCTGAGCCACGGAGGCTGTCATTATATTTAGTGTACGTTAAATAATATTATTTAGGGATATACAGTTGTTTATGAGTGGTCTTCTATCTACAAGATTTTAATGTGACTTGAGACAAGTCTACGAAAAGAAGAAACACTATTCTATTCTACACTACTTAAAATGGTGCAAGTACAATAGTTCGAGGGTAGTGACATTTGTCCATTTAATATGACAAGTGATTGGTCAGTCATAAAAACGGACAGCGCTTCGTGTATGAGGAAGTAATTGAATAATAAAAGTTAACTGAACACACCATTAAGCAATGAAGGCACAATAGGAACAGGGAACTCTGAATAAAGCACAGGGGTGGGAGTCATGTAAACAGAGTCCATAATGTGCGCAATAGCCTGAGTTGTGCTCTTGCATTTGCTGTGAAATTCATTCATATATATATATGCGAAGTTCCATTCTAATTGAAACCTGACTTCATGCGTCAATGAAGTTGTCCAGCTCAAAAATGTGTACTTTTCTCACCTCTTAACAATCGAAGAATGGCACAAGCGTACGAACACTGCATGTCCGTTGCAAGTGTCAAGGCGTGGCACAAGCGATTCATGGAATCTGTGTCGGTGCGACGTAAAGCAAATAGCAAAAGAAAATGGAAACCACGGAAGACCATCTTCAGGACTGCCTGCAGTGGGATTCGAACCCACTATCTCCCGGATGCAAGCTCACAACCGCGTGCCTCTAACGGCACGGCCAACTCGCCCGGTAAAATATTTTACCTGTAATAAATACGCCACTGCATTCAATCATGGACGTGCTCCCTACCGCGGCCTGTCTTCAGTTCCTGCTCGGAGCCAAGCTTCTGGGCAGTTCCCGTGAATACCGCTGCTGTGGGACCCTTTCGCGCAATGACAGTTTCTGGTTTATGACAGCTTATTCCAACCCTGGTTATCTTGACGTTAACGGCAAGCAGAAACAATGTACATGCCACCCTCAGGGACAGAAGCGTAACAAATGTGATATGGGCCAACCTACCAAATTAAACTTCGGGCCCCGTAAAATAAAATGTAAAACCTATCAATAACTTAATATAAATTTAATTATAGCAGGTAGAAGTAATGTAATATATCGTCGAGTTATGTGAATAAAATGAATTATTCGTTATTGTAAAAATATTAAAAATAATGTTTGATATATTTCATTTGATTGCCTCCGTGGTTTAATGGCTAAGCTGCTGAAATGCCAACCATGAACCGCTTAGGCATTCGTACTTCTTTCTTTCTTAATCTGTTTATTGTCCAGGGTTGGCTTTTCCCTCGGACTTAGCGAGGGATCCCACCTCTACCGCCTCAAGGGCAGTGTCCTGGAGCTTCAGACATCGGATCGGGGGATACAACTGGGGAGAATGATCAGTACCTCGCCCAGGCGGCCTCACCTGCTATACTGAACAGTGGCCTGGGTGGGGGATGGGAAGACTGGAAGGGATAGACAAGGAAGAGGGAAGGAAGCGGCCGTAGCCTTAAGTTAGGTACCATCCCGGCATTTGCCTGGAGGAGAAGTGGGAAACCACGGAAAACCACTTCCAGGATGGCTGAGGTGGGAATCGAACCCACCTCTACTCAGTTGACCTCCCGAGGTTGAGTGGACCCCGTTCCAGCCCTCGTACCACTTTTCAAATTTCGTGGCAGAGCCGGGAATCGAACCCGGGCCTCCAGGGGTGGCAGCTAATCACACTAACCACTACACCACAGAGGCGGACAGGCATTCGTACTTAACGGTTAATTGGTTTCATTTTTTAGTAATAACGGAACTATGTTCTGTAACAGATACCGAAGTCTCGATAACAAAAATATATTCGATTACAACACAGAAAAATATATGAACAAATGCAAATAATAAAATGTTCAAACAAAGTTTGAAAAAATATCAAAACGTAGAATTGATAAGCCTATTATTAACTTGGCGCAATGAGAGATCGCTCGAAACTGAGTTGAGTGATTGTTACTAGAGCTTATTGATGGTAGTGTACACTGTTATCGAATAAATGTGTAACAGAAGTGAAGTGTTCGGCAAATTGTGTGCATAATAACATTTCAGGTGTATCACACATAAAGAAATTGTCATTTACTAACAAATATATCATATTTCGGTATCAATTTTCATGTTGTTGTTCTTGGTGTTTGGTTCAGCAGCCCATAGACTGGTTTGATGCAGCTTTCCACGCCACCCCATCCTGAGTTAACCTTTTGATTTCTACGTAACTACTTTACCAATGTTCATTGCAGTAATTCTTTTTAAATAATTTGGTGCAGATCTTTCCTGAGAAACGTGTTGCAGTGTTTCGAGAGACGGCAAGGACAAGTACATTTTACAGCTCTGCTATATTATGCTCAACGCAATGAAGTGCTGCTAGATGCAACCAAGTGGCTATTCCTCTACGTACAATTTGTAAAAAAAACGAACTCTCATGTTTTGGCTGATTCTACAAAGCCGCCAAGATCATGTCCGTGCAGAGTGGCATTAGGCTAGGCTGTATTATTTTCTGCGAGGAGTCTGAGAGGCCCCTTAAAGACACAGGCCCGTCTGCATTGCAGGCCCTAACATTACGCCCCTGCTCTGTGAACTCACCCATGTAGTTTACCAGTAGACGAATCTCAATTTTTATTTCGTTTATGGCAGTTGCAGAATGCATTCGAGGTATAAAATGTGCTTTCATCGCGTCGATAATTGAAGTCCTAAAAGACCACGAATATATTCGGTCACGGAAGAAGGTATTATCAATGATAGAAGAAGATTGAAGTAATAGCGGTATAGCGATATATGAGGCTGGTGAGAACAGTTAACGTGTGTACATCACATTCAACGCGTGCAGTGTCCATCACCACATGATTATTCACTGTGAATGAATGCATGTTGCTGGTTAATTAAGCAAGCACATTGTAGAGCTTTCCGCCGAGGGTGTTACTGACAAATGAATGATGATGTAAGCGGAATGGAGTGCTTAATCTTCTCAATCCACACATGCGCGACTTAACATCTCCATGCTGTTCACAAAGACTGTTCTTGATCAACATTGCGCTCCGCAGCGTAGGAAATCATTTAATTTAACCATTGACCACTATTTCGCAGGTCAGTGATGTGTAGTCAGGAGTTCCTCGAAATACGTTAATGGAGTTATTAGAAATAGTATCGTTAAAGGCACGAAGGACCATTTTCCTTTCCATGGAGACGTACCACCTCATGCAAGCAAGATCTTAGTTGATAAACACGTGCCGGGCTGAATGGCTCAGACGGTTAAGGCGCTGGCCTTCTAACCCCAACGTGGCAGGTTCAATCCTGCCTCAGTCCGGTGGTATTTGAAGGTGCTCAAATACTACAACCTCGTGTCGGTAGATTTACTGGCACGTAAAAGAACACCTGCGGCACTATATTCCGGCACCTCGGCGTCTTCGAAGACCGTAAAAGTAGTTAGTGGGACGAAAAGCAAATAACATTATTATTATTATTATTATTATTATTATTATTATTATTATTATAAACACGTAAGAAATACGTATATTGAACTCTACTAAGTCACATGAAAATCAAGCGGGGACATACTTCATAGGCATTAAATGAAGTATGGAACAGAACTAACAGGCAATTACCTCAGTGTGCGTTTCCCCAGATCTATACATAACCCTTCCAAATACACACTGCGACAGAACCTCTTTTAGGACCCAGGAAAAATTACACGGTCACACTCATGCCACAAAAAAGCAAAAGTATAAATTCGCAAAAAGATTCTGTAGCCTACTCATCATTACACGTACGCTATAACCGACATTTTTCACGACGGTAAAATGGATGTGAATCCAGTTCTCTCCAGTGTTTTCTTTCTCACTTTCTTAATCTGTTTACCCTCCAGGGTTGGTTTTTCCTTCGGACTCAGTGAGGGATTCCACCTCTACCGCCTCAAGGGCAGTGTCCTGGAGCGTGAGACATTGGGTCGGGATACAACTGGGGAGGATGACCAGTACCTCGCCCAGGCGGCCTCACCTATGCTGAACAGGGCCTTTGCAAGGGGATAGGAATATTGGAAGGGATATACAAGGAAGATGGAATGAAGCGGCCGTGGCCTTAAGTTAGGTACCATCCCGGCATATGCCTGGAGAAGTGGGAAAACAAGGAAAACCACTTCCAGGATGGCTGAGGCGGGAATCGAACCCGCCTCTGCTCAGTTGACCTCCCGAGGCTGAGTGGACCCCGTTCCAGCCCTCGTACTACTTTTCAAATTTCGTGGCAGAGCCGGGAATCGAACCCGGGCCTCCGGGGGAGGCAGCTAATCACACTAACCACTATACCACAGAGGCGGTCTCCAGTGTTTTCACCAGGTCTAAATTTGTGATTCTGGTGCATTGTGTATACCCATTAGGCCTCTTCAAATGTACTTTCCACTATTTTTTGAAGGAATGAGCCATCCAGAGTTTATACAAAATGCTTCTCGACGGTGTCCAGCATCGCCTTCGCACCAAATCGTTTAAACCGTCAGCCGACACATGTTATACCCCCAGAAATATCTTAAAATGCGGTGAATCAATCTGGCGCCGTCCAACTGGTTGGCAGAAGTACTTCTCCTGGAAAGAAATGTCGACCGCTTCGTAATATATACAATATACAGTATATACAATTTGCTATACGTCGCGCCGACACAGATAGGTTTTATAGCTACGATGGGATAGGAAAGGGCTAGGAGTGGGAAGGTAGCGGCCGTGGTCGTAACTGAGGTACAGTCTCGGCATTTGGCTGGTGTGAAAATGGAAAACCACCTTCAGGGCTGCCGACAGTGGGGTTCGTACCCACTATTTCCGAATACAAGCTGATAGGTACGCTACCCTAATAGCTCTGCCACTTGCTCGATCTTCGTAACACAGAGGGATTTTAACCTTAATTGGTTGTATCTGCTGGCTCGGGGACTGGATGTGTCTGTCGTCCTTAAGCAGAAAATGAAACGAAAACAAGGATAGAATGAGAAAAATAAGAAAATATTAGTAAAAATAAAAAGTCTTAAAAGCATTCGGCACAATAGAGCAAATTGCTTAATTTTACGTCTTTCGTAGTATGGCTAATTGCTTTACGTCTCACCGACACGGATAGGTCTTATGGCGACGACAGGAAAGGCCTAGGGATGTGAAGGAAGCGGCCGTGGCCTTAATTAAGGTACAGCCCCAGCATTTGCCTGGTGTGAAAATGGGACACCACGGAAAACCATCTTCAGGGCTGCCGACAGTGGGGTTCGAACCCACTGACTCCCGGATACGAGCTCACAGCTGCGCGCTCCTAAGCGCACGGTCAACTCGCCCGGTTTTCGTAGTATAGGGACTCCTGCTTTGCCTGCTAAGAAATTAATGTTTTCAACATTACTTATCATCATCATCATCATCATCATCATCATCATCATCTGCTAATTGATTTTTAAGTAGGTTTAGGACGTATATACTATGTGTGCCGGTACACAGAATCCTATGGTGTTTCATTTCCAAATACAGTATATGCTAGTGACTGGGAGGCTAGTACCTCGCTACTTGCAATAAGTTACTGAAGCAGTATAGTAGTATATGGCTTGATAATGGGGAATCATTAATTAGGGACACTCTTGTGGATAGGGACGTTTATTTATTTCCTTGCCGTATGGAGAGTAGGTAGTTTTCCTACCTAACATGAAAACATCCTGTATCCAGTAATATCCAATTATTATTATTATTATTATTATTATTATTATTATTATTATTATTATTATTAGTATTATTATTATTATTATTATTAATTTCTCATTGCTCTCTAGGACGAATTCTGTTCAGTCTGTCATGATCTCCATGGTAAATAACCGTAATAACGGTAATAATAATAATAATAATAATAATAATAATAATAATAATAATAATAATAATAATAATGTTATTGGGTTTTATGTCCCACTAACTATATGCATGGTTTTCGGAGACGCCAAGGTGCCGGAATGTTGTCCCGAAAGAGTTGTCTTACGAGTCAGTAAATCTACCGGTTCGAAGCTGACGTATTTCAGAACTTTCAAATACCAGCGACTTAGCCAGGATCGAACCTGCGAAGTTGCGTTCTAAACGCCAGCGTTCTACCATCTAAGCTACGCAGCCCGGCGCCATATATTTAAGTAGCAGTCAAAATTACGCCATATTTTCTTGAAAGTGCTATTTTCGTACGCGATAAATAGGTACAGTGCACAGGCTACATGTATAAACGTCAATTTGCGCGGCTTTTTACAATGGCGTGAGGCCTCCGGAGAGGCCTGGTGTAGATCTTTCCATTTGACGCTCGTAGGCGACCTGCGCGTTGTGATGAGGATGAAATGATGGTGAATACGGCACACACACCCATTCCCCGTGTCAGGGGAATTAACCATTTATGGTTAAAATTTCCGATGCTCCCGGGAATCGAACCAGGGACCCCTATGACCAAACGCCAGCACGCTAACCATTTAGCCATGGATCCGGACCATGGCTTTGTGTAATGATGTGGTATGAAGGTATTTATACAGAAAATTATTTTATGATCATTATCGTCAACTTGTAATGGCATTAATATCATTGTGTGTTTGCATATTAACTCTGATACTGTACTCATTTTAAAACTGGAATGCATTGTTGATCTGTTACATGCATAACGGGTTAAGTCCACTGATGATGATGATGCTTGTTGTTTAAAGGGGCCTAACATCGAAAGTCATCGTCCCGGGTTAAGTTCAAATAACTACAATGACACTATAAGAATTTCCTCATTCACGGAGTATCTGAATTGTAGTCCGATATGTTGCCCATATACGGTGTTGAATTGCTTAATGTTTCATGAGTTTTAGACGGTTTTTTCTTATGGTCACAGATAAAATTACTCTTTAAAAAGATTAAGTTCATACGGTACCCATAATACCATTTAAAACTGGAGAAATGTTATCCAATATACAGGACATAAAAACGTAATCCTGCAATTATTATTATGGGCGCCAATGATCCATACAGGTACCGTTAATATCATGAGTCCTAGTAAGACCTTTTAGACTTAAGTGTCCTCAAATTGCTTTATGTTTCATATCCTTCAAACAAAAAGTTCGTAAGAAACACAAATATAGATAAAGTCGGGCAACCGTCACGTGGAAATACGTAGGCGTGCATCAAGCAGTCATATGAACGATATTTCCAGTACTGAAATTAATAAGATCTGGTTACCAATAATACGGTTGATCATTTTATGTCCAGTTTTCCTCCATCCCGAGAAGGAAATGCTTTAAATTGAGGGACACACTTCTAGTAAAAAGCAATCAAAATCAATTTTCCAATTTTACGTGACTGTTGATATTACAATTTTAGTCTAACTAGTTGCCTGCATGGTCAGCAACGAGGCCTTGGGTTTATAAGGTCCTAGGTTCTTTTCGTGGATGGATTACGGATTTTAACCGCGTCTGGTTAGTTCGTCCGACTCGAAGACTAGGTGTTTTTGTCCCAATACATTCCTCTTCATATAATTACAACACACATACTACCAACCACCATATAAACTGGATGTAATGAAACATATCTTAACGGAAGTGTTGGAGTCAAGAAAGACATCCGGCAGTAAGACAGGGCAAGGTCCAAATATGAGAGACAGTTCACACGCAAGACCCCACCAGGTGTGGGAAAAGCGGTGGAATAACAAGAAAAAAGGAAGAGTGAGCGAATTGTCCGTACGGTTAGGAGCGCGCAGCTGTGAGCTAGTATTCGGGTGATACTGGGCTCGAACTCAATTGTTGGCAGCCCTGAAGGTAATTTTCCGTGGTTTACCATTTCGTACAAAGGTGAACCTTAACTTAGGCCACGGACGCTTCCTTCCCACTCCTAGGCCTTTCCTATCCCATCGCCGCCGTAAGTCCTACAGGTGTCAGTGCGACGTAAAGCAACTTGTGAAAAAAAACAGTAGAAATTTGTATCACGATCCTAGTCACAGCACGTCTAAATATACGTGGAATCCGAATAATAGGGACGTGAAATTTAATTTCAAATATTCCCCAGGCTTTATCCGGGAATCGAACTGGGCCACCCGAGTTAGGAGCCAGTGGCTGTGCCATTTACCTATCCCCTTACCTCACACCTAATCCGAAATTTCAAAATAACAAGGGTTATAGAACTAGATGAAATGAATATTAGGCGACCTGCACGTCGTTATGAGGATGAAATAATGATGACGACGATGACACATAAACCCAGCCCCCGTGCTATCGAAATTAACCAATGATAGTTAAAATTCCCGACCCTTCCGGGAATAAACTCGGGACCCCTATGCACAAAGGCGATCAAGCTAAACATTTAGCCATGGAATCAGACATAGAACTAGATTTTCAAACACGACAAATACTAAGTGATCGGCAACGAGATTCTTCCAACACGTTAATACTGTTCTTGTTTTATTACGTCCCATTAACTACTTTTGACGGTTTCTGGAGACGGCGAGGTTCCGGAATTCTGTCCCGAAGGAGTTCTTGTACGTTCCAGTAAATCAACCGACACGAGGCCGACGTATCTGAGTACCTTCAAATACGAACGGACTGAGCCAGGATCGAACCTGCCAAGTTGGGGTCAGAAGGGCAGCGCCTCAACCATCCGAGCCACTCACCCCGGCTTCCAACCCGTTAAGTAAAAGCAGAGATAATTATTTCCAACAGCAGAAAACTTAATTTTCGTTTTCCATGCCAAGAAGTCTACACATCATAAACCAGAACAACCAGAAAGGTACGAAATATTTTAATAATGACATATTCACAGTAATTGATCTGTAATCAAATCACAGCTGTGAAGCTTAAAAGTCAGTGCTGGGTATCCCAAAATAAATGTTCTTATCAGTTATGTGTTCCTTCACATTATCCATCAAACAGTTCTAAAGGTGATATTACCGAGCTCGATAGCTGCAGTCGCTTAAGTGCGGCCAGTATCCAGTATTCGGGAGATAGTAGGTTCGAACCCCACTGTCGGCAGCCCTGAAAATGGTTTTCCGTGGTTTCCTATTTTCACACCAGGCAAATGCTGGGGCTGTACCTTAATTAAGGCCACGGCCGCTTCCTTCCCACTCCTAGCCCTTTCCTTCCTATCGTCGCCATAAGACCTCTCTGTGTCGGTGCGACGTAAAGCAACTAGCAAAAAAAAGGTGATATCTCATTATTTGTGACAGCACAACTTAGCAAGGAGACCTTATACGCCTCTTTCACTGCGCAGACGGTCCAGTGTCCACTGTCTTTCTTACTCGGGGATACGTTGCTGTCGAAATTTGATTGATTGAACCTCGTGAGCTCGTGCTCTTCTCCTACGGATCGATCATGAAAGAAGCCGTGTTTTACAGGGCAAAGAAATACAGCATCTGCTGGTGATATAATAAGGTATTTACTTCGAATCCTTTAACCTCGTCCCGATCTGTACTTATTTTAAGTAAAATAATATCTGGAAAGGCCATCTTTCACATGGATCAATTTGTAATTTAACACAGATTCTCATGTAGAATTAAAAGTTCTATTTATTCATTAGAAATCTTAACGACAGGACATATTTTCAATTAATTAGAAATAATAATTGTTAAATGATTTACAATAGTAATCATAATAATAATAATAATAATAATAATAATAATAATAATAATAATAATAATATTGGCATTACATCCCACTCACTACTGGATTGAGTCCCGCAGGAATTCTTAATAATAATGTTATTTGCTTTACGTCCCACTGATTCGATTTTCACGGTTTTCGGAGACGCCGAGTTGCCGGAATTTAGTCCCGCAGGAGATCATTAACGTGCCAGTAAATCTACCGACATGAGGTTGACATATTTTATCAGCTTTAAATATCACCGGACTGAGCCAGAATCGAACCTGCCAAGTTGGGGTCAGAAGGCCAGCGCCTCAACCGTCTGAGCCATTCAGCCTGGTATGGAGTTCCTTCACAAGCTTGTAAATCTACCAACACGAGGCTGACATATTTGAGCACCTTCAAGTAACACCGCACTGAGCCATGAATGAACCTGCCGAGTTGGGATCAAAAAGCCAGCGCCTCAACCGTCTGGGTGACTCAGCCCGGAGTACATTGTCTACATCGCCGCTTAAGCAACAAAAATTCGTATCCCACAATGCTCTTCGTATCCATTATTAGTCCATCAGAAAATCATTCATTGTGTTTATTTTCCTATGCCAACGTGAAAAGGAAAATTAATCTTACTTTACCCTAGCGTACTGTAGGAGTGTACACTGACTTAGCAAATGTCATGGGATAGTCACCTAATAGCGTGTGGGGCATCCCAGTGAGACGCCGTGGAAGTGTGTCGACAAGTCCCTGGTAGTCCTCTGGACGCAGCTGACACCAAATCGTTTCAGAGCGGCCGCCAATGCTGGTCTGTTCGTGGGTGCAGGATCCATGGCACGGAGCCTGCGTTCCCGGACATCCCAGATATGCTCGATAGGGTTCATATCGGGGCTCCTGGGTGGCCATGGCAGTCGTTAGACCTCTGCTGCATCATCCTGGAACCATTCCCGGGCGACGCGGGAGCCATGTGGCAGAGCGTTATCATCTTGAAACACCGCAGAACCGTCTGGGCGCTGGAAGGCCAAGAATGGGTGGAGATGGTCTCCGAGCAGCTCAACATACCGCGTACCATTCAAAGTCTCTTCCAGAACAACAAGGGGTCCATTCCATACCAGGAAAATGCACCCCAGACCATAACAGAGACACCAGCGCCCTGGACCACACCTTCGAGCCAGACGGGATCCATCGCTTCATGTGGTCTGCACCATACACGGTACCTCCTATCGGCATGGTGCAGTTGAAATCGTGATTCGTCCGACCATATCACGTTACGCCATTGTTCCAGTGTCCATTCTGGTGACTGGCGACAAATGCACGTCGTTGTGCCCGATGACGTTGGGTTAACAGTGGCACCCGTGTGCGGCGCCGGCTCCCATACCCCATAGAACGCATCTTCCTACGGATTGTCTACTGGGAGACGTGTCTAGCACGGCCTGTGTTGAATTGAGCCGTGATTTGTTGCACGGTTGCCCGTCTGTCACTATTGACAATCCGTCTCAGATGTCGCCGGTCGCGGTTTTAGAAGGTGGCTGGACGGCCGGTCGTTCGTCTGTTGTGGACGGTGACACCCGCATTCAACCATTCATGATACACCCTGGACACGGTTGATCGTGTGAAGCCGAATTCCCGCTCCACTTCCGAAATCGCACTTCCCATCCATCGGGCACCGACCACCATACCCCGTTCGAAAGGTGTCAACTCACGACGCCGTTCCATGTTACACTTGTCACATGCACAGCCACTGCTCACAAGGTCTCCTATACAACTGCCGCTGGCACAAGCGGCGTGTGGTGCACAGACAACACACCTGCGCATCAGTGCTCCGCTATCCCATGCCATTTGCTCAGTCAGTGTACATTTTCATGAAGTATTTACGCACTCCGTCCTCCTCTGTGATGCAGTGGTTAGTGTGATTGTCCGAAAATCCGGGTTCGATTCCCGAAATTTGACCATTGGTACGAGGACTGGACCGGGCTACACTCAGCCTCGGGAGGTCAATGAGTAGAGGGGGTTTCAATTCCCGCCTCAGCCATCCTCGAAGTGGTTTTCCGTGATTCCAACTTCTTCTGCAGGCAAATGCTGAGATGGTACATAACTGTAGGCCACAGCTGATTTCTTCCCTGTTCCTTGCCTATCCCTTCCAATCTTCCTATGCCCCTCAAGGCTCCTTGTTCAGCATGGCAGATGAGGCCGCCTGGATGATGTAATGGTCCTCCTCCTCAGTTGTACCCCCAACCAAATGTCTCACTCTCAGGACACTGCCCTTGAGGTGGTAGAGGTGTGATCCCTTGATGATTCCGGGTGAAAAACCAACTCTGGAGGGTAAACGGATAAAGGGTAATAAAATTACACGATCCTAAGCATAATGTATGTAATGTTCATTTTCCTTTATACGTAAGCATAGAAAAATGGACACAACGAATATTGTTCTGATGGACTGCATATCCACGGCGTGACCATTCTTAATGATCATAATGGATTGTAAGAGCACTCTGGGATAGGAGGTTTTGTTTCTTAAAGCGACGACACTGTATATTTTGTTCCTGATTTAATAAAAATGGACTAAATAATAATAATAATAATAATAATAATAATAATAATAATAATAATAATAATAATAATAATAATAATAATAATTGTTACGGAGCTTTCCGTGGTAGGTAGAGGTGAAAGAAGGTGCGGGTGTGAACGGGTCTCAAGCTACGAAAGTAAAATTAATTTAAAATTTAACAAGGTTATATTTTCTTTTCAAAATAAGGAAATAACAAGCATGGCAGGTACAAAGTAGCAATTCAAAAGGGTAGTTACAATATTTACAGGATTTGGGCTTCGCGCCCTGACTTCACAATGCTTGGGCAATCAGCTCAGTTTTACCCCAAACACAAGTTTCAACAGAGGGGCAGAAAACCCCATTCATGCCTAGGAGCCCTTGCTCCAAATTACACTGAAAAGCCTCCATGAGGCATACAACACTCAATTTTCAAAAAGAGCCACTCGCTCTCAACTTTAAGCCTCTCCAAGGCCACACCAAACTCCACCTTCGAGTTGTCCTCACTGGACATAGACACAGGGGTAAAATACCCAACCTACTGAGGTCTATTAAATGAAAAGAAGGTTGATTACATGACCTCCAAAATAACAATTTGAGAGGAGGCGATCGGCACTCCTAATACACTTTGTTTTTAAAAACCTAATTTGGCTCTTAGGCCACTGATGCAAGGGCTAATCCCATACTACGGAGGTGACTTTAGAAAAGAAACAAATTTACATAATGTTAAGGAAGAATAGGTTGAGAAAAAAGTTCACCTCAAAACAATATGAGTGGGAGATCGAGAGGGTTAAGCACTCTCTATCCCAATACGTAGTTTAAAAAGTAAAATAGATACCAGATTCTTTACATTTTTAAAGAAGGTTACATAACGGAAAAACTTCGGACCCGCCCCGAGAGTTAAACTGCTGAGCTAGCAAAGAAAGGAGTTATTAATTGGCCATTACCTTGTTGTTGACCGCTGCCGAAGAAAGAGGCGCTTCCCGCCCCCTGCTATGTACTTTACACACTGAAAGATGGAACAGAAGTGGCGCAGAGACCCTAAAATCAGCAGTTTATATACTCTCGCGGAAGGTTCTAGGCGTTAGGGGAATGAGAACACCCGCCCACAATCACTTTATTGGAGAATAAAGAGAAACCCCTACACAAGATGAAGAAGAAACACATTATTGGTGGAAAATTAAGTTAAGAAATTCGGGATTGGTTGAATACAAAACAAGGAGAAAGAGAGGGGTATACAGCCAACTTAAACCATAACAGAAGAAAATTTAACAAGAAACAAACTTTTGAAATAAAAATTTCTCCAAAGAACAGTTCTTTTTCTTCGCACTAGGGTGCACTATTGTAGTTCTTCAGTAGTGTCCTCTAGAAGAGAAAGTTCACACTTCTTACTTCAAGCAAAACAAAAACACATAAAAAATGACACAGTTCTAAAACTCCAAAATTTACAGGTAGTGACATCTTCTGAGAAAGTAGAAAATTAATACCGTCAATAAAGTTCAGGTTTCCTCCAGCAGAGGAGTTTCAACTGGCGCACCTTTTGAATTAGGGGCGTGGAGGTGTACCGCCCGGTACAATAATAATAACTGCGTGCGTAACTTTAGACTAGTTTTCAGTTTTTAACAAAGTAGACATAAAATTATGAAATTAGGATACCTCTATCCCGTCCTATTTTTCTGATTGCCATCGCTTTCATCTCGCTGTATTCATCAACCGGAACTTGGAACCTGAAATGAGAGCTCCCATTTCAAGCGACAAATCCACAGAGTAACCGAGCATTGATATGCGTAACTTGTACACAACTCCCTCTGAGAACTACAACGAGGGTAATATTAATAATATCTCCACGACAGGTGATGTACTAGTTAATGGTTCGGGAATGAAATTCAGTCCCTTTGGATCGGAATCAATGCAGTAGGCAAGGAATTTGGGCTTAATTTAAATTTCCAGAAAAAGTTCATGGTCATAAGCAAGAAGAAAATCCACTTGGAGACAAACACCACTGACAGTGTGTCACAGTTCAGATAGCTGCGTTGTTGAGTAACGCAAAAATATGATCCGGATATGGAAATCAAAATCTGAATCGGCACTGCAGGAAGATGATTTCTGAAGTTAAAACCTCTTATATTGAAACGCGAATTCAGATTCGAATCATGCTGGCGTGTCTTGAATGAATGTGCAGCTTTATGGTGTTGCAGGCTGGACACTGAATGTTTTACCGGTGAACCGACTGCAAGCTTTTGATTTATGGATGTACCACAGAATGTTGATGATCCAAAGGATAGACTGTATCATGAACGGTGTGGTATTCGGTCATGCTGGGAAATCATCCTAAGTCCTAACTCCCGCAAAAGGCAGAAAACAGGCGGATATAACTTTTATTAGTGGTTAGACATTCATAATCCCTGACACGGGAAGCTACTACTTGATTGTAGCCAACCTACTTTTAGGAGAAGTCGTCCAAAGATCATTACTGAGTGACGGAAAAACCTTAATGTCCAATTAAATTCTCCCTGATTTGTTATCGAATAGACCTACAGGCATGGTTGGCGAAAATATTCAATGAACGAACACTGTTTGGTGACAAAAATAAATGTGGTCGTGATGGTCGATATCGCATTGTTCACCACTCCACGTACGCTAGATAATTTCCTGTCAGTAAATAAAAGATAACAGTCTGAAAACTTGCACTTGCGGGATGTTCTAGAACCAACTCAGTTGAAATATATAAGAACTGCTGTCAATTGAGAAACCAATAAATCCTCGATAAGGAAGTAAGAGTTGACTTTTAGGACTCGTACAATTTAAGTCTGGTGCACTACTAAACTGTTGACTGCCTAATCTATCATGAGCAGACAAGAAATAGTATCTAGTTAGTATGAAAATAAACCATATGCGGAAACGTAGGACTTTTACAATTTGTGGACATTTCCCTTGATTCTTGAGAAAGGTTTTTATTGCCCCGGATTCTTGAGAAAGGTTTTTGTTATCAATTTCAGAAATCCACAAGATGTAGCAAGAATGTGAACTGGATTTTGAGAGACTCTAAAATGTTATCTAGGTGAGATAACTGATGTTCCGAATTCCACTCAGTGTACGCCGTTTACAGTACATATTTCGGGTTAATTAACATTTCCAGGTTGACTGGAGATGGTTGCAAGAGTGCACACTCAATGAAGCTGTTTTACGATTCAAGCACTGTCGATCCATTATCATGTGACCTAACAAATTATAATTAAACGCTTGTTACCCACATTTTATTTCTTACAGGATTTTATGTCGCACTAACACATCGAAGGTCTTCGGAGACGTAAGGATAGGAGAGGGTTAGGATTGGGAAATGAGCGGCCGTGGCCTTAATTATAGTACAGCCCCAGAATTTCGCTGGTATAAAATGGGATACCAAGGAAACCATCTTCAGGGCTGCTGAGTGTGGGAGTCGAACTCATCATCTCCCGAATGTAAGCTCACATCCACGTGACCTTAACATCTCAGTGTTACGCACAAAACAGACGTACCAGCTGACTGAGAATATTCCAGTATGTTTCACTTTCTAATAAGGTGATGATATCTCTCAGGATGGACGAATATTGTGCGAAGAACAATAGTTCTATCATGCAACATGTAGGATAGCCACCTAGCTTGCCTGAAGACATTTCATAACAGCGTTCATGGCACCCCATTCGCACTAATATCCTCATTCCAGAACAGATGAGTAGTGAACTTCAAAGGGACTCGTTTGATGCGTAGGAAGCTCAGATATTAACATGTGGTAAAGTTTGTCGGTTTCAGCTTGAGAAAACAAGTATCCGTAAATTTACCGGAACGTTAATGAGGCCTCACAGCGTGACATTGTGGTACTCCGGTATCTACAGAACAACTCTGCATTAAGGGATACTTAATATGTACACAGATCAAAAAATTAGGGGTACATGTTTTGTAACGTCTGGTATGTGAACTTTAATTTGATAGATAGGGTTCCAATGGTCGTACAGCATACCTTGACACCTTAGGTACTCAGGGTATGTCAAATCGAAGTCATACTCCATCTTTAGGCGTCTGTCTGTCTGTTAGGTCATCAGCCCAGAGGCTGGTTGGATCCTCAAATGCATCCGTGTGTTGTTGTGAGGTACACAAACTACTGCGGGCATTTGAGCACGTTGTATGCAAACCAGCACATCCCATGAGGCATCTGAACGAGGTTCAAGTCGCAATAGCTATCACTTTGATCCAGGAAGGATGGACTTATCGTCGTGTTGCTGTGGATCTCAATGTCTCTCCGTCAGTTATTCAACGCTTGTGGAATCGCTACAATGAGACAGGCCACTTCACAAGGAGGGTTGGACAAAATCATGAACGCATGACAACCCCACAGGATGACCGATATGTGACCATCTGTGCGTTGCGGCGTCATTCAGCAACTGCCAGAGAACTGCAACAAGACCTCAGGATGGTCACTGGAGTCACTGTGTCTGACCAGACAGTAAGGAACGGATTAAGAAAAGTGTACTTACGACCCAGACGTCCGGTTCGAATTCCTCGTTTAACGCAGCAACATCGCGCAACTCCCCTTCTGTTTGCCCGTAGCCACGTCAACTGTCAAGTTAGACAATGGAGACCTGTGTTGTTCACAGACGAGTCCAGATTTCGCCTGACACAGCGTGATGGACGTCAATGTGTATGGAGACGCCGTGGTGAGTGGTAAATGCCAAATGATGCCCAGGAAGCTGACCGATTCGGACAAGGTTCTGTGATGCTGTGGGGTGGCATCAGTATTGATGGGCGTACGGATCTTGTTGCCGTCCGTGGTAATGTTACCGCTGCGGGGAACATCGAGCAGATACTGCTACAGCATGTGTTGTTTGCTGCATACGGTGTTGACCCTGAATTCGTACTCATGCACGAAAATGGCAGGGCTCATGTAGCGCGCATCACCAGAGCTGTCTTGCGAGAACTGGACATTCAAGAGAAGGAATGGTCAGCAATGAGTTCCGACCTTAATCTGATCGAGCATGTGTGGGATAGGCTTGACAGAAGTGTTAGTGGGCGTCCTGTTCCACCACAGACTCTCCAAGACCACGAATAGGCTCTCATTGAAGAATGGGACCTGATACCGCAACGTGACCTCCGTCGACTTATACGGAGAATGCCACGTAGGTGCCAAGCTGTCATAAATGCACGTGGAGGACATACACCATACAGAACCTCTCCAACCGTGATACAAATCCACCCTGGAGGACTGTTATCTCTTTGTTTTCCGCCACTATTTGGACATTTCCGTTTGTGTTCTGAAAATGAACGCGAATCAATTGATGTTCTTTTGTATACGGTAAAGAATAAAGGTTTAGTTGGTAATAAACCTGGATGTGAGAGATTGTTTTGTGGAGCATGGCATACGTTCAAATAGATGTTCCCCTAATTTTTTTGAACTGTGTATTAATTATTCACTAATCGGAGAACTAGGGACCACGATAAGTTTCGTTATACATTCTGGTGTTTATTCAACTTTCGTTTGATCCAGTAGGATTTCATTAGATCGCTGTGTCGAGCACGGCTTTCATCCGATCACTTTGCACCAGTTGTCCATTTCTCATCGGGCAAAGTCCGAAATGTCAGTATGCTTGTTCTAATGAGGTCTCGTTCATGCGCGTCATCTGATCGTACGTCCATTTCTTCTTTCTTCGTTATGTTCATGTTAAGCTAGTAGTATATCTTGTGATATTTTCTTTTCATTAGATTGCTTTTTGCACTCTTCTAGTTGTAATTGTTGTTGATTTTGTTGTTGGGTAATTATGTTTTAAGTTTACTTTGAAATCACACTACTATAGTCTCCGTGGTTCAGACGGGAGCGCGTCGGCCTCTCACCGCTGGATACCGTGGTTCAAATCCCGGTCACTCCATGTGAGATTTGTGCTGGAAAAAGCTGAGGCAGGACAGGTTTTTCTCCGGGTACTCCTGTTTTCCCTGTCATCCTTCCTTCCAGCAACACTCTCCAATCTCATTTCATAGCATCTATCAGTCATTAATTAAAATCACTTTGGGAGTGGCGACCCCATCGAACTAATAGCCAATATATGATTCATTCATTCCATCCCTGACGCGGTCAATGATTGGAAAACAAGTTGTAAGTTTTCATTTTTCATCACATTACTGTGACTGACTATTTCTTCCGGGATATATTCAAGTCGCGATGTATTCGTTAGTGATAATAATAATAATAATAATAATAATAATAATAATAATAATAATAATAATAATAATAATAATAATTCAAAGACCGCGTTTCAACTTGTTCGTTGTCCTGATGGTTTTCGCCTTCTTATCCTCCCAAAATCTCTTCATGAATGCCCCGTGTTGCATCTTGCGTTCTGTGGACCACTTCCTACCAGTTTCCTTTTTAGGTTTCTCCACGAATTTTTGCTTGGCCACTATTGTACTAAAGACTTCACGATCTTCTATGATGTCCATGATATTCATCTCTTAGAGGTCCACCTTTGTTCCTCTAGCCAATTTAGTAGTAGTATTAGTAGTAGGTTTTTTTGCTATTTGCTTTACGTCGCACCGACACAGATAGGTCTTACGGCGACGATGGGACAGGGAAGGGCTAGGAGTGGGAAGGAAGCGGTTGTGGCCTTAATTAAGGTACAGCCCCGGCATTTGCCTAGTGTGAAAATGGGAAACCACGGAAAACCATCTTCAGGGCTGCCGACAGTGGGGTTCGAACCTACTATCTCCCGAATACTGGATACTGGCCGCACTTAAGCGACTGCAGCTAGTAGTAGTAGTAGTAGTAGTAGTAGTAGTAGTAGTAGTAGTCCTTGGGGGCCCGGGTTCGAGTCCCTGTACTGCCAGAAATTTAAGAATGGCAGGAATGCTGGTATGGTCGAAATGGTGCATGCTTCTCACCTCTATTGGGGGTGTGCCTGAAAACCGCTGCACCACCTCGGGATGAGGACACGAGTTTGTCCGACTCGTTGGCTGAATGGTCAGCGTACTGGCCTTTGGTTCAGAGGGTCCCGAGCTCGATTCCCAGCTGAGTCGGGGATTTTAACCTTCATGGGTAAATTCCAGTTGCCCAGGGGCTGGGTGTTTGGGCTGTCCCCAACATCCATGCAACACACATAAAATTATCCTTCACCACAATAACACGCAATTACCTACAGATGGCAGATGCCACCCACGCTCACCGAAGGGTCTGCCTTATAAGGGCTGCACTCGGCTAGAAATAACCACACGAAATTTAAAAATATTATTATTATGATTATTATAATTATTTTATTTTAACTATTGGTTACACACTTCGTTCTCTGCATAATCTAAAAAAATAAACAAAGATAGCATCGTGTCCCATGGAACATTTTTTAATTTTTTTATAACTGTTAAGTTCTTTAGTTCGACTGAATTAATTGTGAGTAATTAATTTATAAACTAACTGCAAAATGAAACATACGGTAATATATTATATCTGAATAAGTAACAACTTAATTAAATTAAGTTAATAATGCTGTTACCGTATGTTTTCTTTTGCAAGAAGTTTACAAAATTATTGCTCGAAATTAGTCTCGGCGTACTAAACAACCTAACAGTTATAAATTAACTGAGTCGGAAGTGAAAATAGATGGCTTCATATGTTGCATACAATGGAACATGTTCCGGGATACATGATGCTGTGTGTTCCAAGTCACAATAAGATACAGTTTCAACAAATTTGGTTCCCTAATTTTATTATAAGCAATAAAGCACTGAAGCCAGCATATGTGTTTACCCACCAGATTGCAAGAAATACACTGCTAATGGTTACAGCTTCAAACACGATTTAGCTTCTATGGTACGAAGACAAAAACGAGCTACATATTTGATATCGATGCTAAAAGTTCTGTTTTGTCTACAGCACCCACGCTTGTTAACAAAATAATCAGATCTACCGTATTTACTACCTACTGGCACTTTACAATTTGGTTGAGTTTGAGCTTGCACCAGCACAAATCTGAAAGAAAAAGTTCCAAGATGCACTATATTCAACGTAAAACACTCTCTGCTACGTAGTGGCTAATAGACAAAACTTTCAAAAACAAACCGAGGTAAGAATGAAGTACTGCTTTTGACCATCTCGAATTCACATGGATGACGTTGGCTGACTTTATACATCTAGTACCTTTTATGAAATGTGTCATTAGTCCCCTGAAATACAGAGTATCTGCTTGATCAAGAGAGGTAATTAACATAACTGATGCATAATTCAGTTCAATAGAGAAGAGATAATTTATGGCTTGGTACTTGAAGCAAGCCGTCGAGGGTTGCTCATTAAGAGAGAAATATTGCACAGTCTGCGGGAAGCAGAAACTTTTTAAAACGCATTATAACCACTAAATAAATATGTTATGAACTTTTTATCACGGATGTTAAAATGTGTTTTCAAATGGTGAGGATTAAGAAATCGAAGGCTGGTGAAATGATTTTCTATTTCAATAAAAGCCGGAAAAAGCATTTACATTATAAATAACAATTAGGCGGATACTATAAAATATTACGAACATTTCGGTTGAGAGGAAACGTAATTAGGGTCCATTTTTATAAAATTGAAAGTTACACTGTTCAGTCTCCGGGATGTGTTGTGGTGTAAATTACATTTATTTTGAGCAGTAACTTGAAGCCTAATACCATACTATGTTGCAGAGTATGTTACTTACCAAGCACATCGATAAGAGTATCAGGCACCGAGCTCGATAGCTGCAGTCGCTTATGTGCGGCCAGTATCCAGTATTCGGGAGATGATAGGTTCGAACCCCAATGTCGGCAGCCCTGAAAATGGTTTTCCGTGGTTTCCCATTTTCACACCAGGCAAATGCTGGGGCTGTACCTTAATTAAGGCCACGGCCGCTTCCTTCCCACTCCTAGCTATTCCCTGTCCTATCGTCGCCATAAGACCTATCTGTGTCGGTGCGACGTAAAGCAACTAGCAAAAAAAAAGTATTAGGTTACGTTGTTGCCACTTTGAATAAAGGGAGGTTGAGGTACTGTAAACGACATCCACGAACATATTATAGGTGTGCAATGTTCTGAATCTCGTAACATATGCGGATGTCTCTCTCAAAGGGAAGTGTACAGTAAACTATTGTGTTTAATCCATTCTCCCTCTAGACACATCGTGCGTGCAATACAGTAACATTTTGTACAAGTAACCAGATAAATAGATATAATCGTACATAGGCCAATACTGTAGTTACAAAAGAAGAGAACACTTCTCGAGTTACGTTCTACTTTGTCCTCATACTGCCACAGAACATGGCTTGTTTTGTCTATCGGTCTGGGGCGTATTCCATCCGTCCAGTGGCCACTTTAGTCCCAACGTGGTAATGTATCCACTACATTTCATCCGGCAGTCGTGTTATAGTTTTATGAAGTGCATCTGAACGTAGAGGCTCCGTCAGCCAAGGCAGTAGCCGTGCGAGCTAAATCGTGAGTTGTGCCGCTCGTCTCTGGTGTCAAGAGTTCGTGTCCCGGTAGTATAAAATATTGTATGTTTTGTTCCTACACTGACTTATATGGCGAGGAACGGAACTTCATTTGTTTAATGAAGCTGTTATTGACAGTGAGAGAGCTTATTTGTGGCCCTGGAAAGGGCGTTGGTCGTCCTCTCTGTAAGCGGACCATGCACCGCGGTCGTGCACGAACAATTCCAAGCGTTTGAACATGGAATCTATTAGGACAGATGTATACGCATTGTCGTCACCTGCCAACTCGTCCCAGGCTGTACTGACAATATCGCTCGTATTTGACGCTAGATCGGGTGAAGCCTCCACAATTACTCCATTCGTCTCGACTCGATTTGATTCACGTCTACCTCACAAGGAGGTCACTCGAGAATCACGACCTGACCTTTGCCTTGCGAACCATTCCTGAAAAATCGGGACGTATGGATAGGAGAAAGGTACAGCTGAAATTGTACAAAAGAGGTGTGATGAAGTACCCGCACGAAGAAAACAATAATATTCTACAGAATGAGCAGCTATTGCCCAGCGGTGAGATGTTACTCGATTAGGTGTAACATTCCTATCCAACGATAGCTCATGCAATCCCAACACACAACAAATACGTACAAGGCCAGGGCACCGACGCTCGGCCATATACTGTATGCTGGATTGCGTCAGGTGACGAAAGGGCGAACCACGCGTACAGGACAATTGTTCGCCGAGGAAAACTTGCTCTCATCGGAGATACGACATTCCACCAATCACGTGGATTGTTGTCCTCGGCAAACGCAAGGCTGTAAACCGTAAACTCTTTAGTGAGCTTTTGTTTGCTAGCCGCTTGCCAGGATCGTAAGCCTGCCTCGTTTAGGCGTCTCAAGGCCGTCCTCGAGCTACCAGGAATACGTGCGGCCTGACGTAGCTGCACGGCGTTCATGAAGGGGGTCGAATGGGGCCCAGCGATCATCCTGTTCCCTGGTCGAGACTCGCCGTGAACTCGAGCCAGTACGTCGGATCACATTTCCCGATTCTCAAAAACACTTTATCCAACGCATCGTCGTACTCTGTGGGGTCCCGTAGCGTCGTCCAGCCTCTGTTGCGATTAGATTTCTTAAATCAACGAGAACAAGTATCCGCTCACGGATGCGACCTCCTTGGCATGTCATAGTAGCCGACAGAATGACCTACGTGTGTGTAATAAGCGTGGCATCCTGATTGGTTCGCCCGCTGTTGATACTGGTGGAGTGGAGAAAGACATCCCAAGCGGTTTCGAACCAGCCACCTCTCTACTGTGAAGCTGAGTCCGTACTCTCCCGGCAACAGTACTTCACGAACACCACGCATTTAAGGCCGTTCATTCGAAAGGTGCTATTTTATTGCTCCCCACACTCGTAGATACTCCAGTTATGATGGCAACTTCTATATGAGAAATGTGTTATTGCCCCTGAGTATCGAACCAGGAAACACAGCATCATGGCTGCATGTGACAGTGTTAGTCACTTTGCAGTTGTACTCAGGATTTCTGAGCGCGTTCACTGTCTGTATTAGGAGGTGTACTTGCAGCGGTTGGATTACATTGACATTGTTCGCCATTATATAGTGTGACAGTTTCGTTATGTCTGATGAAGTGCTTTGGACAGGCAGTGTGTCATATCTTTATGTTAGGTGGTTTTGCGCACGTGTTACCGTATTTTGGCGAGTTGTCATAATTTGTTTTATTTCCTCATTGTTATTTTGTATCTGCTCCGAGATTCTAGACTTGTGTCGGCGACATCAATAAGTAAAAACCATGTTGGAAACCAACTACAGTACAATATGTTGTATTGACAAAATAGTTACGATAGAAGTTACGAGAGTGTCTAAAGCCAAATGTCAGCACCGCCTATGTCAAGTTCAGCAGATGAATTTTGTGATAAGTAAACACTACAAGCCAAGAAGAAGTTCATTCTACAGACAATAAATTATAGTGCATTTTGTTGTCATCGATACTTGTATTAAAAACGCACACGTTATATGAAGTGAATTTAATATAATATTAAATCATGACATGAACTGTACTACTAATTCCGGTGTGTGCGCGTGGTGTGCGCCGCGGCTTGACAAGCTCATTTACCTGCCATCCGTGACTTGCTTGCTTGAGGGTCAGTCTCTAAGTCGACCTCGGAACACAGCGTTTCTACCTTGCAGCAACATCGCGTGGTACTGTGACCTCTATACTGGCCATTCTCAGAGTCATGCATTGTATTGTCGCTAATAGACGTCAACATTATCGAGACTGCTAAAGTACGTATTTGCCTGTGATATAGGAAGGGACCCACAACTAGACAACTTTATTAATATTTTCTGTACGAGTTTCAGCCACTTTGCCGGCCGATTCAACATGAGGACATTACCCATCGCCGAGTGTAACTTCGACTTCACCAGGAGAGCTTCAACCCAGAGACCGTCGCCAACCACGTCAAGATGAGAGGTCACCGACCGTGATCACAACATTGAGGGTGGTAATTCATCGTCCAAAATGAAGGCGTCGAAAAAATCTAAGTCGACACAAATTTCATATTATTTAACTATTCAGTAGATGGGTAGTTGATTTTCCTGTAGTGGTGGAATAGTATTGTAAGATAGTGTAATATTGTAGCTGTCACGTTCTCACTTGTAGTTGTTCCTGTACAGTGTCTTGGTGTATTTTTACAAATCACATGTAAATTAAAATGACTTTCGGATGGAATAATGTAACTGTCGTGGTAGTGGTGACCACGAATCTTTAAGTAATTTTAGTTATTCGTGTGTGGTGAAACGTGGTCAGCTCATCACAAGGCTATAATTTGTGTTTATTTCGTTTTTTTAAGTCATTATTCAAAATAAATATTCGACTACATATGATATGTATTTAGAACTTTATGCGTGGTTTATGTCGGAGAAATCTCGAAGTCATGATATTTGAGTGATAGAATTGATTCCACTGTTTTGAATCAAACTTGACGTCTAATGGAGTTCGATATCGGGAGGAACTCTTAATTGCTGATAGTGATACTGGGAGATAGACTGGATCTTCAAATTTTATACTTAGTGTGAGAGAATTTTCGTATGCGAAGGATATTTTACGTATTTCGTAACATCCTGGGTGGATCACGAATGTGCCGAAAGATATTTCAATGGGCCTGATATTAGTGAGGCCATGACTGGTAAATTGTTCGTATAGTGTCTTTGCGATATAAATGTGTTACATTTTACGATAGACGTATCGGAGAGGCATTCGATACGAGATTTACGTCACGATAATTACGAAATAGACACGTATTCAAGAATAGATGATTATGGAGATATTCAGAGAAACTCAAATTATATTAAAGTGTTCTTAAACTACGTGTGAGTGTATTAAATCGTATATTAGATTATTTCGTGTCCAAAATCATTTTCTTTCGAGAGTTACCCGAACCTGTCGTCACTTCGTTACTATTCATGATGGTTTGGAATGTTCTACGAGATTGTTCTCCAAACTTCGATGACTTCTTTACAGAGACAATACGTCTAAGTTAGAAAAGGCTTATGTTCTTTCTCAAATCAGCTGACGTGGAATTACGTTTGCAGAGCGTTTGATTCGCGTGTTGATATGACTGTGTAAATATTGTAGATGTATGTGGATATTTATTGTAATTTCATGTGTGTTATTTAAGAGATAGTCAACGTCGTTTCACATTTCAGCAATGAAGATCGTTCACTGTTTTCGTTACGAGAGCTGAGATTTTTCTTTTATTGATGATAGACCATTTGAATTAATATTTCACAACTTAAGTTTAAATTTAAGATTTAACTGGACTAGGAGTGATGATAGCCATGAACAGATATTTATTTCTTTTGCGTCGATTCAGTTCTAGAACGAATTATCACACCAATTGTGTTCATTAGTTTTTTTTTTGCTAGGGGCTTTACGTCGCACCGACACAGATAGGTCTTATGGCGACGATGGGATAGGAAAGGCCTAGGAGTTGGAAGGAAGCGGCCGTGGCCTTAATTAAGGTACAGCCCCAGCATTTGCCTGGTGTGAAAATGGGAAACCACGGAAAACCATCTTCAGGGCTGCCGATAGTGGGATTCGAACCTACTATCTCCCGGATGCAAGCTCACAGCCGCGCGCCTCTACGCGTACGGCCAACTCACCCGGTGTTCATTAGTTTAGCAAATAATCAATTAATATTTCAGTAAATTGAATTTTAATACGGTATGATTTTCTTACCGAATTTCTTGGTCGAGGAAATCCAGATCTTTCTCACAGTTAAATTAGATCAATTTTTAACTTGAATCGTAAGAAGCAAATATATTGCATTGATTGTTTTGTTAGGGTAAATAGGGAAAAATTTAAGTGTAGCATCCCATCTTGATTTATATTTCCTTTACGTACTTCAAGATCAAGAGTTAAATTTTACAATAGTGATCATTTTCCATAATCACAGATAGTAAGGGTGACGAACAGTATTTTATTTAATAAATCATGCCGTTGTCTAAGCTTTATTCAGTTTTATTTCTTGTTCCGAATCCTACGTCATTTTCCTTAAACTACTTGACTACTTGACGTTATTATTCGCTTAATCGTATATGCCAAATCCTTTCTGAGCCCCCCTGAGGTGTCTCATTGTTCTACGACTGACGTACTAATGGGTGCATTAGTGAGCTCATTTCATGAGTGTATTGTCCAATAAAAGATGGTAATTTGTAACATGATAGTCTGTGACAGAATTAGCACACATAACAGAAAGACGAAGAGTTAGACCAGAGTGGCTGCAGATCATTAATTCATCCACTACATTCCTAGTGAAGATGAATGACTCGGAGTGGAGTCCAAAGAAGTAGTGAGAAAACTTCAGCAGGTATGTTTCTTGCTAGTGGCTTTACGTCGCACCGACACAGATGGGTCTTATGGCGACGATGGGATACTAAAGGCCTAGGAGTTGGAAGGAAGCAGCCGTGGCCTTAATTGAGGTACAGCCCCAGCATTTGCCTGGTGTGAAATGGGAAACCACGCAAAACCGTCTTCAGGGCTGCCGACAGTGGGATTCGAAACCACTATCTCCCCGATGCAAGCTCATAGCCGCGCACGCTTAATCGCACGGCCAACTCACCCGGTACAGGTATGTTTATGCCAAATGTGGCTTTTTTTTTTTTTGCTAGGGGCTTTACGTCGCACCGACACAGATAGGTCTTATGGCGACGATGGGATGGGAAAGGCCTAGGAGTTGGAAGGAAGCGGCCGTGGCCTTAATTAAGGTACAGCCCCAGCATTTGCCTGGTGTGAAAATGGGAAACCACGGAAAACCATCTTCAGGGCTGCCGATAGTGGGATTCGAACCTACTATCTCCCGGATCCAAGCTCACAGCCGCGCGCCTCTACGCGCACGGCCAACTCGCCCGGTAAATGTGGCTTTTAACTAACCGCATTACTCCTGCTCATATTGTGAGAAGTTCACTTTTCAGTAAATTTATGGAACTCTAATGTAAGTAACCAGTAATTATCGCCTAAAGTGAAAAGCATATTACGCATTCTTCACTATTTCATTTAATTCTCTGACCTGAAATGTCACTGTTCCGGTCTGGTAGCCAACGTCTTGAGTTCTCGTGAACCAATGTTTTCTTTGGAACACGTAATGTAAAGAAAGGTTGATGTACAGAAAATAAGTGACAGATCAATGTACAGTATTACAGCAGACATATGTACAATGTACATATGTACAATAATTACATGCGAAAATACACTACATATCTCTTGGAAATAATTTCTTGAAATATCCAGATATTATTGCTGCATTCTTCCATACTTTCTGGAATGTAAGGAAAGTTGCTGACAATGTGACCAGCACCATGGTCGCGCGGAGAATCTACTGTAATCTAACATTATGTTCTCCAAAGGAAAAGATGGTTCTTGAAAACGAACCCAGAAAAGATTAAACATGACCTGTTTATGATCAGAAAAAGTACATTATGAACAGTCACCCCACCGCCGTTAAGTTGATTTTACCCCCACCCACCCAAAAAAGGAGGCACGTTTCCATATGTATAAAGGAGATTCCAAATACTAATGTTCACGTCTGTTACCTTCAGTTCTGAGATGTAAGTATCCCCATGAAAAGAATTAACTTTTTTCACTTCCTTTCACACTCCCCCTTAAGTGTATTTCTCGATAAAAAATTACTTATTTCTTTAATAGTAAAGGATCTTCTAAATACCAATTATCACGGCTGTAACATCTTCAGTTTTTGAGATATGTGTCCTCAGAAAAGGAATTCAACAACATTTCACCCCCGCCCCCCCAAGATGATTTCCACCAAAAACGCATTTTTCTTTGTTTATAAAGGAGATCCAAATACCAATTTTCATGTCTGTAACATCTTCAGCGTTTGAGATGTCAGTATCCTAATTAAAATAATTCAACCCCATTTTCAGTCACTTTTACCACTCCACCCAACTAGTTTTTCAGAAAACAAAATAATACATGTTTCTTTATTTTTAATTGAGATAAAACTACTATTTTTCACTTCGGTAACATGTAAAGTTTTTGAGATATACTGTAGAAATGCTCATTTTAAAATTTCATCCCCTTTTTTGCTTCCCTTAATTGGAGTTTCCAAAAACAAATCACCTATGTTTCTTTACTTTTACAGGAGATTCCAAGTACCAATTTTTACGTCTGTAACATTTTTCTTTTCTGAGATATACTGTAGATATGGTCCTTCTAAAAATCCACCCAAATTTTTCACTCCTATTTAACCCCCATTAATTGGATTTTCCAAAAACAAAAGAATACGTGTTTCTTTATTTTCAAAGGAGATCCTTATACCAATTTTCAGGTCTGTAATATCTTCTTCTTCTGAGATATAAATATCCTCATTTAATGCATTCAACTCCCTTTCCACCCTTTTCACCCCTCCTATTGGGATTTTCCGAAAACAAAAAATACATATTTCTTTATTTTTAAAGGGGATTATAAATACCAATTTTTACATCTGTACACTTTAAAAGTTTTGATATATATATATATACACACACTCATTTTAAAATTCAACCCCCTTTTCAACCCCTTAGCGACGGAATATCCTCTCTTAGCGAGCACCTACATGTTAATATGAATGTATCCCCAAAATTTCATTTCTTTATGTCCAGTAGTTTTGGCTCGACGATGATGAGTCAGTCAGTCAGTCAGTCAGTCAGTCAGTCAGTCAGTCAGTCAGTCAGTCAGTCAGTCAGTCAGTCAGTCAGTCAGTCAGTCAGTCAGTCAGTCAGTCAGTCAGTCAGTCAGTCAGTCAGTCAGTCAGTCAGTCAGTCAGTCAGTCAGTCAGTCAGTCAGTCAGTCAGTCAGTCAGTCAGTCAGTCAGTCAGTCAGTCAGTCAGTCAGTCAGTCAGTCAGTCAGTCAGTCAGTCAGTCAGTCAGTCAGTCAGTCAGTCAGTCAGTCAGTCAGTCAGTCAGTCAGTCAGTCAGTCAGTCAGTCAGTCAGTCAGTCAGTCAGTCAGTCAGTCAGTCAGTCAGTCAGTCAGTCAGTCAGTCAGTCAGTCAGTCAGTCAGTCAGTCAGTCAGTCAGTCAGTCAGTCAGTCAGTCAGTCAGTCAGTCAGTCAGTCAGTCAGTCAGTCAGTCAGTCAGTCAGTCAGTCAGTCAGTCAGTCAGTCAGTCAGTCAGTCAGTCAGTCAGTCAGTCAGTCAGTCAGTCAGTCAGTCAGTCAGTCAGTCAGTCAGTCAGTCAGTCAGTCAGTCAGTCAGTCAGTCAGTCAGTCAGTCAGTCAGTCAGTCAGTCAGTCAGTCAGTCAGTCAGTCAGTCAGTCAGTCAGTCAGTCAGTCAGTCAGTCAGTCAGTCAGTCAGTCAGTCAGTCAGTCAGTCAGTCAGTCAGTCAGTCAGTCAGTCAGTCAGTCAGTCAGTCAGTCAGTCAGTCAGTCAGTCAGTCAGTCAGTCAGTCAGTCAGTCAGTCAGTCAGTCAGTCAGTCAGTCAGTCAGTCAGTCAGTCAGTCAGTCAGTCAGTCAGTCAGTCAGTCAGTCAGTCAGTCAGTCAGTCAGTCAGTCAGTCAGTCAGTCAGTCAGTCAGTCAGTCAGTCAGTCAGTCAGTCAGTCAGTCAGTCAGTCAGTCAGTCAGTCAGTCAGTCAGTCAGTCAGTCAGTCAGTCAGTCAGTCAGTCAGTCAGTCAGTCAGTCAGTCAGTCAGTCAGTCAGTCAGTCAGTCAGTCAGTCAGTCAGTCAGTCAGTCAGTCAGTCAGTCAGTCAGTCAGTCAGTCAGTCAGTCAGTCAGTCAGTCAGTCAGTCAGTCAGTCAGTCAGTCAGTCAGTCAGTCAGTCAGTCAGTCAGTCAGGACATGTTATTTTATGTATATAGATGAAATTGGATTCAAATGATTGAATCGGCCATTTTTAGTACAGCAGAAGTCATAAGCATAAACATAATTGATAATAAGCTTATTATCGGCCACGTTGGCCTCGTGGTACGAAAACAGGAAGATGCGGTGTCCCTACCTGATAGTTGGGAGGGTTGCCGCACAGCAGTTCCGTAGGGATGTCTCATTGCTTTCGGATTCTAAAAGCGATCTAGAGACATCCAATACCATTCAGTGGGTACAAGCAATTTATTCGAATATTTTATTGCCTCACGGTTCTAAAATACATCATTTATTTTTATTGCTTTCATTGTTAACATTCTTGTTATTATATAAAGTTTTATTATTTTCAGAAATAAAAATGTATTTGATAGACCAGAGAGTGTTTTCAACATGGATGAGTTTGGAAAACAGACTAACAATCAACCTGGTTTTGTGGTAACGGAAACAGGTTCCAGATCTTTTCATGTACTAATTTCAGGAGAGAAAGGCGAAACTGTAACTGTTCTGGCTTGTTGTAATGCTTCAGGACAATTTATGTCTCATGTTTTGATATATGAGGGTGTTCTAATGTTCAGTTACATTAAAGATGAAGAAATTAGCTGAAATTTGATTTTGCTCTTGATTAGGCCTATTTTGCTTGCGGTATCTCTCCCGAGCAAAGTTGGCATCTCTACCGGGTTCCAGAGAGAGACGCAGCTGTTGCAGCAATTATTTTGCTATTTCGTTTCTCCCATTTATTTTCAATTACCAATGTTTTGCTCATCTCTGGTCTAACGTAAATATTTTCAAATTTTGCTCTATCAATTTGCAACAAATTTAAAAATAAATATACGGATATATACCAAAAATATAAGAAGAGCGGCATCTCTACCGGAATTATTACCTTACAAAATGATCGGAAAATCAGAGAAAAATATCGTCCATCGTGCGAAAATCTTCAAAATTTCCACAAAAACTTTCCTAGAGAATGGATTCCACGCTTATACACACTGGCTTTTAAAATCTTCAGTATGTCGAGCACTACGTACCTGTGTGAACACCTGATTTCAAAAATGAAGTTATATGGGAGCCAGATACGTTCTCCCATGTCAAATGTTCACCTTGAACTGTCTCAGGCTAACTAGTGCACAGAACCTGACTCCAGAGACTGAAGGACTCACACAAGAGCAAAATACCAGACCTCTTGAAGCTGCCCCCAATAACTGACAATTACATTAGTATTTGAATTGCGTGTCGTTTTGAATTAAATTTATTATTTTGGGTGGTAACAATTTCAAAAAAATGTTTAATTACATATTCATGGTTTTTTCATCATGTTCAATGTAGTCTATGGTTAACATGTTTAAAAATCATTCCGTTTCTTATTCGCATGAGTTTTTCACTGAATAAATTGTCTTACGACTTCTCAATCCAGTATTTTAATTCGCAAACATGACTTCTCTGGTTTTTATTATTATTGTTATTATTATTATTATTATTATTATTATTATTATTATTATTATTATTATTATTATTATTATTATTAGTTTAATTATACCGCAGCTCGTGTTGCTAATGTTCGTCATGAAACGTTTTCACGGCATGCACAGGAAGGAGACATTATTTCGGTCTACGATGTGGAAGGCCGTATTGTTTCCGCCATGCGCAGAGCATGTGCTAAGTCGCGCGGTGGTCCACAAAGCTAGACTGGCCCACAGCTGCCCCTAGTTGTTGCCCGACGGCAGCCCAGCTGTACAGGCCATAACTATAGTATCAGTATCCTGTAAGAACCACCAAACACAAAAGAGATCAAAAGGTCGTTAACTAAGATCTTTCCGTTAAATGCTATAACGGTGCATGAATCCGAACATATCCTTGACACAGAAGCATGATAACCACTCAGCCTAAAATTATGATTTTGTTTCAATATTATTATTGTTAACAAATACATCGTAGTTGGGAAATATCCCGGCGGCAATTGTTACTTGAGCAGTGTGATAATAAAGTGAAGTTTGTTTCTTTACAAGTTGCTTTACGTCGCAACGGCACAGATAGGTCTCATGACGACGATGGGACAGGAAAGGGCTAGGAGTGAGAATGAAGGAGCCATGGCCTTAAGGTACAGCCCCAGAATGTGCCTGGTGTGCAAAGAGGAAACCACGGAAAAACCATCTTCAGGGGTGCCGAAAAAAGTATCTCCCGGATACTGGATACTGACCGTACTTAAGCGACTGCAGTTATCGAGCTCAGTAAATGTAAAGGTAAATCAATCAACAAACCACCACCACCACAACAACAACAACAATAACAACAACAACAAAAATAGTACAAGCAATTCCATGCAAGAGGATTATTATAAGATATACTACTAGTTTAACATTCTAAATCCAGCATCATCATACACAAATTCACATACAACTTAAGTATTTCCAATGCTTAACACTACGGCTTACAATACTATAGCATAACATTACAACATCGTCATATACAAATTCACAAGTACCTTAAGTATTTCAAAATTTTACACTATGATTTAGGCCCATATTCTCCAACACCAGTAAAAGTATTTATTTTGGTGAAATGAAATGTCGTATGGCTTTTAGTGCCGGGATATCCAAATTTATTTTGGTTTAAAGCTGAGAAAACCGAGATAAGAGTTACATTTGTCATCATCACCATCATCATCTGTTTACCCTCCAGGTTCGGTTTTTCCCTCGGACTTAGCGAGGGATCCCACCTCTACCGCCTCAAGGGCAGTGTCCTGGAGCTTCAGACTCTTGGTCGGGGGATACAACTGGGGAGTATGACCAGTACCTCGCCCAGGCGGCCTCACCTGCTATGCTGAACAGGGGCCTTGTGGAGGGATGGGAAGATTGGAAGGGATAGGCAAGGAAGAGGGAAGGAAGCGGCCGTGGCCTTAAGTTAGGTACCATCCCGGCATTCGCCTGGAGGAGAAGTGGGAAACCACGGAAAAACACTTCCAGGATGGCTGAGGTGGGAATCGAACCCACCTCTACTCAGTTGACCTCCCGAGGCTGAGTGGACCCCGTTCCAGCCCTCGTACCACCTTTCAAATTTCGTGGCAGAGCCGGGAATCGAACCCGGGCTTCCGGGGGTGGCAGCTAATCACGCTAACCACTACACCACAGAGGCGGACAGTTACATTTGTATTCACCAATAACAGTATCTCGGATAACGGGTATTATCTCGGTTTAAAATTTTACCGGAGAAAGATTGGCTGGTAAAAAAAGGGAATCTAAGATAATAGACTTTCAAGATGGCGGCTGGAATATTTAACCGAATGAAACAATTACCGCGACGAGGATTACAACAAATACTACGCAATAAAACGCCCTAGATGGATAATAAGAACGCGCTACATACTTCGATGTCTGCGATGACACTCCACTGTGAAACACACATTAGGTTATCTAACGCTGCGACACTGACAAACATAACCTGGAATTCTAAACACATGGATCGGCCTAAGATAAATTCTCGACTGTAGTTCGTACATTGTATGTTACACGACTGAATGATATTTTTTGAAGTATTAAGGAATACTCCCTGATTTTTTGAGTGAAATATACAGTGTGTAGGCATTAATTTACATTCTTATTCTCTATGTTGTTAATGCTTTCCGCCACCATATTGAATAACAACTCATTCTCTTGGAAAGTCATATTAGGCTTCCTTCTTCGTTTCTGGTCAATAGTGGACGTAACTTCTGATAAATTATTTACAAACGCCGAATGGAATCAAAAACTTGTTTATATTTCGATAGTGGCAGCCGCACGTAATCATTTGTTTTCCGTGCGTCGGTATGAAAAACGTAAGTTTCAAATTCAGGATGAAACGAAAACAGGGATAATAAATTCTGTGGTGAATAAAGAAGTAAGCGTTATCCGAAATATTGACATTATCCGAGTTTTAGAAATCTAAGATAAAAGCAAAAGTGACTGAAGTTGGGAAATACGGGCCTTGCAGTAGGGTAGTAAGTAGTAAACTCGTGTCCTCATCCTGAGGTGGTGCAGCTCTTTTCAGGCACACCCCCATTGCAGGTGAGCTGCATGTACCATTTCAACCACATACTAGCCCTCCTGCCATTCTTAAATTTCTGGCAGTACCGGGACTCGAACCCGGGCCTCCGAGGACGGCAGCTAATAACACTAACCGTTACGCTACGGAGACGGACAGTAGAATGATACAGTGCGTGTGCAACTTGCTTTACATCGCACCGACACAGATAGGACTTAAGGCGACGATGGGATAGGAAAGGCTTAAGAGTGAGAAGGATGTGGCCGTGGCCTTAATTAAGGTACAGTCCCAGCATTTGTCTGGTGTGAAAATCGGGAACCATGGAAAACCATTTTCAGGGCTGCCGATGGTGGGGTTTGAACCTACTATCTCCCGGATGCAGGCTCACAGCTGCACGCCAATAACCACATGGCCAGCTCGCCCGGTTCTTAGCATTGTAAATGCTTATCATCACAATATAAACAATGGCATAAATCTGTAACGATGATTCCTCTTCTTTTCTAAACACAGTACAATCATATATTGTAACCATACTACAGGGTTACAGATTCCATTCAGTATTTATTATTATTATTATTATTATTATTATTATTAACCCGATTCATTAGATTTCATATTCTGTTTCTCATCATTTAGACTGTAATAGTTAGGTATCACGCATGTTATTGTATTTAATCATAGGTTAAGTGAATTTTGTTTGTAATTATTCTGTATATTAATAAGTGAGATCTGTTGGTTTCAAATGGTCATGCTGTGGCTTGTAACTCTTGCCAGATGAGCTGGCATAGTATTTTGCAATCGAGGCTATGTTTAACGAAGAATGTATTGAGCAAGTAGGTTTTCCGCTGACACATCCAAGGTAGTCATCCGTAGTCCGCGTGGGCAAGCTTATACGACTCATGACTGATGACATCAGTGGGTGGGCACGTGATTTCGACCAAGTGTCTGTATTCGCCAGCTACGGTATGTTGAGGTGGAAGGGATGACCAGAGAGTAGGGAGAGGAGTGGTCATCACGAGGTTATAAAAGTCGATGCAACGGTGGTGTGAGCTATGAAATGGATGGAAGAAGTGAAGGAAGAGTGATGGTCAGTGGTCTTAGAGTGGTGGTCAGAGCTAAGAGGTGTGTTTGAAGAGTTTTTCGAATCATCGAAGAGGTCTACGAGTGGTGGTTGTATCCGAGTAGAGACTGGTACTATGCTGATAGTGAAATATCATTTACTTGTGAGGATGGACTTCACAAGGTGTTTCAATAATATTTTCCAATTTATTACAATCAATTAAGTGAACGTAACTACATTGGAGCTTACTACACTCGTACGGGGAATGTAGGTCAACTCCCAGTTACATAAGATAACAGCAGACGGCTCCCGACTTCAGCTCATTGGTTTTTCCAGGAATTTCAAGTTCAACAGCGGTGTGAGTAAACATCAGGTAATTAAAGCATCAGACATGTTATGCATTAATAACATGAAGAAGAATGAAATCAGCGGCGATATCGTATTTCACTTCAAGTTCATGCCAATAGCTTTCTTTGTTTAGATTAAATTTTCTCTTTGATTGTAACAGCAAATCTCACAATATATATTTTATTGTTAAATTAAAATACGTCAATGCTTGTTCATTGTGACGTAAATTATAGTCATAAACTCAGTTTTATATTAATTATAATCAGTGATTCTATTTCCAAGTACAATCCTCAATTGTGGAAATGCAACCGTAATATAATATTCTCCTGATCCATATCCCTGTATTGTACCCGTAAAAATGTGTTCATATCCTTAAGGCGCTTGATATTAAATTAACGAGCATGATTCTTAACCTAGGGAGTGGCTTTATCATTGGAGCTGGTACAGAGAGAGGTATAGTTATCAATTTGAGAGATTCTTTTGTTAAATTGAGTTTATTGATCATCAAAAGCAAGTTCATATCACCTTCATACAGCAGCGTGGAAGTGTCGTGGCTGGTTGGTACCTCCAAGTCCTGGGATTGTGCTGTACATCGACTGGGCAGGGACCACACCTGCTCGGATGAGGAGTTCTGGAATGTCTGGAGGTTCTGGAAGTGTCTCGACGTTCTGGAAGTCCCGACGTTCTGGAATGTCTCGAAGATTGGCACACGTTCCTGGGTTCGATTCGATACGTAATTCACACTTGAATTTCCTGCACGGCACTCCACACATTCAGGGCACTGTCTGAACAGATATGACCTTTTAATTATGGTTACTGCACTCTCGATATTAAATCAAAACGTCGTGGAATAATCACTCGAAGAACAAGTACTGGTAGAAATGCAAGTTCATAATGCAAGCTCACTGTAAGTCAGTCCGACTCGTTGGCTGAACGGCCAGCGTACTGGCCTTCGGTTCAGAGGGTCCCGGGTTCGATTCCCGGCTGGGTCGGGGATTTTAACCTTAATTGGTTAATTCCTACGGCACGGGGACTGGGTGTATGTGCTGTCTTCATCATCATTTCATCCTCATCACGACGCGCAGGTCACCTACGGGTGTCCAGTAGAAAGACCTGCAACTGGCGAGCCGAACCCGTCCTGGGATATCCCGGCACTAAAAGCCATACGCCATTTCATTTTCACTGTAAGTCAGAATGTTCTATAGGATTACTGCTACTGCAGTCCTAAATGCATAGTTGTGAAGATTTAAAACATATTGGCGATGAACTGAATAAGTAGCACTCGGAAACTGTCCTGTTCCTTTAATAGGCGAAGTGAATAGCCATTAAAGAAAATAATATTTGAAAGAAAAAGTCTGACTTCATAAATTATGGATCACTCAAAATACTGGAAAGTTCTAGGCTTTCTGGGAACGCGATATGCGTATTCTGAATTGTCACAGTCTTTAAGAATCAAACATAAGTCCCTGTGCAGCACTTGGAAAGTATTGCATATTTCACAATTAAACGTAATGTTGAATGTCCCCTAAGTTTCATAGTCTTTACAAGGCGTACATTCAATGAGGCACTTGAGAAAACAAGTCATATCGTTCACACGAAAGTTTATGTTGGTAGGGCACAAGTTCATCCTACACGCTCGGAAAGTTTCAATGTTCCAGAAATTGATTCAAAAAATACAAGTTCGAATAAGTTCGAAACAAAAGTTCAATGCGGTACACAACACTCGTGAAAATTCAAAGTCCTTTCAATCGTCGTCGAATAAGTAAGTCCCTATGTGGCACTTAAAAAAACTAAGTTCCAATGTGTAGAAATAACAAAGTTCCAATGTGCCAAAATGTTAAATTTTCAACACGACACTCGAAGAAAATAAAGTTCCGTGCTGTCAAAATATTAAAGTCCCAACACGACACTCGAAGAAAATAAAGTTCCGATGACAATGTTCCAGCATGTCACCTAACAAAGTCTTATCGCGACACTTGGCGAAAATAACTAAGTTCCAATGAGACGCTTCAGAAAAATAACAGAGTTCTTATATGGCACTTTAAGAAAATATCAAAGTCCAATCACGACACACGAAAAAAAAAAGTCCCAATGTGTCAATATGACAAAGTTCCAATACGATGCTCGCAGAAAATAAAGTCTCATTCAGGCACTTCTAGAATATGATAAAGTCCCGATACAACACTTCGAGAAAATACCGAAATACTTGGATTTCGCAGACTGTCAACTAGAAGTTCGACACACACAATACTTCTCTTGTCACCCGTGTCACAGAGACGGGGGAGTGACAGACACTGAATTCGTAGGTCGGGTGGTCCTCCTTTTATACACGTTCGCATGGAAGTGTCTAGAACTCGGGTACTATCTACCCTTATAACTTCTATATTACTCGGTGAATTTTCTTGAAATCTTAACAGATGATGTCCATTGTAAAGGCTTTTAAGATGGCAGTGTCAAAATAGCGATAAAGTAGCTCGAAATGTACTTTTGAGGATGAGCTGGAACATTACCATATATGGTAGCGGATAGCTGGCTTACGGCGGCCACGTCACTCGCTGGGTACGTCACTGCGTTCGGCGGGCTGCCTACCTTCCATCTCGCGCGAAGTTCAACAAACATACTTCGGACTTCTCTCGTAGCGGCGTTCCCGGTACAGTATATTGCCAGATGTGTGAGTTTACCACCTCACGCCTTGAGATAATTGAGATAAGAGGTATGCTCTACCGAATTTTGTTGTTTTTTCTTAAAAAACAACTGGCGCTCAAACAAATGTTATGTATATTGTGTGAAAGAGATGAGGGTATAAGAATAGTGGTTGGAGTAGTCACAATATACAGGGTGAAGCGTAATTCGCGCACTCGGGCGTCGCAGCGCGACTCCTCACATGCCAGCAATAAAAAAATGTCTCTTACAAAATTTCGTCTTGCGAGTATATCCGGCAGAAAAACGACGTTGAAAAGTTACAATCTGGCAACACTGTAACCACATGCAGGGTAACTACCTCTGTCAGCAGAAGTTAGTCGTACTGTACAGTTGGTGCAGTGAATAGAGTTTTGGGTTAGCATGCAGGAGGTCGAGTGGTCGATCCTGGTTTGAGGCGTATGTTTTTTATTTCGTAAATGTAGTCCAGGTGGTATGGTACCTGGCATCTTAATCGTCAACAGCGATTGCAGTGGGTCCTCTAGAAACCATTTGCACTTCACTTACATACTACGATCCTAGAAATGGACGAACAATCGTTTTCATTGGTCAGCTTTGAAAGGCGCCCTTTCCACGTCGTGGGCGTGAATTTATTCGCACCACTTCATCTACTAGATGTGAAACCTGTTTTCTTTGTACCCTCCTCCAATGATCCCATAGATTAGTCATCATCATCATCATCATCATCTGTTTACCCTCCAGGTTCGGTTTTTCCCACGGACTCAGCGAGGGATACCACCTCTACCGCCTCAAGAGCAGTGTCCTGGAGCTTCAGACTCTCGGTCGGGGGATACAACTGGGGAGAATGACCAGTAAATCGCCCAGGCGGCCTCACCTGCTATGCTGAAGAGGGGCCTTGCGGGGGATGGGGAAGATTGGAAGGGATAGACAAGGAAGAGGGAAGGAAGCGGCCGTGGCCTTAAGTTAGGTACCATCCCGGCATTTGCCTGGAGGAGAAGTGGGAAACCACGGAAAACCACTTCCAGGATGGCTGAGGTGGGAATCGAACCCACCTCTACTCAATTGACCTCCCGAGGCTGAGTGGACCCCGTTCCAGCCCTCGTACCACTTTTCAAATTTCGTGGCAGAGCCGGGAATCGAACCCGGACCTCCGGGGGTGGCAGCTAATCACGCGAACCACTACACCACAGAGGCGGACCCATAGATTAGTACCAACTATTATTCTTGCCTCGTTCATGTCCATTACATTTCGTTAGGGCCTTACGTTACCAGTAGGCCTAGCAACGTGCTCTGCGAATAATGTCCAAACTCGGTTACAATTTGTATGTGTTATCACCACGGTCCCAGTAATTCTGCCTTTCAACATTGCGTCTGCTAACCGCATGCTGTTTAGTACGTATCTCAATGCATTATTATTATTATTATTATTATTATTATTATTATTATTATTATTATTATTGTCCGCCTCTGTGGTGTAGTGGTTAGCGTGATTAGCTGCCACCCCCGGAGGCCCGGGTTCGATTCCCGGCTCTGCCACGAAAATTTGAAAAGTGGTATGAGGGCTGGAACGTGGTCCACTCAGCCTCGGGAGGTCACCTGAATAGAGGTGGGTTCGATTCCCACCTCAGCCATCCTCGAAGTGGTTTTCCGTGGTTTCCCACTTCTCCTCCAGGCGAATCCCGGGATGGTACCTAACATAAGGCCACGGCCGCTTCCTTCCCTCTTCCTTGCCTATCCCTTCCAATCTTCCCATCCCTCCACAAGGCCCCTGTTGAGCATAGCAGGTGAGGCCGCCTGGGCGAGGTACTGGTCATTCTCCCCAGTTGTATCCCCGACCAAGAGTCTGAAGCTCCAGGACACTGCCCTTGAGGCGGTAGAGGTGGGATCCCTCGCTGTGTCCGAGGGAAAAGCCGACCCTATAGGGTAAACAGATGATGATGATGATTATTATTATTATTACTATTATTATTATTTTTTTTTTTGCTAGTTGCTTTACGTCGCACCGACACAGATAGGTCTTATAGCAACGATGGGACAGGGAAGGGCTAGGCGTGGGAAGGAAGCGGCCGTGGCCTTAATTAAGGTACAGCCCCAGCATTTGCCTGGTGTGAAAATGGGAAACCACGGAAAACCATTTTCAGGGCTGCCGACAGTGGGGTTCGAACCTACTATCTCCCGAATACTGGATACTGGCCGCACTTAAGCGACTGCAGCTATCGAGCTCGGTATTATTATTATTATTATTATTATTATTATTATTATTATTATTATTATTATGTTGTTGTTGTTGTTGTTGTTGTAAATGTAGGATACATATGACCTCAGAAACGGTGTCTTACTGTATTACAGTAGGTAATGTCAGATGGAAATTAGCAAATAAAAAATGCGCCTCAACCCAGGATCGAACCATCGACCTCCTGCATGCCAACCAAAAACTCTACCACTGCACTAACTGTACAGCACGACTATTCTGTGCTGACAGAGGTAGTTACTCTACATGTGGTTACAGTGTTGCCAGATTGCCACACTTCAACGTCCTTTTTCTGCCGGATATACTCGCAGGACGAAGTTTTGTGAGAGACATTTTTTTATTGCTGGCATGTGATGAGTCGCGCTGCGACGCCCGAGTGCGCGAATTACGCTTCACCCTGTATATACACGCGAGTAAATCCATTCCTCTGTCATTTTTATAAAATGTTGCTGTACCGTAGCCTGAGGACAGACTTCTAAACTGCCGGGTTGGGGGGCTCAGACGGTTTAGGTGCTGGTCTTCTGACCCCAACTTGGCAGCTTCGATTCTGGCTCACTCCGGTGGTATTTAAAGGTGCTCAAATACGTCAGCCGCTTATCGGTATATTTACTGGCCTGTAAAAGAACTTCCGCGTGACAAAACTCCGGCATCCCAGTGTCTCCGGAAACCGTCAAAAGTAGCTAGTGAAACGTAAAAACAATAAAATTATTATTAATTCTGAAACTCTTGCTGAACGTTATTTCTAGCGGAAGAATGGACTGAAACGTAAAAGCCAAGTGTCTCAGGCACATGTGGGTGAAGAGAGGAGTGGAAATGTCACCAGCAGCCCACTAAACATATAACAAGGGAATCAATAGTTCTTACTGTACTTAATTTACTCTTCACATAAAGTTTTCATAATTTAACAACTTAGCAATGTACTTGGAATTTTCAGCCAACTGAATTCTAATCTGTTTGAATAAATAATAATTGAACATTGTTGTGAGTGGTACTTATATGTAACAGCAATTCATTATGAGAACATTAAACTAAGAATAAACATGCTGGCATCACAAATAATGTGCACTACATGTAAACAGTGACAACACGTTTAGATACATGTATTACTTATTTTACATACGAGGGCTGTAAATAACGCATAGGCAATATTGATAGAACACAATATTTAACAAACTAACAATTGCAATTATATTACATTCCTTCAATGTATTCACCTGCTAAGTCTATTACCTTCCGCCAAATATTGGGAAGCCGTTGGGGACCGTTGGCAAGGCGTTCTCTGTTGTTGACAGCGACGGAGCGCCCTACTACGCGGAGTACAGATGCCACGTCAGGAAATCGGAGTCTTCGGAGGGGTTCCTTCAACTTCGGAGACAGGTCGAAGTCACAAGGACTCTGTCTGGTGGGTGTTCCAAGAACTACCAATGCCACGGTTGGAATAAGAGATTGACATTGTTTGCGATATGACAATGTGTGTTGTCTTGCAACACGATAGTGCGATCGTCTCGCAATAAACTAGGACGTTTGCGCCGCATAGCCGGATTCAGATGTCGATCCAGAAATCGGCAATAGTAGTCACTGTTGACGGTTTGCCCTCATGTGCAGCATGCGTAAGAATAACACCCTCGTTGCCGTATGCCACAATCAGCATAAGCTTCACATGGCTGGGTACCTGTTGATATTTCTGTGGACGTAGCCAACCTGGGTGACGCCATTCATTCGATTGACACTTTCATTCAGGCTCGTAGGCTTGTGCCCACGTCTCATCAATGGCGACAATACGCTGCAGAAATGCGTCTCCTTCGTTGTGGTATCTGTCCAGGTGGATGCCAGACAATGCATATCGGTGCCATTTTTGTACGTCGGTGAGTTGATGTGGAACCCAAAGGGACCCAATTTTCCTCATGTTAAGACATTTCGCCAGTATGTGCCACACCGTTTGATGACTGAGCCCACCGGGCGCGTTGGCCGTGCGCGTTGAGGCGCGCGGCTGTAAGCTTGCATCCGGGAGATAGTAGGTTCGAATCCCACTATCGGCAGCCCTGAAGATGGTTTTCCGTGGTTTCCCATTTTCACACCAGGCAAATGCTGGGGCTGTACCTTAATTAAGGCCACGGCCGCTTCCTTCCAACTCCTAGGCCTTTCCTATCCCACCGTCGCCATAAGACCTATCTGTGTCGGAGCGACGTAAAGCCCCTAGCAAGAAAAAAAAAATAGATGACTGAGACCAACCTCTACGGATAATTTCCGGACAGTCCATCGATGGTCTACGGAAACGAGACCACTCACGATGTCAATCTGATCTTGAGGAATAGACGGGCGACCTGTGCAGTGCAAATACTCAGTCACAATCCGACCCGAACGAAACGCCTTGATCCATCGTGAAACAGTCCTATACGTTAATCCATTCTCGCCATAGGCTTCACGTAAACATCGACAACATTCTGATGCAATTTTGCCACCAACGCAGATCACCTTTAGAAAACATGCTTTAGAGAGGTGAAATCAACACTTTTCGCTTCAACGCCACACACCAACAATACTCCCAACTGGATGCCCATCAAATGCACACGACACATCGAGAACAGCACCACCTGACCGCTCCACTACCCTCTTTACCTATTCCGGATCTCCTGCGAATATCTGGACTACGTTGCCAATACTTACAGCCCTCGTATTAATTTGTATGAAATATTTTTATATTCGTGGGTTTAAAAGAATAGCACATTAAGTCAGTTCTTCACATGTTCTCACTATCCTCTGCGATTTTGTTTCTACTCCATTCACTAGCGATATCTATTAAGTCGTTCTAGGTCATTTTCGTTACTGAATCTTCCAATTCTCACTTTCTTGCTTAGTTTTAAGAGAGCAATTTCATTCAGGTAAAATACATTAATACAATTTCAGCTACACGGCGCTCTTCTAGGTACTCTTCGAAATTGAATTCATATTTTTAAATGAAGAAATATTCATATTCTTACTTGGAGAGCAGATATAGGCCATGTAAAAGCCTTCAAAACTTGTTTTTATCAAAATTAAGATTTTTTTTATTAATTGTGTTTTGCTCGCAAACGCATGATGTATTTTGTACGCTACATACGTTATCTTATTTCACGGCTTTGTCATCTTCCATTTAAGAGTAGAATTTTTTTGCTATTTGCTTTACATCGCACCGACACAGTTAGGTCTTATGGCGACGATGGAATGGGAAGGAAACTGCCGTGGCCTTAATTAAGGTACAGCCCCAGCATTTGCCGGAAAATGGGAAACCACGGAAAACCATCCTCAGGGATGTCGACAGTGTGATTCGAATCCACAATCTCCCGGATGCGAACTCACAACTGTGCGCCCCTAACCGCACGGCCAACTCACCCGGTAGTAGATTATTATTTGACACCTTACCACTAATAGCAAGTTATGAATAGATTGCCTCTCTTCTATCACGTATTACTTTCATATCTTATAAAACTTCACATTACGATGAGATGAAGTTTAAAGCCTCCTTACATTATACTGTCGTAAGCTCGAAACTGTTCTCTGCACAATAACACTAACAGCATGTCAGCTTATAAACAAGTAAATGAAATGGCGTATGGCATTTAGTGTCGGGAGTATCCAAGGACATGTTCGGCTCACCAGGTGCAGGTCTTTTGATTTGACACCCGTAGGCGACCTACGCGTCGTGATGAGGATAAAATGATGATGATGACGACATATACACCCAGCTCTGTGCCAGCGAAATTAACCAATCATCGTTAAAATTCCCGACCCTGCCAGGAATCGAACCCGGGACCCCTGTGACCAGAGGCCAGCACGCTAACCATTTAACCATGGAGCCGGACTATAAACAAGTGTCTAGTAGTTATGATTACGAAACTGATCTAATAGAAGTGAAAATTCGTTCAAAAAAGTAATGAGCACAGGGTAATGCAAACCTTCTCCCAGGTGCAGTTTCCTCAGAAACAATTTGAACACTACAGGTACAACGTTTGTTGCGGTTTCTACATGGGATGATAATTATATTTTGATAATAATTAAAATCAATCCTGATAAAATGTTAACTGCGAGGAACATCCACTCATTATTTTTTGAGCGACAGTAGATTTAGGACATTGCTACATTTTCATAAGGCGAATAGCTGAGTGATTTAAAAATTCCATTATCTTTCAGTCAGGGTAATTTCTGAATGATTTTCATGAAAGCCATTTACTCTTCAAAACCAAAGAAGGATGCTTTTTGGTCACGCTGTGATCGATAATATATAGATAATGACCCATTACTTAGTTGCCTATGAACAATTTCCGGCATAGCAAACAGCAGGATACTATTATGGTTAGATAGAAACAACTTGGAACGAGGTCTCTGAAAAGTTTAAGGGTGCGCATATGAATACGGTAGATCTACTTGTCTACCGAAGTATCATTCCGTCTCTGAAGGGGACAGAGTGCCCCGTAGACGGTAACGCCGTCTCTTAGGCCATGGGGATTGTACCGATGGTGGAGATGATCGGAAAAGGCGAGAGGGTTGGCGGCCGTGGCCTATACTAGGAACTGACCCGGCATTCGCCTTAGTTCAGGAAAGTGGAACGTGACGGAAAACCAATCTCAGGACAGCCGACGCTCGGGACCAGCCCCACACCATCTCCCGAATGGAGAGGCGTAGTGCCACGGTAGAGGCTTGGCCACCCCTTCTCTGCTCGGTTGATCGGTCGGAGTACGGAGCAGCCGTGGCCACTTGTAAGCCGAGGTCTTCTCTGTATCCGCCTACCATGCGTTACATATTCTAGTTAAAGTAATGGGAGCTTGGATAGAGTTACCGCAACATTCAAATACTGGAACTCATTTCTCATACGATTTAACCAAAGTGGAAAAGTGTGAGAGACGTTCTGCACCCGGGATGATGGAAATGGAGTTATCTGTTATCTATGTAAATAGAACGTTTAATGAGGCACTAAGTAAATGACGTTCCGTCGGCTGTATTAGTCGAATGTATTAGGCCGTACTCCACCATCATTTTTACCAACTGCAGTAGATATTAATGCAATAGAATCGTATTCAGCAGATGCAAGGTTTATGCCGAGATTGGTATACCTTGTTTTGGAATTTAATACAAGAAAGCAAGCTTAAATGAAACATAAACAGCATTACATTGCACGTGTGAAATAAAGGATGACAGGAAAGATAAGAATTGTATATCGGAATCCGATCACCAGTTATACCCGTTGGTAGTCTTAACAACAGTACGAGTTTTGTATTGGACAAATGGTGATTAGAACGATTCTGTAGTAAAACAAGGAATTTAAAGCCCCAGAAACAGAGTCCGTTATACCGAAAGTTAGACAAAAATAGCTTACTCTCGAGAAAGACAGGGTGACAGAAGCTACAAACTTGGAGTGTCGCATTTCGCTAGTTGAGCAGTTATGGCATAATTGAGTACTTAAAGATGAAAAATTGCTACGCAACTCGGACATGAGTTAACTCCATTTTTGAGCGATTATAAACTTCCGTTAAATCAGTTTTGTAATGGTAACAATTAGAAATGCGCAACCGAGCTCGATAGCTGCAGTCGCTTAAGTGCGGCCAGTATCCAGTATTCGGGAGACAGTAGGTTCGAACCCCACTGTCGGCAGCCCTGAAAATGGTTTTCCGTGGTTCCCCATTTTTACACCAGGCAAATTCTGGGGCTGTACCTTAATTAAGGCCACGGCCTCTTCCTTCCCACTCCTAGCCCTTTCCTGTCCCATCGTCGCCATAAGACCTATCTGTGTCGGTGCGACGTAAAACAACTAGCAAAAAGAAATGCGCTTATACCCTTTAATGATGTTAGTGCTGTCATGGAGAGGACAGTTTCCAACATATAGGTCCTAAGTGCATAATGCAAATGGCTTAAAACTTCGTCCCATCCTAACATGAAGGTGCTTCATACACGGATAAAAAACGACAAAATGTTGCTGTTACTTCATATAAGGGCCTTAGAGCATGTTCGTCAATTACGCCATGTACTCGCGAGGGAATTGTTTGGGTTGGAACAGACCGATTGCAATCAAACTCGGTAGGATAATCAATTAAAACATCAAACTTAGTGGTAACAGTCATTCTGCCGTAAAATAATATTTAGTTACCTAAAAATGGAAATCTGTTGCTGCAGTTTGAAATGAAATGTGGTGTATCGAGAGAATATATTGCAATGGAACTTGCGTAGAATGATCAATTAAATACCAGAACATCGCTGTAAGCCTGCCGTTTTTACAAAGGCTGTCCACAGCATGACTAAATGTGAAATTCTGACAGGAATGGTGCCAGTTTCCTTGTCTGTGCTAATACAATATTAGGCTCATATCATGACCGTATACACACAGATACTTTATAATACTGCAGCTTCCATTATGAACGATTCAGAAGTACTATAGCCCTAATATTTTGATGAATTCATGTACTATAGGTATTAATAACAAATCTTTGTAGAGCGTGTTGTTCGTGTTGTCAACGTTTCGTTTTTACTATAAAGTGTTTTATGTAACTCTAAAATAGAACTATACAGAGTGTATCTGTGATGATTTTACTAACTTTCATGGGGCCTACTAATTTGGTTGTAGGAGAAGCACCTGTGTGTCATACAAAGTCCGCTGTAGAGACGACCAAGTTTGAGCCTTCCAAGATGACTGCTGTCTAAGTAGATAGCCTGCAGGTATTGCCGTGTTCCGTAAACAAGTTGGGGCGCGGGCGTGGAGTGGTGGAAGATTGACGGACTCACTAGACAGCTGGACTCACGCCAAGGACAGAGTACCGGTACTCTATGCTAGAGTGGAGGGAAGTGAGGACTTTATAAGGGTTAGTTCAAAATGTCAAGTTTTTAAGGGTTTAAATCGAAATAAATGTGTGTACATTTCTAAATATTTTTTGAATATGATTTGATAGAATCCGATGAAGTTCTTTGAAAAGTGTAACATATCATTCTATTTTAATTAAGTCGTTTATTTTTCAAGTTACCGTATGTTTCCTTTTTCCGGTGGTTTATACATGTATTTACTCAAAATTAGTTTCTGTGTCCTGAAGAACATAACATTTAATTATATAAATATAAATCATTTTAAAATGACATGAGCAGTGTGTCATCCTCAGCAGTATTGCTTGGCTTTCCTCACCGGGTCCTCTGCATCTCGTATTAGTCGACTTTCAACATTTTAACCCAGAATTTAAATCCTTAGACTGGTCAGGAATCAAATAATTTGTGAAAATGATCTTCAGTGTATGTGCAAGTGGAACTGACAAGAGAAGTGCCACACCGTTCGTACTGAGATCTACCTTGACATTTTGGCAACATATCCGATGTGCCGCGAGAATACCACATGCGAAATATTAGCTGCCTATTTCTACTGTAAGGAAGCTGTAATCCTACGTGGTCAGACGTTAGAGCAGTACAGCTGGATAACTTTGTCTCACTGGCAAGATGTGGAGAGTGCGTGTGTGCTACGCTGGAAGCTCCCTATCACGTCCGATGTTATCAATGAAGTACAAGCAAGAAATAGAAATAAATTGTATCGACTGAATGATGAAAAGTTCTTGTTTGCACCAAGCAAAACGAGTAAGGACTTCTTTTTCATACCGAGAGGAAATGTATGTTGAAGTACTGGGATCAGTGAGAAGAGAGCCTTTCTATTTGAAGACAACAGTTTGTGAAGACGTGGAGATTCCTTGTTCTTTCATGTTTTCATTCTCATACTCGTCTCCTCGTACGCTGATGAATGTCACTGTGTTTACTCTATCTTAATATTTACATTCTTTGGTCAATAATTTTGAGAGCACTGCGAAAAAAGGAATCAAACTGTACGCTATAAGTACGTTTAAACATATATATTCACCCTAATGCAAAAGCATTCATTGAGAATAAAATGCAATTTCCGAATTATTTTGGATGTATCACAAATATTACAGTGATGCAAACAAACCATGGTTAGCTTAATGCAATTTAGATTCAATGTGGCAGTCATGTAATATTGGCCTTACACATAATGATGTGCGAATAACTGAATTTAATTGCATATACATGATAGGATGAGCGCATTAGCAGATTTACACTTGATCACAGTGACACATCATGCCCCACTCCAAACCTAATGACGCCATGATAGACTGAACACATTTTCATCGTTCAGAATACATGAGACACGTTTAAATTTAACGGAAAAATTGCTGCAGTACGTTGTTTTATATTTGTGAACACCAAGTTCCTGAATGTCCAGTAATATTCCCCATGTAATCCTCTTCCCTGTCTGCAAATCTATCTACCTTAACAAGATGAATCACAGAAAATACGTTGCGTGGTTAAATCCCGGGTAAGTACACTTCTGGTGAGACTATTTGAGAGGGTAGCGTCCATGCTCACCCTGGATATTGTGATATTTTATCTTATTTCAGTTCCTGACACACGGTCGTCAAACCTACACCCATACATTTGGGTTACAAACACCTAAACATTATATGTTATCAGATACATGTTACACGTACACACAGGATAATGAAGAAGGTTTAACCTTAATTGGAAAATAATGTTCTTCAGATTAATATTGTTATGGTGATACTCTAAAATTGTTACACAAAATTCGTGTCATAAAGTGCAGGTGTGATACTTGGTCAATGATAGTGAACTCAGTGTACATTTGACACCCACATATTGATTTTCTTCAAGATAAGTTGAATGTCAGATGATTTATTTTCTGTTACTGCAATTCCATAAGAAACTCTAGAGGAAACGCAAACTTCGAACAACTCCCTCTTGCCCTTCTGTCCCTAGTCATGCAAGACCAATAGCTTTTTAATTTGTGCAGTGGAGTGTCCCGTCACGAACGAATCGAAATGAATATTGTTCAATGTTGCTGAATAGTACAAGGCGTGTTTTTTTTCTAAGTAAGGGCCGTTTGATAATAATTACACAACGAAAACCATTTTCAAAAACCACATTTATTTGCATATTCTCCATACTTTACTCTTTTTTTCAACATAGCCGCCAAGTTCGTTTAAACACTTATCATACCACAACTAAGTTTTGAATACCCTCTCCATAGACACTTGCCGCCTGCTGCGATAACCAAGAGGAGTTGATCTTGATCTTGCGCTGGGAAAAGGTGTGTTTGTCCTTCACCTTTACAAGCGAATGTTTTGTTTTTGTACAGATTTGAATGTTAAATGGCGTTTTTGACTCGTTATGCCGAAGAAGGTGACGACATGTTGAGTCAGAAACACGGGTTTCGCATATCACGCCCAAATCGAAGCAACAGAGTATGGAATGGAGATACACACACATGCTCCTTTAATAATTACGAACTATGCGCGCGTCTCCTTTACAGCTGCTTTGGACTCAGAGTAAAAACGCCGCTGGACGGTCTGGTTTTATAAGAGAGACCATTTATCATTAGGTAGTAAGTTATTCAGTTCAACACTCTTCAGTTTATGTCGAAAATTAAACTAAATGAAGCGATACGGGGGGCCAAATACAACTGGGCTTTTTCAGAAATGGGAACATCATTGCAAAGGGCAGTTTCCTCTATGAGGAGGAAATCATGAACGTCGCAGTTTCCGCAACGGCCTAGGAAAAACTGTTTGTCGCCTAAGCAATTCGGTTCATCTTTAGCATTCTGAGTTCTGGTGTAAGAACAACATGCTGTTACTACACATCACTGCACACTGCTCTGTGCTTGTCGAAGATGCACGCGTATGGTAATAGCTACTCGTTTCCCGCGCTCGCCGTTTTTATCTCATCTTTTACCCTGCGATGTCTCTACATTGCCTTGCTTGAAAGCAAAGCTAGGCGGAAATCCATTTCAGATGGCTGGCGAGATAGTAACTTACGGGAAGATCGGTTCGTCGTTATCTTCCGTCAGAGTTTCCAGTAAATCTGTCAAAGTTGGCAGACTTGTATCGTGTGCAAGAGTGACGATTTCGAAGAAGAAAATGTGTAAGTGCTAATGAAAGTGAATGTCTTGTAACATGGTTCGCGAAATCTATTGAATGCACTACATAACAGAAATCTGCAACTCGTTCTTCAAATCTGGTATTTTTTTTGCTAGGGGCTTTACGTCGCACCGACACAGATATGTCTTATGGCGACGCAAATCTGGTATGCAGGTCATCAGCAAATGATAAAAATATCATAGATAATTCTTATTTAGTTAAACACTCTCTGATCAACTTACAGTACATGTGTTGTAGTTTGCATTCGTTTTACTTCTTATAGCGTGTGCGAAGTATAGGCCAACATGACATCAGTTTTAACACCGTCCTGTGGGAGATCAATAAGTTACTCCACGTTAGATGTCCCTACACTACTGATAGAGTGCCAGTTTAAATTATCATAGTTCACAGAGTACACTTCCGAAGTACAATAAATGAATAATAATAAAAATAACTCATGTAGGGGGCCAAATTCCGTCCCCACACTTAATTTCATCCCCCTAAGGATATCTAGTTTGCACGGTGGGTACATTTTGTTCAGCCGCCCGCACACGCTTAGCCTCTTGTTGTGAGAGGTGGTTGTCTGCAGCGCGTTTAGTTTCCGTGTACAAAGAGGATTCATTTTTCATGCTGAGGTGAGTTAGTGCAGCATTCAGGGTGGGCGGCATCTGCCATGTGTAGGTTACTGCGTGTTAGTGTGGTGGAGGATAGTGTTATGTATGGTGTGTAAGTTGCAGGGATGTTGGGGACAGCACAAATACCCAGCCCCCGGGCTATTAGAATTAACCAATGAAGGTTAAAATCCCCGACCCGGCAGGGAATCTAGCCCGGGACCCTCTGAAACGAAGGCCAGTACGCTTACCTTTCAGCCAACGAGCAGGTCTTATGAACTTGTCCTGTCTATTGAGTGTCAAGTTCATCAGTTCAAGAAATGCTTGTGCCTGCATATACACCGGTCGGACCCCCAGACTAGTGGTCAGTCTGTGAAGTGTTGAGTCCCCTTGAGCACAATATGAGCAGGGATAAGAATCAGTCATTCGTATTCGATATAGCCGTTCCTTTGTTGGTACAACATCAAGGCCTGCCATATACCATGTAGATCGCACTTTAGCAGGTAAATGAGGAGCACTAATGTTTTCCCAAAGTCGTTGAAAGTCAGTGTTTGAAGGGACTTGCGTGGTGGAGGTGTTTGACGAAAGAAATCAACATAAATCAGACGTGTTAATTGTACTTCTGGTACTAACTTGGTTTCCATCAAATAGCACATTCTTCCAAATAAATGCGGGACAATCCGAAGATCAGGTGGATTGCGCAAGTCGGTAGACCAGTGTTTCAACCAAGCAGATGAGAAGCCCCTTTGGTTCATTTCTATTTTTCTTCCATGACTCAAGAACAGGGCATCACATTTAATGGTGACGTTTACCAACCCAAATCCACCAGCTGTTGACTGAAGGTACAGGGTAGTTAACGGTACTCGGAAGATGTTACTGTGCCAAATGTACCATGAAATAGCACATATTATTTGTCTAGCAAACGTTGCAGGCAATGGTAGTATTTGTGCGAGATACCAGCATTGTGATAGAAGGTATGTGTGGACAGTCCAGATCCTTTGGATTAGAGTGAGGTCCCGACATTAAAGTTCTTTTGCATCAACTTTCATCATGTCGACAACAGGTCCCCAATTTTGTTGATACATTTCAGTGGACTTTCGAGTGTAATATATTCCAAGTATCATGTGTGTTTCTACCGTTTGCAGGGGCAGGAGTTGGGATAATGATGCCCAATCTCCGAAGGGTATCACTTTGGACTTATGATAGTTGATAGACAACACAGATACTGCACTGGAATGTGCGAGAGCATTTCGCATGTGGAGTATATCGTTATCCGAAGTTAATATTACACTGCGTCATCCACGTAAGCAGCTACCGTGAGCTTTGCATTTCCTTGTGATATTCCTCCTATTTCCTTATGCAGCTTGCAAATGAGAGGATTTCAGGCCAAGGTAAACAGCACCATCGAAGCCGGACATCCTTGTTTTACTGACCTCTTAATAGGGAAAGGGTTTATTGTGAAAGCCATTAATTTGCAAAATTGCAGATAAGTTTGTGTATAGACACTGAATGTAAGATATAAATGTGGGAATAGGACCATGCCAATATTAAACATTTTATCAGATACTGATGATTCACACTGTCAAATGCACGCTGGTAGTCTAAGGACACTAGTAAGCTCTGGGAATGATTGCGTTTGGTTTACACTACGTAATTACGCAGCGAATAGGTAACATCAAATATTGTTCGACCAGATACTCCGCAATGTTTTGCAGGGTGCATGAGGGAGGATAAAGATGGTCGTAATCTGTTGACTCGATTCTTCACGAGTCCGTTCGCAGCCCATCACTAATTACATGTAATCGCTACAGTGAGCTGGCTGGCGTGAGTTACTGTAGCGGCCATTATAATAAATCAGCGAAGGTTCGTAATTTTGTCCCCCTTCATTTTATTTGTTATTTATGAAGTGTATTATTATTTTCAGATAGGAAAACACAAGCAGTGGTACGTAGGTGGATTAAAAGGTTAGTTGCACTAACGCGCCGCAGCAGCGCGCTGTGTGTCGGAAACGTGGGCACAGCGGAGAATGGGACAGACACTGCCCACACGTCTGTTAGGCAGGTCGCTGTGGTGTCTTGTCTAGTATTGAGTGAATAGCGGCCAAATGCAATGGCGCGTCAACTGGACGATCACTCCAAATATGAGGTGCGTGCGACAATCCGATTCCTGTGGGCCAAAAGGAAGAAATGCACGGACATTAATCTTGAAATTAGTGCTGTGCATGAGGAGCAGGCCATTTCCCGGCAAGTTATAGTAAAGTGGTGTCAGCAATTCGAAGCCGGACAAACGGATATCACAGACAACCATCGCGAAGGCAGGCCCGCAACGTCCAGGACGCGTGCAAATGTCAACAGTGTGAATGCGATCATTAGACAGAACCGGCGCATTAAACTGAGAGAAATCGCGACGCAGCTGAACATGTCGTATGGCAGTGTGTTCGCCATTGTTCACGAGGACCTTGGATATCGTAAGCTGTGTCAAAGATGGGTCCCACGTCTTCTCACCGATGAGCACAAGGGACGGCGTTTCCAATCCCCCTGGCATTTTTTCAACGCTATGCCGCAGACGGCAACGGGTTTCTGCGGCGAATCGTCACAGGCGACGAAACGTGGGTCCACCACTTCACCCCCGAAACGAAGCGAACATCAATGGAATGGGTGCACCCCTCATCACTACAACGAAAGAAGGTCAAGGTTCAACCTTTAGCCTGTAAGGTTATGGCGACAGTGTTCTTTGACATGGAGGGTTTGCTGCACGTGGAATTCATGCCGAAAGGAACGACGATCAACTCGGCGTCGTATTGTCAAACGTTGCACCGGTTGCGTAAGGCGATTAAAGGGAAGCACGCGGGGAAATTGAGTACCGATGTGATTTTAGTGCACGATAACGCAACACCTTACAAGGCCCGCGAAACGAGAAAACTGCTGTAGCGTTTCAAGTGGGAGGTCTGGCCACATCCACCCTACAGTCCCGATCTAGCGCCATGTGACTTTCATCTGTTCGGTAAGCTCAAAACGGAGCTCGGTGGTCGACGTTTCCAGACCGATAAGGAGGTGAAGGCCGCTGTCTCCGAGTGGTTGCAGAACGCTGGACCAAATTTCTATGCATCCGGCATCGACAAGTTGGTTGTGCGTTCGCAGAAATGTTTGGTGTTTCTTGGAAACTATGTGGAAAAGTGAAGTTACATTGTATGTCGTTATAGTCGTATTGCTGTTGTATAGGTGGTGTAATAAATGGCCATAACTCCGCGACCCCACAGGTGTGGGAAAAAGCGGCAGGAAAAGAAGAATAAATGGCCATAACTGGGAAGTGCAACTTATTTTCTGATCTGCCCTCGTATAAGGAGGCTATGGAAATGGCTATTAAGACAGTGAAGGAAAATACAATGGGTTCCAAACGTGAAAGTAAAGCGTTCAACATCCCAAGGGCCACATTGAAGGACTACGTTAAAAATAATACCCAGAAAACGTTTTTCATAAACGGCCTTCAAGTAATTCATTATAGGGAGAGCGTTTTGTAAGGTCAGAAAGGAAAATATATTAAAATTAATTTTACTTTTCATAAATTTGCTGGGGGACGAAATTACGAACACATTTTTGGTAGTTTATTTTTTGTAATGTTTATGTCAAATATTGGCTACCTTGCGTTATAACGGTTTCATTGTAACTTGCCCGTAAGTGGAGAACATATTGTGATATATATATATAAGTACCAATTTGTAGTCCTGTCCATATAATTCCTTAATTTCTACTAGTCCAAATCTGTTAGGGGACGAAATATTGGCTCCCTACCTTACGGTGTTTTAGGGGACATGACTTCCCAGTGCAGTCGTCACTGATTTCTCGTCAAGATAAATACGGTTCGAATTCCAGACAATACATGTAGGGGTTTTTTTGCACGAAAGTTTTCTTGCCTGTGATTTGGACTTTGTGTAACACTGGATGTCCTTGCGGTGTGATTACGACATCAATACTCACTGACTATGGTGTGCCTTCCCTACTGCCACTCTTACGACTGATATTCTACAAACCAACACCATCAATGACGTATTTGACAGCTAGTGTGTGATAATGCTATATGAATAACAAAAACCAAGTATTGTTGGCGTGACAAAATACAACTCCGCGAGTAATGGCTGTGAACTACAAAAATCTCAGTCAGTGAGGGTTCAGAGCAATAAGAAAACAAACAGGTAACAGACATTCCTTTCATTCCCGTGTCTTAAATATAGCTCATCGTTAAATAAATTTTGTGTCGTTATTTCTCACTCGGTAGTACGTATAACATTCCATCTCTCTGCTGGCACACTGCAGTGCAATATTGGTATCAGCGTTGGGCTCAGCAGTTCCGTGTTTCAACACAAAAAGCTAGCAATCAATAAAAAAACCGCAAGGAACCCTGAGGGGTGATTATATCTCCCTAAGGACACGATTCGCGATCAGCGGCAGGAAGAGGGGAGGTACATCCATCTGTCACACTGTCGCAGTTCTTGTTAATCTATTTCTCTTTAAAGCCAAGAGAACTCAAATTCCTTAACGATGTATAGAAGAGCGAAAACATGTGATTCATATCCCTGAGACGTGACTGTCCGCGGAAATTGATTCAACTGATTCCTTGCTGGCCGTGTACAGTGTGGTCTGCTTGGCTGAGTGGCTCAGACGGTTGAGTCTCTGGCCTTCTGAAACCACCTTGGTTGGTTCGATCCAGACTCCGTCCGGTGGTATTTGAAGGTACTCAAATGCAACAGCCTCGTGTTCGTAGATTTTCTGGCACGTAAAAGATCTCCTGCGGAGCTAAATTCCGGCACCTCGGCATCTCCGAAAATCGTCAAAAATTAGTTAATGGTACGTAAAACAATAACATTATTAGAATGTGTTCTAACGTTGTGTGTATCCTTTCAAGGATACATTCCTCATTATTATTATTAATATTATTATTATTATTATTATTATTAATAATATTACAAGTTGCTTTACACCGCATTGACCCAGATAGGTCTTATGGCGATGATGGGATATGTGTGAAAATGGGAAACAACGGAAAACCATCTTCAAGGTTGTTCACAGTGGGGTTCCAACCCACTATTTCCCGCATGCAAGCTCATAACTGCGCGCCCCTAACCGCAAGGCTAATTGCGCGATACATTCCTTATTGAATGCTATATTGATTTAATCCAACATGAATCATCTTCTTTTTCTTCTTATAACACTTTTCCCCCACACACTTGTGGGATTGCTGGTATGATCTGTTGCAATTGTGGGTTTGGTTCCGGTTTATGACGACGACGACGTGTTTCATTCCACGCCCTTCGAGCGGGGCGGGCCCCTAAACGGTAACGCCATCTCCCGGGCCGAAGTTGTGAGGAATCAGTTTACGCCGAGATGCCCTTCGTAAGGCCAACCCCATTCTGCGTTTCTGTAGTGGGTGATAGGCTGGTGTGTTGTGAGTGTATGGAGACGTATACATTGAGACAACACAAATAATCAGTCCTCGAGTCAGAGGAATTCACAAGACGTGGCTATAATTCCCGGTACGACCGGTAATCGAACCAGGGATACTCTAAACTGAAGACCACAATGCTGACCTTTAAGTCGATGATTCAAGCAATTGAAACAAACTAAATCAAACCAATCGAAACCAAACCAAACCAAACCCCACGGCGCAAACGCCCCGAAGGTCCATGGCCTACCAAGTGACCGCTGCTCAACCCGAAGTCCCCCGGATTACGAAGAGTCCTGTGGTCAGCACGACTCGGCCGATATTTTTGGCTATCTCACCGTCAGATCGCTCCTCAGTTGTAAACACGCACGCCATAAGATACATGTAAAAATCCCTGACGTTGCCGGGAATCGAACCCGGGGCCTCCCGGTAAGAGGCATGCACGCAACCCCTACTCCACGGAGCCAGCAGACGATTTAATCGAAATTTTTATTTTACATGCGAAGTGACACACTCGCCATGCCGAAACTACCTTAAAACTCTGGTGACTTAACCGAACACCACATACTATGTGTCTAGACCACAAAGCGGCACAGTTGAACATCCCTGCGTGCAGTACTGGTGCTATATGCAGGAAGCTCTCTCGCTCTCCCTCGCTTTCTATGTTATCAATTAAGTTAGTATAATCCACCTCCACATCGTAATGGTTATCACTATTAGCTACACTTCTTGGGAGCCCGAGTTCGTTTCCCGGTATTAACAGAGATTTTAAAATGGAGGAAGGGTTGGTTTGTGGCTAAAATTCTACATGCAGTTCACTACTATTGGGAATGAACCTGAAAAGAGATGCATCATCTCGAGACGAGAATACGAGTTCACTTTAATGAAGTATAAACGACAAAAACAAGTGGCTGGTATCGAATTAATGATGAAAAAAAATCTTGTTGGCAGCATGCAAATTTAGTAAGCACTTCCCTGTCACAGCGTTCTTCACATTGTTTTTTCATCAATTTAAGACAATATTTTGACTTGCTCTACAAATTCCAAGATTTCTTTCTCCTGTGTATCGGCTTGCAAACCAAGAACACGTCATCATACCTAGAATCATGAAGATGAACATTGGAAATACATAAAGGATTGCAATTCGCGTATGGTATCCCTGTGAGAAACTTCGGCGTGAATACTTTGCAAGACGCTCCTTCTACTGAGAAGCGTCGGTACGGCGGTTTGACGGAAGAAAAGCGAAGCAAGTGTTTGAGTTTTTCCCGTAGTATAAAGAGGAAACTGTAGCTGTTCGATGGATTTTCAGGGAATAATACCTTCAATTTACAAGTTGAGTCACTGCAGGTGGTCCAGGAATCAAGAAAGGAGAGGGCAGTTTTCTCCGGATAATGGGTAAAAAGTTATTTAAAGCACTGTTTCAGTTCTATTCTTTCTTCCTGATTTTTTACCATCAACGATGACATCATCGGTTTAACATCATTTTTGACACGACTGGACCAAAAGTTCCTGTAGGATCCGGAAGTGCAGTAAATAGTTCAGGCAACAAGAAGCCATCCATAGTTACTTTGAGCATTGTAGTGTAGGAATTTGTCAGCGCACTAAGCGGGCGAGCTATTTTTTGTGTGTGTTTCTCCTCAACAAGTGACATAATCCGTTCAGATCACATTTCGCGTTCAATCAGTCTATGTTGTAGGTGAAGGAGTGTGTGTAGTACATCTTTGGAAGCCTCACTAGCCTTGTATGGGTCTCTCGTGTAAATAGGAGCAGGATATGAATCCTTTTACTTTTCTTGTCATAATGTTATACCCTTTCTTGAAACGATTAATCCAAGAGTGACGTGCGCAGAAATCCTAATTTTTTTATGATAAGTCCATAAGAAAATCTTACCCTCACAGTTACATGTGTTTGTCATTCACATTTTGATTTTATCTTCAAACGAAAGACAAGATTTTCATGCATAGTTTATTTATGTTCTATGGTATTTTCAGATATATTTTCCACATTTTCCTCCTTAAATAAAGTTATCACTGTGATGTAACTCGATGGAAGTTCCCGCAATAATATCATATTGACTGTCGTTTCCTTTTACCATCTTCATTCAGCCAGAAATTACGAGTGGGGCAGTAGGCAGAAAACGGTGATTCATTTGGTCAGTAATACAAGCAGTCTGCTATTGAGTTTGTATCTAGTACGATTTTGAGGGTAGTTTAAAGGCGCGTCCAGACTTGCAATAAAACCTCGTAACGGAACCGCGTCACGCTCGTCTCTGGACAGCACTGCGTAACTTAGTCGCGTAACCTTAGCCCGCGTCATGAATGATACGGAATGAGGTTCGTTGCGTTCAATTTTACCTGTAGCGACTAGCATCACTTTCCTAACGCTTATGAGCGGAACGCACAGGTTTATTTTGAGACCCTGCAGTAAGAGGCAATCTATATTTTCTCTTACTTTCTTCTTATAGCACATCGGTTTTGGCAGTTTTAAGGTAGGTTTCAACATCAAGGGAGAGACTCATGCCTTGTTGATACAAATTCTAGTATATTGTGGATAAACAAGTCAAATTTAGGAAATTCAGATGATGATTTAAATAATATGAAGTATTTGAATATAACAATGATAATTATACGAAACTTGGATATTATCTGCACTTTATTAGTAAACTGACAACGGCCTGTAAAAACGGAGCACAGAAGCCATCATCCCGCCACTAGACTCCACATATTCACTACTGCGTAGAGCAGCGGTATATACGGAAGGTGAAGGAGGACATTTCGAGACAAACCTGCACTAATGTCTTATCTCGTGTTTTTTCTAATTTTTGTTGTGATAATACCCTTTGTAACTGGTGTGTAATTTTGTTACTAGAATATGTCATAAAGCGTAAATAAGTTAATACCAAAAAATGTTAATTACGGTTGGTTCAGCATATACAGTTAGGCACTCGCCCTTTGTACCGAGAAATGTGAATTCTAATTTCAGTTCAGTTAGTTGAAATAGTGCTTAAAGTAAACTTAAATTAACCCCATTTCGAGTTGCCTAGAAAGGAAACTGTTAACACAGTACGGCACGGAGTTCTGCATTAAATCAGTCCATGGACTTATCAATCTGATGAAACGGTCAGATGTACTTAGCAATATGACTTCGTTTGTCTGGGGTTTTATAACAAACTCAGGCCGGATCAGTTTCATAAATGCTGGCAGGAGCCATTGTATTCTCCCTTTTCTGATGCGAAAGCTGTAATGTCACATTTATTAGGGGCGTAGTGGAAGTGGGTAGAGAATTTCACATTCTGCTATTCACTTTATACATCGTTCAGAAACTGGAGATTCAATCTCTTCCCTTCTCTCGGAGTATAGTCTGTGCCAACTAACGCTGACCCCAAAGCTGGAGACCTCATCACTTCTCCCCAATGTATAACTGCTGGGTTGCATTCTGCATTGCCACGCACACAGTAAAGGGATCCTGTTCGCCGATTATTTTCTAACTCACAAGAAAGCAACATTTTTCCTGATTACCGGGCGAGTTGGCCGTTCATGCAGCTGTGAGCTTGCATTTTCATGTAATACAATGATTATAACCACAAGCAGACAAGTTTTCACGTGATTGTAATTAAGGATAGTTGCGATTTCTGTAATGGCCTGATGAAATGAAATGGCGTATGGCTTTTAGTGACGGGATGTGTCCGAAGACTTCGGCTCGGCAGGTGCAGGTCTTTTGAATTAACACCCGTAGGCGACCTGCGCGTCGTGATGAGGATGAAATGATCATGACGACATATACACCCAGTCCCCGTGCCAGGGGAATTAACCAATTATGGTTAAATTTCCCGGACCTGCCTGGAATCGAACCCGAGACCTCTGTGGCCAACGGCCAGCACGCTAACCATTTAGCTATGGAGCCGGACAATGGCCTGATTGTATCCACAAGCAGACCAGTTTCTTACGTGATATTTTGATTGAAACTACAGATAGTTGAGTTTTCAGTAATATCGAGGCTTTTTAGCCACAAGTAACCCGTTTTATATATGATATTATGATTATAATTGCAGGTAGTTAACTTTCTCATCTAATATCGAGATTATAGTCATAAGTAGACCATTTTTATATGATACGTAGGTGGATCAAAAGGTTAGTTGCACTAACGCGCCGCAGCAGCGCGCTGTGTGTCGCAAACGTGGGCACAGCGGAGAAAGGGACAGACACTGCCCACACGTCTGTTAGGCAGGTCGCTGTGGTGTCTCGTCTAGTATTGTGTGAATAGCGGCCAAATGCAATGGCGCGTCAACTGAACGTTCACTCCAAATACGAAGTGCGTGTGACAATCCGATTCCTAGGGGCCAAAAGGAAGAATTGCACGGACATTCATCGTGAAATTAGTGCAGTGCATGGGGAGCGGGCCATTTCCCGGCAAGGTATCGTTAAGTGGTGTCAGCAATTCGAAGCCGGACGCACAGATATCACAGACAACCATCGCGAAGGTAGACCCGCAACGTCCAGGACCCGTGCAAAAGTCAACAGTGTGAATGCGATCATTAGACAGAACCGGCGCATTAAACTGAGAGAAATTGCGACGCAGCTGAACATGTCGTATGGGAGTGTGTTTGCATTGTTCACGAGGACCTTGGATATCGTAAGCTTCTCACCGATGAGCACAAGGGACAACGTTTCCAATCGTCCCTGCTATTTCTGCAACGCTATGCCGCAGACGGCAACGGGTTCCTGTGGCGAATCGTCACAGGTGACGAAACGTGGGTCCACCACTTCACCCCCGAAATGAAGCGAACATCAATGGAATGGGTGCACCCCTCATCACTACAACGAAAGAAGGCCAAGGTTCAACCTTCAGCCTGTAAGGTTATGGCGACAGTGTTCTTTGACATGGAGGGTTTGCTGCACGTGGAATTCGTGCCGAACGGAACGACGATCAACTCGGCGTCATATTGTCAAACATTGCACCGGTTGCTTAAAGCGATTAAAGGGAAGCGCCGGTGTGATTTTGTTGCACGTTAACGCAACACCTCACAAGACCCGCCAAACGAGAGAACTGTTGCAGCGTTTCAAGTGGGAGGTCTGGCAACTTCCACCGTACAGTCCCGACCTAGCGCCATGTGACTTTCATCTGTTCGGTATGCTCAAAACGGAGCTCGGTGGTCGACGTTTCCAGACCGGCGAGGAGGTGAAGGCCGCTGACTCCGAGTGGTTGCAGAACGCTGGAGGACATTTCTATGCATCCGGCATCGATAAGTTGGTTGTGCGTTCGCAGAAATATTTGGAGTCTCTTAGAAACTACGTGGAAAAGTGACGTTACAGTGTATGTCGTTATAGTCGTGTTGCTGTTGTATACGTGGTGTAATAAATGGCCATAACTGGGAAGTGCAACTTATTTTCCGATCTGCCCTCGTATCATGATTATTGTACCGGGTGGTACACCTCTATGCCGCACATTTGAATTTTCCGCCTTAAAGTCCTCCTCTACAGGAGAATCTCTGAACTTAAAACTGGACCTACTTAAACCTTTCCTCTGAAGATATCACTGTGTGAATTTCGATGTGTTCTTGTTCACTATTTCTCTGCCTCTGCAAAAACTATGATCATGCACCCTGGTGTGAAGTGAAGGAACTTTATTTGAAGAAATTTTGTATTCGCAAGTTTGATCTTTACTAAATTTAGTGCATTCATTTTTGGGTTGGCAATATTTATCCTGTCTTTCCGCCTGTTTTGATTTTAACCAATGAAGAATTTCTGTAATTAATTTTCTACCAATCACAGGTTTCTTCTTCGATTTTGGTGTGTAACTCTAAGCGACCCAATAAAATTAAGTGGGTGTGGCTGTTTTGTTCGTGAAAGGTCTCGAACATTCCCCGAGGGTATAAAAATTGCTGATTTTCACGTCTCCTGGCCACTTTATCAACATCTAACCTAGTGTATGGACGTGTAGCAGGAGGCGGGAAGCGCCTCTTTCATCAGGCAGCAGCTCTTCAGTAAGGTAATGGCCGTTTAACATCTTTATTTTCTTGCTAGCTCAGCAGTTTTACCCGTGGGAAAGGTCCGAAACTTTCACCATGTAACCTACTTTTCTGTAAAGTAATTTTTGCCGGCTTATGTAAATATCTTTAACTATAAATAGGGGATAGAGAGTGCCTTACTCTCTCGAGCTCCCCTTCATTTTGATTTGAGGTGACTACGTTTTGGTAACTGATTTTCTTCTCTTCCTTAATGTTTAAATTTCTTCCTTATACGGGTCACCTCCATAGTTTGGGAATAGCCCCTGTTTCATCGGCCTAGTGCCTTTTAGGTTTTAAGAAGCTTCATGTAGGAGTGCAAGTACACGCCTCCATTCAACTTAGTGTTGCGGGCCAATTACTTAACCTGTTATTTTCTGCTATGGCCCAGTAGGTTGGGTACGAGATACCCCTGGTTCATTTGTTGTAAGTTGTGCCTTGATGGCAATTTATTGTAAAGTCTGACATTGCCTTATAAAGGCTTGAAAAACTGAGAGCGCGTCTGCTCTTTTCTGGTGTTGTAAGAAGTCTTCTGGGAGGCTTGATGTTAAAAGTTTGGAGCAAGTGCTCCATGTGGTAGGGGTTTTCTGCCCCTTTGAACAAATTGTGCTTTTTTAAAACTAGGGGCGTGTAGCCAGAGAGAGTTAAAGTTCTGGAATCTTGGATCTTTCTAGTCTTGTTTACAAATTGTTATTCCCAAAGTAAATGTTGTTAAGATTTTGTCGTTGATTGATTGTTAAAATTCAAAAATATAACCTTTATTTGAAATTTTAAAATTAACTTTGATTCTGTAGTTAGACCCATTCATCCCGGCACCTTCTTTCACCTCTGCTAATCCACCAAACCACGGTAACAATTATAATCAAAGGATCTTCGACTATGTTCTGTAATGGCACTGTTACAACCACAAGCAGACCAGATTTTATGCCGTATTGTCATAATTCGTGCTGTATAGGGAGACTGAAAATTATTTTAAGTTCAAAGACATATAGGCTACAAATTACAATCACCCAATTGCTAAATTTTGAGTTTTACATAGGGCAATTAAAACAAGTGCCTTCAGTTCAAAATACATTGAGAAATCGCAACCAACCAACTGCGCTCATGTTATGTAGGGCGACCAGAAAGGATACTACACTTTAAGACTTACGGAAATGAAAACCAAGTAGCTGCGCTCGTGTTGTAGGGGAACTAAAACAAGGATGCCATAGTGTAACGGACTTACATAAATTACAACCAAACAACCGTGCTCCTCCTACAGGCTATGCTCGCAAACTTTGACAATTTGCCCCATCCTAGTCCTACCACGTATTATCTTTAGTCATACATAGCCTTCTTGGCTAAAAATCTGCGATAAAATTATAAACATGACTGAAACAACACCGAAGTCCAGAAAATAGTGTCTATAAACGCTGATCAGCAGACAGCTTCGAAATAAAACTATGAGAGTGCTTAAAACGGACCTGTAATAATAATAATAATAATAATCGTATGGCCTCAGCTACCGTGTGCAGACATTTCGATTTGACGCCATCTGGCTGTCTGCTCGTCAATTTCGACGTTCCGTTTTACTCTAGGTCCGCTAGATGGCAGACAGAGTAAACCGGATCTCTCTTGGGCGTCTATGGCTGAGATTTAAGTAATTTTGTCGGGTAAATACCAAATGTATCACCAGAGATCTTTTACATGCCGACATCGTACGACATGGAGTGTCGAATGGACTTTTTTCCGCCCTTCAAATATCCGACTACCTCTGCCGGGTTTGAACCCGCTATCTTGGGATTCGGAGGCCGACACACTACCACGGATCCACAGAGGCAGCTAACGGACCTGTAACCCATACGAAAGTGTTTAAAATGCTTATCAGTAAGTAGCTTTGCGATAAAACTGCATAGTGCTTAAAACAGACCTGCAACCTACAAAAAAGGTGCCTAAATTGCTGTTCAGTAATTAGTTCAGGATAAACTCGGTAAAGTGCCTAAAAAAGGCACAGGAGACCAGAAAAAAGTGTATAAAACGTGATCAATAAATATCTGTGCAGTAAGTAGCTCCGTACAGGCCATGCCCCAAATATTTGGCAATTTGGCCCACTCTTGTTCCTATCACTTTTTATCTTATGCCATAGCCTTCGTAACTCAAGGGGTAGATTGAGCTAACGTGTAAGGTGGTGGAAAATTGTCCGTTTTCTTCTAGAACGCTTCATTTGCGAAATACTTGGCATTTTCCATAAAATAGGGGCAGTAGAGAGAAAAAAAAACTTCTCTCTGTGCTCTTGTTATATAGAGACTAAAATGATAGCATAGGGAGGATATCTCGCAGTTCTGCAGAAAAGACTTACGACATTAATAACCAACTGTCAAATATTTTTTTTTGCTAGGGGCTTTACGTCGCACCGACACAGATAGGTCTTATGGCGACGATGGGATAGGAAAGGCCTAGGAGTTGGAAGGAAGCGGCCGTGGCCTTAATTAAGGTACAGCCCCAGCATTTGCCTGGTGTGAAAATGGGAAACTACGGAAAACCATCTTCAGGGCTGCCGATAGTGGGATTCGAACCTACTATCTCCCGGATGCAAGCTCACAGCCGCGCGCCTCTACGCGCACGGCCAACTCGCCCGGTACTGTCAAATTTTAGGTGCTATGCAGAGAGACTTCAGTTGAGCAAAAAAAAGGACTTAAAAAATGTGATAACTGCTCTTCTCCTTTCAGGTAATTCTGCATTATACATAGTCAGAATATCCTACAGTTCAAGAAAAAAAAGACTACCAACTGCCTTCTTGCAACATGTACACATACATAAAAGGCTGAGTACTTCAACACTAGGTATCCACGAATTCCAAAATATTTCCGGTGCAACGTCAGGGTATTGTGAACACTAGAGGTCTGCATTTCCCGTTTACGATCGGTCGAACGACGGCAGTCGTGTAGATATGTCCTGCTCCGCTAGAGAGCCGTGAACTGTCCGACCGCTTGGCACTCGACAGTCTGAGCGAACTCACTAGATTCGGTCCGACTGATTCACACTCGCAGTCACTAAGACATTCATTGCAAACATGGAAAGATGAAGAGCGAAGTGTGAAAATACTTCTTGCCAATAGCAACTGCGTATAGCCAGCATGCAGGATATGTGCCATGTAGATATTGTGCCTCCTTATTGACGTTTGCATCTACTACCTCACGTAAGAAATCACACGTGCGTAAAGTGCGACCGAATACAGTGCGTCCATCAAGTAGTGTACCAGGCGATATCAAGCAAAACATTACACAGAAATGCGACGAACTTTGTGCAAAATATCTCCGTCCCTTTACGGTTGTCTCAGGAAGAAGTTTCTAGATCTGTGTCAAAAAGGAGTTAACGTTGGCACAAACTATGGACGAATAAACGTTGCCGATATTCTACTATAAAAATTAATTTATTAAAAATTAAAAAATTAAAAATCACCTTTCTGATGACGATCCCCTTGCATAATATAAACATTACAGTTCTGATAGTGAAGAAAATATTGTCTATTCCAGCCTTCAATGTGGCAAGTGAAAGAAATTTCAGTTCATCTGGAAACTTTATCAGTGACAAAGGTAGCTCACTTAATCAAGATATAGTACATGACGCTCTCTTGATACATTCTGTGCTAAAACAGAGAACACAACAATAATGAATGTTTGTGATGTTGTGAAAGTCAATACCAGTTAACGTTCCATGTCTACTAACGTGACAAATTGATCTCACAGTGTTTATAGTAAGTTGCTAATTAGATTACTTGAGTGCATACTTCGTTAAAATATTTGCAAGATATCCAACAGTTTATAGTCAGCCACTCTCCTTTCCTCGCTCCTTTTAAGGTCGTTGATACTGTCCGTAAGCGCACCAGTGGCCTTCCCTCAGACTACGTGCTGCCAGCCGAACCAGCCAACCCGCACAAAGTCGACCGTATGAGGTTCGAATAAGAGTGAGCGGAGGAACTGTGTCGCTTACAGAGCACCTAGCCAGCCCAACACAAGTGTCATCGCACCCACAGCCCTCAAGTGCGTCAGCAGATTCAAGGGATTCTCGATTCCACCATGGAGATTGTGGTTACTTGTTGTAGGCTGTATCAGGATATAAACCCCATGGCACTACAGCACTTGAAGGGCCTTGGCCTACCAAGCGACCGCTGCTCAGCCCTAAGGCCTGCAGATTACGAGGGGTCTTGTGGTTGTATCAGGATATACATTTTAAAAATTGAGCTTTGGTGAGCGCGACGATCTAACACATATATTTCTTAACGATGAAAATAAACCACATCCTAATCCAAAATGTACTGCGAGAAAATGATGCTCGAGTATATTGTTATTTTACCCTTCTATGAGACTACTGCACATTTTCATTGCTAGTGGCTTTACGTCGCACCGACACAGATATTTCTTATGGCGACGATGGGATAGGAAAGGCCTAGGAGTTGGAAGGAAGCGGCCGTGCCCTTATGGTACAGCCCCAGCATTTGACTGGTGTAAAAATGGAAAACCACAGAAAACCATCTTCAGGGCTGCCGACAGTGGGATTCAAAGCCACTATCTTCCGGATGCAATCTCACAGCCGCGCGCCCCTAACCGCTCGGCCAACTCCGCCGGTACTGCATTTTTGGTTCCGGCAATGTTTTGACATTTGACTTGGCGACACTATTTCCCTCCAAAGTACACACACCTTCACCACTTTCTTGTTTTGCACTGTTAACAGCCGACTTATCTCGAGGCTAAACCCAATGATACAGAAATGAGATTTTAAGCTATTTTCAGAGTAAAATAAGAAGTAATCATGGGAAAATCCGGTCTCGCGTTGTCACCCGGCGGCCCCGGGTTCGATTCTCGGCCGGTTCATGGATTTTTTATTGTAAACATTAATATCCCTGGCCTGGGGACTGGGTATTTGTGACGACCTTAATCTTTCTTTCCTCACACACAACATTCCACACTACCGTCATTTCAATTACACGTAGGTTCATACAGTACGGTGCCAGTATGGGCAAAATATCCACATGGGTCCACGCCCCGAACAAATAGCATTAAGAAAACCATGGGAAAGAAGCTGTCTCCGACAGCTCACTCAGTTACGTCGTGATTAATGTTGACGAGAGAAATTAGCCCATTTCAGCTAAGCTTCGAAATATTTAGAAGTACCAGTAAAAGCAGGTAGAGCAACTGATTGTTATATCAGGAGAGAGACATACCTATTTCTACACTTGGCCGTTGCGCCTGCAAAAAGCATTATGTGAAATATTTCAGCTTAGAACTTCGACCGGTAATGAAATGAAATGGCGTGCGGCTTTTAGTGCCGGGATGTGTGCGAGGACTTAGGCTCGCCATGTGCAGGTCTTTTGATTTGACTCCCGTAGGCGACCTGCACATCGGGTTGAGGATGAGAAGATGAAGACACATACAGTCCCCGTGCCAGGGGAATTAACCAATATTGGTTAAAATTCCCGACCCTGCCTGTAATCGAACCAGGGACCCCTGTGACCAAAGGCTAGCATGCTAACCATTTAGCCATGGAGCCCGACAGCTTAGAACTTCGGCCGGTAAGATTCTGTCATCTGAATGAAATCCGACAAAATGTATACAATTTGGTGTGAGAGTTGGGAGAAAATGTTTCTGAATTTCTAGGTCAGGTGTTCGAGGTTCGAATGTTTTGTAAATTTTTGACCAGTAGTGTAGATGCATGAGTTACGCAAGTTTGTCAATACGGCATTCCAGATTTTCATAATGGAACGACAAGGAAATGATGAAGCTTGTACTGATAGAACTGGTATTAATAAAAGTGGTACAGTGCCAGATCATTTAACGATACAATACCAATAGTTGAGAATAGTATGAAATATTTAATATAATTTCCTTTGAAACAATGACCATGACCACATTATATCAACACTTCAATCTAGTAAGATTACTCTTTAATTATCTAGCGTTTTTTAATGCAATACACTGCCCGAATAATGGAGAGTAATAAATCATTGTCATTTTCTTTCCTGGAAGAATGAAGAACTTGTGTTATTTAGTTTCTTGCTGGTGTTGGCTTCTATAGGCGTCGGCACAAGGACACTGAACCACACAACCAATAGCATGCTGCATTGATTAATTGATTGTGTAATGAACCTATGTCAGATGGCTAATGGACGGAAGTACCGGACATTAAACAATTATACCATCGGAAATTCCACTACGAGAAGATATATGTATCCCTTGCCACGCACACTTTCAGTTACAAATGTAATTCTCGGTTGCATTGTCCATGTGACACAGGCGTTGTGATACAATTCCCTCTTCCTTCGAAGGATGTCGTCTAGTGCTAACGGCCATTTGCGTGTGTCAGCTATGCCTGCTAACTACCACAAAATAGAGAGGAAATATAATTTATATAATTATATTACATAAATTCCTGGAATATAATTTCATCCAGTTCTTTTAATGTTGCATTGGACGATTTTGATAATATTCGCGTTAATGTTACTGTGTTCATGTATCCCTAACTACTTTTACGGTTTTCGGAGAAATCTGACGTGCCAGAATTTTGCCCCTCAAGAATTACTATATATTTTGGTAAATCTATCGACTCAAGGCTGGCGTATTTGTACGCTTTCCAATGACATAACCTGAGCCGGCCTCTCTAAAGTTATGCTCTTCTTAAAGTAGTCTACAGGAGGAATAGAAATAAAAAATATCCACTTACTGTATATCTTGCTCTCTGATGTGCTTCCATATATGGAAGAGAAATATTTCCACACATAGAAATTATATAGTAATGGAAACTTGGACTCAGAAGTCCAACTGAGTTATTCGAACCGGCTCGAAAATTTTAGTTCAACACTCACAAATTTATGACAGCGGCTGCATATGTTGATATTGGGTCATAGAAGAAAGCATTTGTCAATTATTCCATATCTGAGATAGACATAACATCTGATATTCCAAAGACCAGGTAACTTCCTTACATGTCACTCATCCCAAGAGAATCTCTCAAAGATGTTGGTAAATATACAACCTACCGCTAAATTCCAGATCCCATTGTACTCGCTTGGAGTAGGACGATATGATAATGATAATACTGTGTGTGTACATAACTAACCTTCAAGTGCTACCAGTTTCAAGAATAATCGGGTAGTTCCTTAACGTGCCAGTAAGTCTAATCCTCCGACGAGGGCTTCCTCATTGTTAAGCAATGTTAAATACTAGCCGACTGCGTTCGGATTCGATCCCGCAAACTTCAGCGTTGGAGGTGTGTACCTCAAAAAATTACGCTTCACAGCAATTAATACGATGAGCAGACGAGTGAAAGATTATCTTTAAGGTGTCCCAATTACTCAACTGTTAATCGTGTATTTAATGAGCATGGGTTTGATTCCTTAAGGAGCAAATATCTGTCTCAATTATTTCCAGTACAATGAATTCAGAAGTCTACTGATGTCAGTTAATTTTCTAATACAATGTCCGTTGCCACACTGGGTAAACTTACTTTTTTAATGTTGAATAATTGCTCGGTTATCCCAAATATCGCCACTGTTTAAATTTCTACTTTGGGTCGTATGTACTGTATTTCTACCGCACTTCAGTCGCCTCAGTCGTCCTTTTATCTGACAGGGCACAATATGTCGTTGCAGTGTGACCCTGTGGACTCCTAATGAAGACCGACGCCCACAGGTAAAGCCTGTAGACTTGAAAGTAGTACTTCAGCGCCAGATGGGATAAGGATGAAAACTAAAGGAATATTTCTCAGGATTACCAGATAATTTTGTACCAACGTCCGATCAAATTATGACAATATCTTGAGTACCCTTTCCAAGTTGAGGGAGTGAGGCCATTCCACGATATACGTGGGAAGCTACATCGATCAGATATCCGATGTTCGAAACAAGTGAAGGCATTGGCTCTTCCGAGTAAAACAACAAGCTTATGAGGGCAGAAATCTTCTCTACTGGGTATACCGAAAACTCCAAGGTAGCTTCATCAGATTTTTTAGAAGACTGGTAGTTCATGATTTGATTTCCTGTAGTCATGTCCTAGTTCGAGAAGCATGGACAATAACTGATGCGCCGAGTAAGTGACCCTAAAACTCATGATATCTCTTACAATGGAATAGGAATGGGTACCTGGATACATACTGAGCTGCGACCCACCTTGTGATCAGGTAACTAGGACTAACCACTCCACCGTTGATATCTAAAACGTAAAAGCTGAGATTTTGTGGGTCTACAGTGCTCTGAAAGAATCTGATGATTTTTCGGCCGAAGTTATCTTTACACTGGTCTGTTTTCAGGCCAAATTTCTTGTACGGAAGCGAAGGCTGGGTGGACTTACGGTATCTTACTCATAAGTTAGAAGAAATGGAGGTGAATGTAGAGAGAATGGTTGCTGGTAACAGCCGGTGGAAACACTGATAAGAGGGAATTCACAAAGAGGAGATAAAGGCTAAGTTAAAAATGAAATCGATAGATGAAACTACACTGATCAGCCAGAACATTATGACCCCCTACCTACTATCGATACAAACCCGTCCAAGCGATAACAGCGTCACCTGACGAGGAATGACTGCTAGACAGAAACGCGCACGGTGCATGTAGTATCAGTGAGCGTGCTGTCCGTGTGTAGAATGGGGAAGGCGCGCGATCTATCTGAGTTTGACCGAAGGCAGATTGTGATGGCCCGGAGGCTCGGCACGAGCATTTCGGAAACTGCACGACCTGTCAGATGTTCGAGAAGCGCTGTGGTAAGTGTCTTCAACAAGTGGCGAAACCAAGGTGAAACCACGTCCAAACGTCGAGGGATTGGGCGGCCAACCCTTATTACAGATGTCGGACATCGTAAGTTGGGCAGACTGGTAGAACAGGACAGGCGGTGAACTGTGGCTGAACATCAGACGTTAATGCTGGGCAGAGTACATGTGTTTCTGAATACAGTGCACCGAACACTCCTAAGGATGAACCTCCGCAGCCGACGACCCATGCATGTAGCAATGTTAACACCGCGACATCGACAACTACTGAACTGGGCACGTGACCATCGTCACTGGACGTTGGCGCAGTGGCAGAGCGTTGCATAGTCTGATGAATCCCGATACCTTCATCATACCGATGTAAGGGTGCGAATCCGTCGTCTTCCAGCTCCTTGACACCTGTACTGCGGGACGGAGACAAAACGGCCGCTGCTCTATTATGCTCTGGGGAACATCCACGTGGGCATCCATGGGTCCAGTGGAGCTCGTGCAAGGCACCTCGATGGCCGAGAAGTATCGTACAGTGGTTGCAGACCACGTTCACACTTTCACGACGATTATATTTCCCAATGGCAGTGGCATTTTCCAGCAAGGTGTCAAGGCTAGGCGTGTGATGGAGTGGTTCGAGGAACACAGTAGCGAGTTGCAATCGATGTTCTGGCCCCCAACTCGCCAGATCTTAACCCGATCGAACACATTTGGGATGTGATTGAGCGTGGCGCCAGAGCTCATCGCCCCCTCCCAAGAATTTACGGGAATTAGCTGACTTGTGTGTGCAGATGTGGTGGCAACTCCCTGCAGCGACCTACCAAAGCCTCATTACTTCCAGGACCAGAAGCGTCGCCGCTGTTATCTGTGCCAAAGGTTGACATACCGGCTAGCTGGTAGGTGGTCATAATGTTCCCGCTGATCAGTGTATAAGCATATAGTGGCTTCGGTGGAGGGAAGGTAGGTAACCAATGAAGGTAATGGATTTAGCATAGAGGGCCATAAGCTTAGGGAGTTCAATACACTGGTGGTTAGACACGGTTTTTAAAATTTTTAAAGATACGAGGGGGTGGGAGTACGTAAAGCCACAGGACTTGATATAAATAGAGACTTGTGTGGGCACACAGTTAACAGAGATTTGGAGACTGAACGATGTAAGACCACACAAACGTGATTGTCTGTTAATGTCATTCCACGCCATCTCTCCACTGACAGCTTCAAACATACCACTCAGTTGATCAGCTCGTTTCCTTACCCCCAGGTCTCAACATTGCAAACATTTTAGAAACACTACCGTGTTGTCGGAAATCGCCCAGAACAAGTTGAGCTGCCTTTTTGTGGATTTTCCCATTTCTCGAACCAAGTAATCCTGGTGAGGTTTCCGTACACTGGAACCATATTTTAATTGTGATTTCAGACCTTTTCAAGATGTCCAAGTCGCCTATTTGCGATGTTTTTTCGAAATGGAGATGTGAAGGCCAACCCGATCCACGGCCACATAGACAGCGTTTGATAACAGGTATGGGTCGTCAAGAGTAGTTCATGAAAGTCGTCAGACATCCGGTGAATCTGACATCCATGAGTTCTGCAGAACTATCCAGCCAGTGCCACAAATAAGAAGTATCTGGCGTCCATGACTAAGCAGTTGACTTTAAACTACACAATTCTCCTGCAAAAACTAAGCGTTGCTCTTTTATTAGACAGCTAAAATGCAGCAACAAATACGGAGACAAGTGCTATGAGACAGACTCATCCTGAAGTGAGCACCTGTGCCAGATACTCTCACTATTTCAGGACCTTAACATCTGTTAATCATTATTATAAAACATCGCCAAAGCAGTTATTAAAAGAATTTCCGCTCTGCAGCAGCTACGTTTTCCTCCCTAGTTTCCAATTCTTTACGAGTAAGGCGATGTAGCTCACTATATACGATCTTTCATATCAGCAATGTCTTCTCCCGATACTATTCCATGAACTACATACAGGCTGCAGCACGCAGGGCATTCCTGAAGCGTTTCAGGAATTTATGTCAACTAATTGTTATAATGCAATGAGAATCTACAGAGATGGTTCAAAGGATAACACTACTTCCACTGTAGGATGTGCTTCCTTCTGCCCAGAAACCTCAGTACCTACGCAATATTCACTGCCTTCGGATACATCAATATATTCTGCTGCAGCCATAGCGATTAATGCAGCTCTTAACTACAACGAAAATATATAACAGGGTAAATTGGTCAACCTAATCAATAAATATATACAATGCCAAGTATAACTAAATTTCCATGTATCTGTTACATTCTCACTGAAACTGATTTTCTGTACTAGTTTACACCCTTAGGGTCGATTCATGGAAACTTAGTTATTCAATACATATATACAATGCCAAGTATAAGTGTACCAATTTACCCTATTATATGTGATTACTGTCAATACGGATCACTAGGAAGCTTATAAAATGTGATACAATGTAAATGGTATATGGAATGAGTGCGTCATTTTTAGAGATTTCCCAAGTGTGCTTACTACGCTACATACGCCACTATTACGCCACTCTACCACTGTACATATCATTACTATTCTGCAGAAAATCTACGCCTTAATGCAAATACCTGCGCATAGTGGCATTATACATAATGAACGTGTGGATGAGCTTGCTAAATGTGCAGCAAGGGCAGGTCCTTTCTACAATGCATGAAACTCTCTGAAATGTCACCATACAATCTATTTCGTGCGTATAATACCTGGAAATCAGACTGGATACTTAGCAAGAACGATCGGGACAATCACTACTCTACAATACAGGAACACCCGCTCATGAAATAGAGGTTCTCCCAATGGAATTGGAATCGGTGGTATATCACGTCCATCATACGCTTGCGCTTTAATCATGGAGCTTCAACAGTCATTTATATCGTCCAGACGTTAATAAAAAACCTTATTGTGCGTCTGAGAGCTTATCTCTGGCTACACCAGATCACTACTTCATTGTCTGTCAACGCCACTATAGCAACTCCTTCTCCAGACGCTGATCGCTCTCCGACAGCCACTGCAAACAAAGATCACAGTACTTATGGCTATCAAAGGATTTGGAAAGTAGACTGAGTGGCCAAATATCACGAGAAGGGTTGTCCATTATAAAATGTGCCGTATATGACCCCTGAGCTTTGCGGCTAGCTGCGGCGTAGCTGAGCAGTCTATGAAAGGCACCAGTATCGTGAAGAAGGCAACACGTCGCGAGTTAACCGACTTTGAACGTCGGATGAGTCACAATATTGCGGAGATAACACGCGAATTCGGGTTTCCGAGGTCGTCAGTGTCGAGGGAGGATCGTCAATATCATAGAGGGAATACCACCCGCGTAAACCGCCGCACGGGAAGACCATAGGTGTTTAACGAACGGACATCACGTCGCCTCCGCAGAACCATACTGGGCACTCGACGGGCTACTGTGAGTCAGATCACCGCCCAGTTGAATATTGGGAGTCAGGAACCCATTTCCATCAGGACTTTAAGGAGGAATCTGCCGCATAGGCTTCACCAGCCAACGACCAACTAGTGTACCTCTGCTGACACCTCGACACAGAGCTCAACGACGTGCATGGGCCCGCGAACATAGGCAGTGGACCATGGAAGAGTGGTGGTCTGTGGTATGGTCCGATGAATCCCGGTTCCAATTGTATCGAACTGATGGGCGTGTGGGAATGGGGTGTATGCCCCACGAAGCTATGGATCCTGCATGTCAACAAGGTTGTGTGCAGGCGGGATGTGACTCAGTTCTGGTTTGGGCGGCATCCTCATGATTACAATGAGGCCCCATTGTTCGGCTGCAGGGAGCGCTGACATGTGCACGTGATGTGGACATTCTTTTAGACCATCTGCATCCCTCACTGGCCCTAGAGTTCCCTGATGAAGATGCCATGTTTCAACAGGACAATGCGCCAAGTCAGTGCTCTGTAGTAGCACGCAGGTGGTTGGAGGAGTACTTCAGTGAAGTAACGACCCTATAATGGCAATCAATATCCCTCGACCTTAATCAAATCAAACATTAATGGGATGCTGCCGATGCTGGTGTACGCTCCATGAACCCCGCACAAACTACACACGACCAATTGTGGGTAGCAGTGCAAGATGCGTGGATCAAGTTCCCTCCAGAGCAATCACCTTATAGAGCCAATGCTTGCCGTATTTCAGCCGTTTTGAGGGCTCGCAGAGGAGCAACTCGTTATTAACATCACATTCAGTACCTTCCATATATTTTTCCCACTCAGTGTATAAAGCAATAAAAATGTTTATACAAGAGACTCACCTGCTTTTTAACTCTGAAAGTGATTGTTATCCTTTTCTCCTTGTAGAGTATTGATTCTTGTGTTAACTCTTGCGTGTGTGTTTCTTTATTACTTGTTTTCTAAGTGCATCGTAACAGTTCTACACGTAATCGTTTGTTAAATCATTCATTTTCGTCTATAGCTTGTTTCCTTTTAGACTTTTGCAGATCGGCTCATTTTTTGTATAAATGATCTCTGCTGTCTTCATAGCAGAATTTTAAATGTGTTCATTTATGTGTCGTATGTGTTTCTATGCATGTTGTTTGCATTATGGTCGATCCAGGCCGAATACCATACCTGCAATAAAATACATTTAAAGGCTAATCGTTGCCACTGGACATTGTACAACATGCGGTATGGAGTGAGGAATCAAGTTATGCCGTGGGGCAGTCTAATGGGAAGGACTGGATGTTGTGGGTGCCTGGAGGACAACGCCTGCCAGTATATACAGAGTGAAATTTCGAGGCAGCATCGGAATCTGGCGCTATCCATTGCATAATATTGTACGTAAATCTATGTACGAAGCAGTACAGGAATATTTTAACCACTGTCTAATGAAGAAGGCCACATAGGATCTCCTCTTCCTCGTGAAAGAACATCTGCGGATAATAGGGTTGTGGTAATGGAATTGTAAGCTAAAAGGCGGAGGTTACCTTTGAGGTTAGAAGGCCCATTTAACTCTAGGCTTCAGCGAATCACATCACGAACTGTTCTAGCTCCAATTCCGTAGACAGAATAGCCTACTAATGTCATACATACTTTCAAATACCGGCTGAAAGTCTGCATGGCAAGGCTGGAACTCTGATAAATGCAAAAGGTGGTTTAGTGTCCACTACTGGTAAGTGAAGCACAGAGACAGAGTGACTAGAGATTCGAGTGGGGAACATGTTGCCTTCAATGATATAGTGTATTGTTCACTTTATTGCGCGTACTGAAGTCGTTCTCTTTCAGCAATCTATATCTTCCATTGATGCTTTCACGGCCCATACTTGTAGACATGATACTGTATAGGCTTTTGGGGTTATGCCGTGTCAAGAAAATAAGGTGAACTTATATACGTTTCGCAGAGAACTGTGCTCTGCGTCCTCAGAAGAAATCTCGACTGTCCACGAGAAAGGCTTCTTAAACAATGACTCTTTGAATTTAGACGTTATAATAGAGGTGGAAATGGTACGTTCATTCGACACCAGATAGCTCCCAGGACGTGGCACAACGCTAGCGTTCGAAGCGGAAGCTGACCGAACCATCAGAAACAGTATAAGCGGTTAACATAACGTGTGTAATTAACATAGAACATTGGCAAGTGTATGACATAGGCACAAGCCTGGAATGAAACATCTGGCGACGAGTAACATACGAATTTGTAAAACACCGAGACGAAATAACAATAGTGAAGATGATGATGATGATGATACTTGTTGTTTAAAGGGGCCTAACATCGAAGTCATCGGCACGAAATGAAACTAAATGGAATGACAAATTAAAGAAACAAAATCCTCCACTGACCAGAATTCAAAACGTGAGGACGAAGAATGAATGGATGGATGGATGGATGTATATGAATTTAAAACGATCAGTAGAAGTAGTGTAAAGTGGACAGTTCTAGCGCCACCACCGCCACCGGCCCTCCGCAGAGGCCTCTGCCACCTCCTCCTCAACACGCTCTCGGGAGAGGCCTCCTCCTCACGCTGGCTAAGAGCGCTACAATAACCTCACATCCGCCATCTTAGAGGGGCTTAACCTAACTTTTTACGCGTAAGAGAGCTAGCCTAACCTCACGGAAAGCCCTAACCACAGTTTTACAACCGAATGCCCTTCCTGACGCCTAAGAGTGAGCATAACCTCACCACCGCTATCTTGGAGGGGCTTAACCTAAATTTTGACGCACAAGACAGCAAGCCTAAACTTATGGAAGGGCCTAACCTCAGTTTTACGTCCGGATGCCCTTCCCGACGCCAATTGCACAACATGGCGGCTATACATGGCTCCTTATGAGACGCCTTAAGGGTGCTTGCGCAAGATGGCGGTCGCAAGATGCCGGCTATACATGGCTCCTTACGAGACACCTTAAGGGTGCTTGGGCAAGATGGCGGCTGCTCTTATAAGAAGGCTTAAGAGTGCTTGGGCAAGATGGAGGCTGATCTTACGAGATTCCCTAGGGATGCTTGCGCAAGATGGCGGTTACAAGATGTTGGCTATACAGAGGCTCTTATGAGACGTCCTAGATTGCTTGCGCAAGATGGCAGCTATCTAATTTTACAAGATGGCGGCTATACACAGCTCCTTATGAGAAGGCCTAGGGGTGCTCGCACAAGATGGCTGCTATACATAGGCTCTTATTAGACGTCCTAGGGATGCCTGCGCAAGATGGCAGCTATACACAGGCGCTTATGAAGAAAGCTAGCTTAGAGGCTACTGCGCAAGATGGTAGCTGCTGTTATGCAGGCGGTGGAGGGCAATTTGAAATACCACGTGCTCTTGTTTGTAATCAAAGCTACGTGATTTTTGACATCTTCAACCAACAAAGCATCGTGCTGCCATCTTTAGTTACTATCTTTGAAATGTGGTGGTGGGCGATTTGAAAAATCCCACGTGTTTTTGACAGCTGCCATCTTTAAGACAACAAAGCATCATGTTGCCATCTTTAGCTACTACCTTTGAAATGTGGTGTTGACAATTTCTACATGCATTTTGATAGCGGCCATCTTTAATCAACAGAGCATCATGCTGCTCTCTTTAGCTACTACCTGTGAAATGTGGTGGCGGGTAATGTGATAAAATCTACGTGTTTTTGACAGCTGTCAGCCGCCATCCTTAAACTACAACGCATCGTGCTGCTATCTTTACGGCACTAAACCTCATCGTGATAGAGCGTGATTTAAAAACATTCTACGTGCTTTTTTGACAGTTCCCATCTTTAATCAACAGAGCATCGTGCTGCTATTTTTACAGCACTAGACCTCATACCTTTGAAATGTAGTGGCGGGTAATTTGAAAAATTCTACGTGTTTTTTGACAGCTGTCAACGGCCATCTTTAAACAATAGCGGCTATACATAGGCTGTTAAGGCCCCCTCCTCCTCCTCCTATGTCAAGGCATAGCTTTATATATTTATCGAACAAGTTTAAACCTGCATCGCGAATGCTAGAGTGTCCAGCGATAACATCATTGTGCATGTTTAGACTTGCAGATCACAAAATAAGTGATTGAAACATAACGAGACTAGAATCAAACGCTGTACTCGATGTCGTTAACTTTAACATGCGTTCAGAACAGTGTTTGATGTGTTCAGATCACTAAATAAGTGATCAAGTCTAGAATCAGACACTGTACTCGAAATCAACATGTGTTTAAAACATGTCAGGGGATTACATTGTTCTTAGAAGATCAGATTACAAAAGAAGTGATTGAAACATAACAAACCGAGCTCGATAGCTGCAGTCGCTTAAGTGCGGCCAGTATCCAGTAATCGGGAGATAGTGGGTTCGAGCCCCACTTTCGGCAGACCTGAAGATGGTTTTCTGCGGTTTCCCCTTTTCACACCAGGCAAATGCCGGGGCTGTACCTTAATTAAGGCCACGGCTGCTTCCTTCCAATTTCTAGGCCTTTCCTATCCCATCGTCGCCGTAAGACATATCTGTGTCGGTGAGACGTAAAGCAGATAGCAAAAAAAAAGAAACATAACAAGACTAGAATCGAACACTGTACTCGATGTCGTTAATTTAAACATTTGATTAGAACATTGATTGATGTGTTCAGAACACTAAATAATTGATTAAAACATAACAAGACTAGAATAGAACACGATACAATATGTGTTCAGAGCATGTCAGAGAATACGTTTGTACTAAGAAGATGTATTCGAACAGAGAAAAAATAAGACTAGAATTCTGAACAGCTTGTGCAAGATAGCGGCTGTTATAACGTCCTCCTCCTCTTCCCGCTCGGTTAAGGCATATCTCTATCGAACATACAACGCGATCTTATGCACAAGGCAGTGCACATACTGCGTAGCCAACTTGCCCGGTAAACGATAATATAAATACAACAAAAGTACAACATCAAATGATTTGCCTTCTATTATTTGTCTTGTGCGAAAAGCAGTCGAACAAGTTATCGCATAAACATGTAACACAGAAGATCGGTTCGGAGACATATTGTTACAATCTGTTGACATGGGTTACAAGCATGTAGCTCATGCGGAAAATAAAATTCTACATAACGCTAGTGCTATAAGAAACGCACTGCTTACATTTAAGTTCCTAGCAGTTGAAGAAGTTGTCGCATAAAATATCGGTTTGGAAACATATTTTGTTAATCTGTTGGCATGGGTTACAAGAATGTAGCTTGTGCAGGCGAGGGCTACTATGCAAGATGATTGTAAAATGTTGAACTGAAAAAATAATCGTGCTATACACAAGATAGGGAATGGAACCCAGGGGTTACGTCTTATCAGAAGGACAAAAGGATGAAAGGACTATTCCTCTACCTTCTCCTCCTGCCTGTGTCCTCCTCCTCCTTCTATAGCTAATGGGCAAAAGGGCTAATGGGGTAAAGTGCTAATGGGCAAAAGGGCTGAAGGGCAAACGGGCTTCTCTACCGCCTCACCAAGCCCTCCTCCTCCTCCTCCTCCTCCTCCTCGTCCTCCTCCTCCTAGAAAGAGATCGCTGAAGTGGGAACATTTTTAACAGCAGCAACACCCTCATCGATTGTTATCAGCAAGAACGCATCTACTTTGTTAAGTGTAGCAAATTCATCTTTATTGGTAAATGATCTTGTTTTCAGAATAGAAGAAATTCATGCTACACATAACAGAGAGTGGAACCCAGGGGTCACGTCTTATCAGAATTACCTAATAAAATCCCCGCAATGAGTTGCGTTTTTCTAACAGAAATCAGTATCTGCTTGATAGATTTTAGTGTTTGGAACACTGAACTTTTCAAGAAGGCAGCAGTGAGGTTAGCGATGTTCTGTTGTTGGATTCTAAATTCCGCGCTACGACATGCATAAGGTGGCAGCCTTGAGGTTTAGCGCTGTGAAGATGGCAACAGTGAGGTTAGCGATGCTCTATTGTCCTTAAAGGTGAGGTTAGAGTCCGTTAAGATGACAGGTGTCAAAAACGCATGCAGCTTTGTTTACAAACAAGAGCAAGTGGTCGTGACGTTACGGTCACGTTTTCAATTCTAAGCTCTATGTCGTCTAGAGCAGCATTAAGAATAGCTATGTTTAAAATCTTGTGAACATAGCTGTAGTAAGTTTCTATTTTCAACTGCTAGAGCGTGTACGCATCAGCTATCGATTATGCATGCATCGACTATCGTACTAAACTTCTTCCGTTAGAGCATGTAGCGATCGCATATATGTGTGCTGCTATCTTAGCATAACCTATGTGCACGAACTTAAAGCACGAAAAATAGCTATGTTTAAAAGCGTGTACACATCAGCTATCGATTTTGCATGCATCGACTATCATATTAAACTTATTCCGCTAGAGTGTACAACGTTAGCAATTGTGTACTGCTACCTTAATATGACCTATGTGCACGAACTTAAAGCACAAAGGATAACGATGTTTAAAAGCGTGTACACATCACGTATCGATGATGTACGCATCGAGTACCGTACTAAACTTATTCCGCTATAGTGTAGAACAGGGCCTCTCAAACGCCCAAAATCTCACGCGTGCTGATCGAGGCGCAAGAGCTCCGTGCACTGTGCATCGCTGCCGCTCGGCATGGCTCGGATCAACGCTTCGTCTCTGGGCTACTCGGCTAAGCTCGGCTCAACTCGCCTATACTCGGCTCAAGTCAGCCCGGATTTGGAGCGCTACGGCGCAAGTGGGGCAGAGGGAGACAGGCGGAGCGAGCGAGACAGGCGTGAGGAAAGAGAGAGTAAGCGCTATTGCTCCAAATCGAGGAGTGGGGGGTCTGCACTCTGGTCAACCAAGCCAAGTCGTCTTTTGCTCCGTGCACAGTGCATGCACCACGCGCATGCACCCTGAGAGTCCCTGGTGTAGAACGTACGCATGTTTTTTGTGCTGCTATCTTAGCATGACCTAGGTGCACTAACTTAAGGATGTAGGCGCGAAATTTAAAATCTACGTGCTTTTGACGAGTTCTAACCACCTGGGTGTGGATTTTAAACTTCGCGTGCTGACGTAACATACCACGTGAGTCATTGCTCCACTAATAGGTCTGGGATTTTATTCTTTATTAGGTAATTCTGATAAGACGTTGTAGTTTAGGGGAAGGCGCTCAAAGTGCATTTTTTTAATACCTACGTTATTGGTCCTATCAGAAAGAACTTCATAACAAATGTTATATAAAATATAATTTTCTTTCATTTATGTTTTATACACTTCCACTGTACCTACGATGATAACAAAATTCATGAATTTAGACTTTCGTTGCGTAGTCCATATCAACGACGACATGGAAATATTGTTCAATTGTGTTAACTGGCGATGGTTTTTGTCATGATTGTCTTAAGGTGAAAAACCGCGTGGTCGTCGGTCCGTATCGACAAGGGAAATTGTAAAAATGATTATAAAGAATGAGGCAAAAATCGTAAAAGAACGATCGTTTGAAGAATAAGACATGAGGGAGTCAAGATAGAAGATGTGGATTTACATTATGCCCTAATATCGCACAGTCAGAAGGCCTACAATATCGATAGCTCGTAAGACTGATCAAAAATAACATTTTATTGACCATTATTTTGACGTGACTTGTCTCTTCTGATGCCACTCATCTTCGATATATGAGATTACTGCTGCATCTCGAATAAAACAGCATGCCTGAATATTGGCGGAAACTAGCTGGGGAGTTAGATAACCTGCCATATGATTGTCCTATCACCGACGGGTACTTCAGCTAGTTTCATTATATACTTGTACAGTAAGTTTCACCATGAATGAATCTTTGGTTACGGTATTTTGAATATACTGGTTGGTTCACCGGCCCCTTACTTTGTCGGAGACAGGCAACCCAAATAACTTGTATAAATTGTTTCTTTCTTTCTTTCCTAATCTGCTTACACTCCAGGGTTGGTTTTTCCCTCGGACTCAGAGAGGGATCCCACCTCTACCACCTCAAGGGCAGTGTCCTGGAGCTTCAGACTTTGGGTCGGGGTATACAACTGGGAGGAGGACCAGTACCCCGCCCAGGCGGCCTCGCCTGCTATGCTGGAGAGGGGCCTTTGTGGGGGATGGGACGATTGGAAGGGATAGACAAGGAAGAGGGAAGGAAGCGGCCGTGTCCTCAAGTTAGGTACCATCCCGGCATTTGCCTGGAGGAGAAGTGGGAAACCACGGAAAACCACTTCGAGGATGGCTGAGGTGGGAATCGAACCCACTTCTACTCAGTTGACCTCCAGAGGCTGAGTGGAACCTGTTCCAGCCTTCGTACCACTTTTCAAATTTCGTGGCAGAGCCGGGAATCGAACCCAGGCGTCCGCGGGTGGCAGCGGATCACACTAACCACTACACCACAGAGACGGACGTACAAATTAATGATCCTTGTAATTGGTTTTATGAACACAAAATGACTTGAAATTTCTCCTTATAGTCGATAAGGCCCTCCACTACTGTGTGTCATATCACTGTAAATTGATCTATGGACACAGCAAAGGAAAAACTACGATGCACAATTCCGTGTCGAGTACTAAGGACCATTCTGCAAAGATGTGCTTTTTTGCGCCTTGAAATAAAACAGGTACCCGTAACACGAAGAATTAATGGGTAATGCCGCGTGTTCTGTAATATAAAATGTTCAGTGAACATTGTTAAACATTACTGAAGACTTTAACACAGATATTTACTTTTGAGGTGGAACTGCAATACGTAAGTACTAAATCTCTAGGAAGTATTTTGTATGTTGAATTAGAGCACAAATTGGTTGAGGGCTGGTGCACAAGGTGTGTGAATATCGACAGCGTAGTGGTTCAAATCCAACATAGGACGAATTTTTTGAATGATAGGGGTGTTCCATTTTAGCGGGGATACCATAAAAATCATTTTTTCCGTTTGGTTTTAAGGGATGCGCTCTGGTTTGGCGTCTCTCTCTTAACGATGGGTGGGGAAAGGATGGGGAAGGAAATCGACCTTGGTCTTTAACTAAGTTACCGTTCCGGCATTTGCGTGGTGTTGAAAATGGCAAACCGAGGAAACCCATTTTCAGGACGGCCAGCATGGGATTCGAATCCACAACGTCCCGAGACCAACGCACACAAATAATATTCCACACCTACGAGGTCACATCACAGCACTTATTCAGTTCCTCACGATGTTTTCCTATGAAGAGTACGTTGAGTTGTTGATAATTTATGTAGAAAGTAGGTCGAATGAATATGTATGCCATGTGTTCCGTAATGGTAAAACGCAAATGAATACTGTAAATCATTATTGAATACTTTGACATGGATATTAACTTTCGATGTTGAACGGCCATATACTTAAGTAATAATTATCTAGCGAGCGTCTTGTATGTTGTACTTGTGGTGAGTCGGTTAAGGGCTGGTGACACAAGGTGTATGAATAACGGTAATGCAGTGGATCGATTCTAAACTGATGCATGTATTTTTTTTTGACTGACAGATTATGTCCCATTTTAACGGACACACTATGTTTATGCAAACTTACCAGGTCATATCACATCACGTATTCATTCAGTCACGATGTATTCCAGTGACGAGTACATTGATATGTTGCTCATTTATGGGGAATCAAGGGAGAAGGCAGTCCAATCGCAACGTCTCTATCACGAGCGTTTTCCTGACAGAAGACTACCCATACGTTCCAAAAACTTGAACGCAGATTGCGGTCAACTGGGTCGCTTGGAAGGGTATCTTCCGCTAGAGATACTCCTATAACGTCTGGTCCAAATGATGAGGCTGTTTTGGACGTTGTCCATAATAACACTCATATTAGGCTTATTACTCTGATACTTGTACAACAGACTAACATCAGCCGGTAATCAGTCACGCGTATAGAGCATAACAATAAATTTTATTCATACCTTCTGCAGTTAAACCAGCGGCTCCATGGATGTGATTTCGATGCTAGAGTAACATTTTGTCATTGGCCATTACTCAGGTTGACCAATAATGCAGCTTTTTGTCATAGTTCTGTTTTCGGATGAATCACGATTTCACAACAATGGCGTCATGAATCGGCACAATATACACTACTGGAGCGCGGAGAATCCCCACTGGGTAAGACAGGGCTCATTTCAAGTGCAGTGGGGAGTAAATGTCTGATGTGAGATCTTGGGTGAATATCTCATCGCACCATATTCTTCGACGGACATCCAACAGGAGCACGCTACATTCATTTTCTTCAAAATGAACTCCCATAGTTGCTGGAGAACGTGCCACTACGAGAGCGATTACGAATGTGGTTTCAACAGGACGGGGCTCCATCTCACGGATCAGTAGGCGTCCGGAAAAATCTTCATGCTCCATATCCAAATAAATGGATAGGAAGGGGTGGACCCGTTCACTGAACAGCCAGATCACCCGATCTAACGCCACCGCTTGACTTCATTCTGTGGGGTCAATTAAAGCAGGTAGTGTATGCATAGGAGGCTGAAGATCCTGGTCACCTTCAGCAACTGATCACTGAGGCATGCCAAGCTGTTACACCTGACATGCTACAACGTGCAAGAATGTCGTTAAAACGTCGTGCTGAATTCTGCATAAACCAAGGTGGTTAACATATCGAACACTTGTTGCACTGAATATGCAGAGCACCCTACTTCCTTCCCACAAATCATCATGTCGTAGTCCAACCTGCCTACGTAACATCGGATAAAAACGGTCCTTTTAAGGACCAAATAAAATTTCGCTCTTTTGGACAGGATGACATGTGGCCATTTAAGTCACTGTAAACGGCGTTAATCGAAAAAAAAAGTGCAGCAGCCTATGAGTCGATCCTTCTACCAGACAGCTTGGCTCAAACAACAGCAGCAATGTGTGATTTAGCCACGTTAGCTACCGCCGGCTGTCATGCATAGCAAGCACGTTGTAGTCCTTATAGACACTTCTTGTGCAAACATAAGATGTTATTCGCAGGTGTGTTCGTTTTACACTTCATTATAGTTTAAATAGAAATAACACTGCCGCTAATGATTTCTACCACATTCACGAGCATTATGTTAAATGTACAGTTATACTAAGGCCATAAAAGAGCAGGTATTAATGTTTTTCGGATGACTATAATATACGCATTAGTTGGGTTATCTACCTCCGGAAAAAATTAGGGGCTGGTGAACCACCCAGTATATCTATTGCAGTATATCTTTGCAGTGTTTCAGATTTCGTTTCAAGGAGTCAAAATTACGCACTGTAGATTGAGTACCTTACGAACAATCGGTACACTTTCATACACTAACGCACGGGTGTCAAAGTTTTCCTGCCGTTCGTGCAGTGCCCGTGCTAAAAATACCTGTGCAAGCGGATGCAAGTGTATTCCTCTCAGTCGGGTTGTACTTCCCCACGTTGCTGACTTAGGGCTGTGTACACCTTTCGGTGATAGACTCGAGTTACCTGCTTTGGTCTACACGTAGTGGCTGAAACCTACAATTATATAGGCTGTCGCATAAGTATTGAAAGCAATTTGTTACTGTGCGTTTCTTCTTGTGGACTTTTGCATCAACACGGTTATATGTGGAGATGTTACTTTTATCGAATCCTGTTTTCCTTCGTTTACGTTTTGCTACAAACACGATGTGGAAGCGGCATTGTATTCGGCATTATTCTGCTCCATAACTGTTCGTAGGACAGTTGGGCACGCTAAGCCCCTAAAAAGTCAATGCCTTTTATCTTGTACTTCATAGTTTATGCCAACCTCTAAAGTAATTGTTTAATCTCCTAGTACACGGTGATTACAAATGAAGTTGTTTCACGTATTCTATGCAAACGCCGTGTTGAACACATTTAATTATGTATGACGTTATATGAATCACACGGAGTACCATAGTTTTGAACGTGTACTGAACACCCCTCTACGCTTGCGCTATCTGATAACGTCCTGGGGCTAGCGCTCGTAACACTTGTATTTCATCTGTCAGCACGTGACCATGACAAACCTGCACTAACATGAAGTCTCATGCAATGACGATTTTTCAGGTCAATATTCACTTACTAATGTTCACGAAAATCGTAAAGTTCCTACCTCATGATATATACCTTAAAAATTACCTAAAATTTTAGTAGACAGGCATTTTGTGTCTGGAATCTCATGGCCCACTGAACATAGGGCTCCCTGTAGGAAGGACCCTTTTGTCAGAAAGTCCTAATAACGATAAACACTGATTATTATGTTTATGGAGGAACATGTCGAGCTGAGTAGCTCAGACGGTAGAGTGCTGCGTTTTGAACTCAAGTTAGCTGGTTCGATTCCAGCTAAGTCCGGTGGTATTTGAAGGAATTCAAACACGTCATCCTTGCGCCGGAGGATTTATTGACACGTTAAGGAACACCTGCGGCACAAAGGCATCTCAGCGTTTCCAAAAACCTTACAAGTAATTAGTGGCACGAAAAAATAGTATTATTATTACAAGAAACATATAGTTACGAGAAGGACAAAAGTAACGGTGATGATTATCGAATAAACAAAGTAACGCGAGAACAGTGACGACATTTTCATCACACTGGCTGGTTACTTTCGAAGTATAAGCTGAGGGAAGTAATCAACATGTAACTATACAGGTGTAATCATTCTGCAAGGACTATGGTATATAGAAATGACTATGTCTTTCAATTCTTAAGTAATCAGACATGCCTTCTTATTCTTATTCTTCCGCCTTACCCACACCTGTGGGGTCACGCTTGCGAACTGTGTCGCACATGTGGATTTCGCCCAGTTTTACGGCCAAATGCCCCTCCTGACACCAACCATATACGGAGGGATATAATTACTATTGCGTGTTTCTGTGGTGGATGGTAGTGTAATGTGTTGTCTGAATATGAAGAAGGAAGTGTTGCGACAAACACAAACACCCAGTCCCCGGGCCAGAAGAATTAATCAGACTCGATTAAAACCCTCTGAACCGAAGGTTTCAACGCTGACCATTGAGCCAATGAGTCGGACTAATCAGACATGCCCCAATTTACGTATAATTATAAACTAATCATGTGAGATAAGGAATTAGTGTTAGCCGTCACTGACAGTCGTAGATAAAGGAGGATGTTGATTAGGAGGAGACAACAGCATTTGTATTAATTTATTCAACTAGGTAAGCTATGTTTCTAAATTGTCTGTGATGTGCGACCACATTGCAAACAACTGAAAAGGTAACGTTGGAGACAAATGGACTCCCAAGGCCGATAACAACACATTTCGCTTCTTAAAACACCAATCATCATCATCATCACCATCATCATCAATAAATCCCCTGTGAAATGGCAGAGGTATGACAGAAGACGAATAGTCTACGACGAAATGTTTGTTGAACTTCGTTGATACACTTTCGGTATGAAGAAATCAGAATATTTTTTCTACAGTCTCAGTGAACAATGCAAGCCGAACTTATACTGGTGTTCAATTGAAAACATTTGGAGTGAACACAGAAAGACTTCCTAGTCAACTGGGATTAATATTGATGAGCTATCAATCAAATATTTCAAATAATTAGAAGTAGGTTATGAGTATTTCAACTACCGGGGCTATAGTATTTTAGATACCACATTTGTTCTGTGCCGTTAATGGTCCTAAATTTAGTAGGAGAATGACATAATCATACCGAGCTTTCTGGCACATAATTTATTGAATTTCTTAACATTGTTTTCACAAGTTGCTTTACGTCGCACAGACACAGATAGGTCTCATGGCGACGATGAGATCCGAAATGACCAGGAGTGGGGGGAACAACCCAAAGATTTGCCTGGTGAGAGAATGGGAAACCACGGAAAACCATCTTCAGGGCTACCGACACCGGGATTCAAACCCACTATCTCCTGAATGCAAACCCACAATCGCACACCCCTAACCACACGGCCAACACGCTCGGATTGAATTTCTTAAGATGGAATGTTATCTGAAGAAACCACTTCAGTACCTGTGTTCTTATGTTCACGGTAAAATTTCCACTGACGGAGTAGGTGAAGTACATAATGTTCGATATCCTTGGATGCATGCCAGACCTGATGAATTCCCTGTTGCTAGCATTTTAATAATGAAAATATAAGCTATTTTTCCAATTGTCATAGGAGGAAGTAAATTACTGGCTGTGCTTCATTTATTGCCATTACACTGTAAATAAAATGAGGTATTAAACGCTACATAACAACTCATGTAAAAGTTTATTGCGCTAATGTTCACTGGCTGTACGTCCATTTACCGGGCATTCATTCCATAGCAGATATTTAAATACCCTATCCCTGTTCGGAACTATTAAAGTTTACAGTAACATAGAGTATATTAATATTTTTACTATGTAGTAATACAGACGAGCACACTGGCGCCGCAATAGTCTAGTACTTGCCATCCAAAGCAAGTATTCCGGGTTTGAATTCCGCTGACTTTGGACGGGACTTTTGATAGAAGCCACACATGGTGAAAGTCTACAAACCTCCAACCAGGTAAAAAAAATAGCTCGAGTGTTCCGCCATTTACACTTAAACGAGGGAATGTGACATTGAAAATAGAATTAGTAATACAGGGCGTAGCCAAATGTATGAAGAAAGTTAATCATAGTGAGATAACACACCGAAATTAATTGTTAAGGATATTCTTCTTATTATTATTACTATTATGCCCGCCTCTGTGCTGTAGTGGTTAGCGTGATTAGCTGCCCCTCCCGGAAGCCCGGATTCGGTTCCCGGCTCTACCACGAAATTTGAAAAGTGCTACGAGGGCTGGAACGGGGTTCACTCAGCCTCGGGAGGTCAACTGAGTAGAGGTGGGTTCGATTCACACCTCTGCCATCTTGTTTTTTTTTTTTGCTAGGGGCTTTACGTCGCACCGACACAGATAGGTCTTATGGCGACGATGGGATAGGAAAGGCCTAGGAGTTGGAAGGAAGCGGCCGTGGCCTTAATTAAGGTACAGCCTGGTGTGAAAATGGGAAACCACGGAAAACCATCTTCAGGGCTGCCGATAGTGGGATTCGAACCTACTATCTCCCGGATGCAAGCTCACAGCCGCGCACCTCTACGCGCACGGCCAACTCGCCCGGTTTGCCATCTTGTAAGTGGTTTTCCGTGGTTTACCACTTCTTCTCCAGGCAAATGCCGGGGTGGTAGCTAACTTGAGGCCACGGCCGCTTCCTTCCCTCTTTCTTGTCTAACCCATCCAATCTTCACATCCCTCCACTAGACTCTTGTTCAGCACAGCAGGTGAGGGCACCTAGGCGAGGTACTGGTCCTTACTCAGTTGTATCCTTCCGACCCAAAGTCTCATGCTCCAGCACACTGTCCTTGAGGCGGAAGATGTGAGATCCCTCACTGAGTCCGAGGGAAAACCAACCCTGGAGGGTAAACTGATTAAGAATTATTATTGTAATTATTATTATTATTATTATTATTATTATTATTATTATTATTATTATTATTATTATTGTCCGAATTCTTGGTGGAAACGGTCCGCCTAGTCCTGAGTTTATGCGTGATGTAAATTACTCTGACTCGGTGTCTGGGTGTTTGCATTCGTCTTAGCACACTTTCCTTCATCCTATGTACATACAATGATTCACATTGCCAATTACCACAAACACACGCAATAGTGAAGATACCCCTCCACAGGATTGACGCGTCAGCTAAGACATTAATTCGTAAAACGGCACCAAATCCACCGTAAGTACCGACCTCAATAAGTTAGGATTCAGACCACGTTATTATTATTATTATTATTATTATTATTATTATTATTATTATTATTATTATTATTACGGAGATATCCGTGGTAGTTAGAGGTGAAAGAAGGTGCGGGCTGGAATAGGTCTCAAGTACAAAATTAAAGTTAATTTAAAAATTTAACAAAGGTTATATTTTCTTTTCAAAATCAACAATTAACAGAGTATTACAGGTACAAAGTAGCAGATCAACAAATTAACAATTTACAGTTTGTTACAAGATTTGGGCTTCGAGCCCCAATTCTAATTCCTGAGCTCTCAGCTCACAACCGCAATTGCTGAAGGGCAGAAAACCCCAAAGTACGAGGAGCACTTGCTCCTAATTATAATGTTAAGAAAAAGAGCAGACCCGCTCTCAATTTTACAAGCCTATCAAAGGCTACAATAAACTTCATTTCTATCTGCCCTTAAGACACACAAGGAAACAGGGGTAACTAATACCCAATCTACTGGGCCTTCGCAGGAAGGAAAACAAAACGGGTTAAGTAAATGGCCCAAAATACAAAATGAATGGAGGCGATAACTTGCACTCCTACGTCAAGTTTGTCTAAAACCTACGTGGCGCTAGGCCGATCATACAGGGGCTAATCCCAAGCTAGGGAGGTGACACGTATGAGAAAACTTAACTACATTAAAGAAAAGAAGAACGGTTATGAAAACGTAGTCACCTCCTTTTTCAAAAATGAAGGGGAGTTCGAGAGGGTGAAGCACTCTCTATCCCCGCTTTACAGATTTGTAAGTTATAGATAGACAGAAAAGAATTTACATTTTAAAAAGGTAGGTTACATACTAAAGGTTTCGAACCTTCCCCGAGAGTTAAACTGCTGAGCTAGCAAGAAATGAAGATGTTAACAGGCCATTACCTTGTAGATGAACTGCTGCTTGAAGAAAGAGGCGCTTCCCGCCCCCTGCTACATATTCACACACTAAGAGAGATGTTACTGAAGTGGCCCCGAGACAATAAATCAGCAGTTTATATACCCTCGTGGAACATTCGAGACCTTTCAGGAATGAGTAGACACATCCTTTCGCTTTTATTGGATAGCTGAAAGTTACACATCAACATTGAGAAAGAAAGACATTATTGGTCAGAAATTAGTTACAAAAATTAGTTATTGGCTAAATTCAAAACAGGCGGAAAGAAAGGATAACTGTTGCCAACCCCCAAACCACAGAACAAAATTTAGTAAAAACAAAACTTATGAATGCTAAATCTCTTCAAGAAAGTTCATTCCTTTACACCAGAGTGCGTTATCAAAGTTTTGGTAGAGACATCTGTTAGAGAATGTCCAAACTTCTTGATACGGAGCAAACAAACACAAATCAAAATAGACACAGTTCAGAACACTTCAAAATTACCAAATTTACAGTAGACATCTTCCGAGAAACTGTTGAGTTAATACAGTTTGTTAAAGTTCAGGCTTTCTCCTGTAGAGAAGTTTCAACTGGCGCAATATTTGAATTCGCGGCGTGGAGGTGTACCGCCCGGTACAATTATTATTATTATTATTATTATTATGATGATGATGATTATTATTATTATTATTATTATTATTATTATTATTATTATTATTATTATTAGAACAGTCGTAATCGGTAGAGTTTCTCTTCTGAGAAAATGAAATATATTCTTCACGAAAGATAGTTTCCCTGCAATTTCTCTCCTTCACACGACAAAATACAAAAATATATCTTGGTCATTAATGTGAACCAGTACTGAGCAAGTTGGCTGTGTGGTTGGGGGCACGCAGCTGTGAGCCTATATTCGGGATATAGTGGGTTCGAACCCCACTGTCGGCAGCCCTGGAAATAGTTTTCCGTGGTTTTCCATTTTCACAGCAGGCAAATTCTGGGACTGAACCCTAATTAAGGCCACGACGGCTTCCTTTTCAGCTCCGAACCTTATCCTATCATATCGTCGCCGTAAGACCTATATGTGTTGGTGAGACGTAAAGCTGATTGTTAATTTGTGCCATTGATCGAAACATAGAGTAAATAAATGTACCTCTATAGCACAGAGATGGATGTATAATATACTGCGTGTCACCTACAATCTGATTAGGCAGAAGACGTAGATGTTAGATACCTTTAACCATCAATCATCATCACCTTATTTTAGCTTGTCGTACAGTGCCTAGTCCTGATAAGGTGGATTTATTCGCTGGTGCTAAAATGATCACGGGCAAAACCAAGGAACTTTCCGCTGTAACCACTGCAGCGGTGTATTTATATGAGGTGCTTGCCCAACTAGTTATCTGTATGTAATTAAATAGTGTGGCCTCAAATGGGGTCATATACGTTATTACGAGTTGTATGATCAAATGTACCCCCATTTGAGGTCACACCATGATCGCTGTAGAATAGTATTGGGCTATTGAGTGAGTCATTACGACTTGCTGGACATTGCGGTTCATCTCTTCTACCATCGAGTTTATTACTTCATGTGTAATAAATGATGATAACGATTGTTGTCTAAAAGGGCCTAACGCGTATGTTATCAGACGCTACTAGGCTGTGTAATAAACTATATATACATGCATATCGTTAGGTGACGCCCCCGTATCATTTCCCAACCTAGCGTTCAGAATCTCAATTCCCATAAATCGAATATCAAGCTGAGCCCCAAATTAACATCTACCGGGCGAGTTGGCCGTGCGGTTAGGAACGTGCGGCTGTGAGCTTGCATCCGGGAGAGAGTGGGTTCGAATCCCACTGTCAGCAGCCCTGAAGATGGTTTTCCGTGGTTTCCCCTTTTCACACCCGGCAAATGCTGGTGCTGTACCTTAATTAAGGCCACGCCCGCTTCCTTCAAACTCCTAGGCCTTTCCTATCCCATCGTCGCCATAAGACCTATCTGTGTCGGTGTGACGTAAAGCCACTACCAAAAAAAGCAAATCAACATTTCTATAGGTAGTTATCCCCTACATAAGTTTTATCACTGCTTGTTCCTTGGTTCGAAACAGAATCCACGGTTTTCTCTCTGAGAATCACATCCCGCTCTTCCTACTTCATCACTAGACGCAAATGTCTCGCTGCCTGTACCTGTCTCAACGTTACTTCAGTTACGTTCATCGTTCTTGACATTGTCTGCTGATACTCGAACCGACTTACAACCCCATATCGGGACTTGAAGTTCCACCTCACGCATGCATATAGTGTCATGTGGCACTCAAGGGGATAATTTAATATTCTTCTAATATCAACCTTACTTCATAGACCAGAGGTGCTTAGCCGGGCGCCCGTTGAGGCTAGCCAAGTGTGGCCGGGCTGGCGTGCCGTAAATGCGGGCAGCTTACGTAAGGTACGTACACACTTCGCAGGGAAGCGAGGGAACATTGACGTTTGACTGTGATTACGAAGCTCTCCACCACTATTCAGCGAAGTGTTGATTGGGGTAGATTATTTGCCTAGAAAATAAAACTTTATAATCGCAACAAAAATGACCTTTTCAAGATATTCCTGTTTGATTTATACTGCGCTCAATATAAACGGTCTGTTTTATTTTCTTATACATTTTCCTTCAAAGACACGTAATAATTTTGGTGTGACAATCTACAAAGGTATTAATCGTATAAGCTACGATTTACAATTCCTTGGAAGGGAATGACGGTATTTCCATTTTTAATGTAAATTTCCTGTTATTCATGAAGCAAGAAGTAGTATAATTACATAACGCAACAATGATTTTGCACAGTGTGGTAGTGTTGTGACTTTCCGTGTTCACAGAATTCCGGAAAATAGTATTTAAAATTTAACTGGCGTCCGGTGATAATAGCTGGCCTCTAAATGGGGAGAGAGAGTTTCATCACGAGTGAGGACATAGATATTTATTATCCAAGATTAAAGTACAACAACAATGTAGATATATCTACCACATAGATGTACAGTATGCCTTTAAATGAATAACCTCACTAATTTTATTTCCAGTAAGCATGATTGGATTGTTGGTGAGTTTATTAGATAGTTTAAATACAAACAACCACAAGCCACAGCTTATCAACCTTAACTTCGTATTATATTAGAACTGTTTCTAAAGTACCTCTTAAAATGTAATAGTGAAAACTGTAATTCATTATGTAGGCCTACATTATAAAAAATTATCTGAGGTTGTAGACCTAACTCTTTATTGTATCCGGTCAAAATACGTAAATTGCAAAGAACATAAATAACTTTTACAATGACGTGGATTTCTGTTTCATTCTTTCCTGCCTGCATTTCACACTTGGGCTTCACCGCAGTAATCGAGAGTGACGGAGAGAACTTTGCCCAACCTTCATGGCCTATGACGTAGCCACAACGTCACTGTGGTTGAATAGCATACGCTCATCACCTGCCAGCCCGCACACTTACAGTGACGGGCGCCCGCGGGAGGGAATTCCCAGCGTGAGCACCTCTGTCACCGGGCGAGTTGGCCGTGCGCGTGGAGGCGCGCGGCTGTGAGCTTGCATCCGGGAGATAGTAGGTTCGAATCCTTATCGGCAGCCCTGAAGATGGTTCTCCGTGGTTTCCCATTTTCACACCAGGCAAATGCTGGGGCTGTACCTTAATTAAGGCCACGGCCGCTTCCTTCCAACTCCTAGGCCTTTCCTATCCCATCGTCGCCATAAGACCTATCTGTGTCGGTGCGACGTAAAGACCCTAGCAAAAAAAAAAAAAAAAAGCACCTCTGTCATAGACAATGACACCGAAAATAAGATTTGCTGACCCTTCTTTGTTTGAATCAGTCGAGGGTATTGAACCGCACCCCTCCCTTACCGATAATATAAGACATAATATAATACGCACATCAGGAGATTCGAAGCGTGGACCGCGACTAGGAAAGGCAAGACACAGCCCTGAACTGGAAATGACCCTAATCAACAATGGACAACAGGGACGAGACTAATACTACTAGCAATAAAATTCAAATAAAATTTAAATGAGGGTTTATTGATGTAATAAAATTCAAAAAAAAGAAAATGAAATAAGCAATTTAGAGTATTAAAAGGATACGACATTTGTTCATTTGGTTCAGTCGATGTACTAAAGTAAATGCGTGAGCACAGCATTTCTCAAAACACCAATCTTAGTATTAAATTTACGACGTGCTCACGTCTCAATTGTATTTTCACTACATAATGAGCTAATCTGAATACAATCCACACGGATTAGTTTGATCTTTCTTTCCACGAGATTATTACATTGTTTTCATACGCGTCCTTCAAACTCCATCGTCATCTCAACAACAGTAGCCATATATAGATAAGATCCCCAAGCATCCGGGAGAAGAAACTCAGAGTAGATAAAATAAAGGAATGTAGGTATCAGCATGGCACAGAGAGAAAACATCTCTGGACCAAGGAAACAAAATTCAAAACCCAAGAAAAATCACTGGCATGGCAATAGCCTGAATATAAGAAAGCTAACATGGCGGCCACGTGGGCAAGCTAACGGCTCCAGACAGAGACCAAGGCAAAATAATTAACACCGTAGCGGAAACAAACACAAGGTACAGAAACAAGATCAAAGGGAAAAATTAAGCTGACAGATACACCATCTTTTCTCTCTCCTCACTCAACAACACACACACCCCAAACATTCAGACATTGCCGCTAGCGGCAAACAATGCGAGCAGCAGCTCCCGGCAATAAGTTGAACACAAACTCATATTGTGTGACTTCTATGAAATTGCCATTCAAGCATGGCTCAGTATTCACGAATACAGTGTGCAGGATGTACATGGATTAAATCTAAACCTTGTTTTATCCAGATACTTCCTATACAACTTGGTTAAATTCTTCCTGATGATTGACATTAACGCCTTGATTTACCAACATGATGGTGTACTAGAAATACATGCGATTGTCCCATGCTCGAACGTAAAGTTTCAAAGAGCCCACGGTTAGGACGTATCCGCTACTTAAATTAAGATTGATATTTTCTCTCATTAGAACAAACAACATATCAAAGAAGGTGAAGCTTATACTGAACACTCACCCCCAGTCAGCCTACTCAAAGCCTACTGTAAGGATGACGAAATGTCCATCCCCAAGAAAGCGACAGAGCAGCCACAAGCACCGTGGACGGAAGTAACAGAATGAAGTAGTTCTATTTGCTGAGCATCTGCAAGATGTCAACTCGGTCGAGGAGAGAAAAGGAGACGTAGCCGGCTACAATATTAGATGCAGTGCTTAACGACAAGGCCAATGGTAAAAATGCCAGTGCTTCTAATGAATATGCGAGCAGTGTGATAGCACAGGTGTAAAGACTGGACGTTTAAAGTTTTTTAATTCGCTTTACGTCGCACCGACACACATAGGTCATATGACAAAGATGGAAGAGGAAAGGGCTAGTAGCGAGTAAGAAGCGGCCGTGGTCTTAATTAATGTACAGCACCAGTTTTTGCCTGGTGTGAAAATGGGAAACTACGGAAAACCATCTTAAGAGCTGGCGATGTTGAAAAGTAAAGAATCCCATAACTAATTATATCTCTATGTACATGGTGCATACAATAATACAGGTATGTAGATGATACTGTGTTATTAAGTTGAATACAATTTAATTGTGAACTACCTGGCGAGTTGGCCGTGCGTTGAGGAGCGCGCAGCTGTGAGCTTGTATACGGGAGATAGTTGGTTCGAACCTCACTGTCGGCAGCCGTGAAGATGGTTTTCCGTGGTTTCCCATTTTCACACCAGGCAAATTCTTGGGCTGTACTTTAATTAAGGCAACGGCCGCTTCCTTCCCATTTCTAGGCCTTCCCTATCCCATCGTCGCCATAAGACATATCTGTGTCGGTGCGACGTAAAACAAGTAACAAAAAAAGTTGTGAGTTCGCCGGGCCGAGTGTGTCAGACGGTTGAGGCACTGGCCTTCTGACCCCAACTTGACAGGTTGGATGCTGGCTCAGTTCGATGGCATTTGAAGGTGCTCGGAAAAGTCAGCCTCGTGACGGTACATTTACTGGCGCGTAAAATAACTCTGCGAGAGTAAATTCCGGCACCTCCACGTTTCTTTTCCTTTTTTTTTTACAACTTGCTTTACGGCGCACCGACACAGGTAGGTCTTACGGCGATGATGGGACAGGGAAGGGCTAGGAGTAGGAAGGAAGCGGCCCTGGCCTTAATTAAGGTACAGCCCCAGCATTTGCCTGGCGTGAAAATGGGAATCCACGGAAAAACATCTTCAGGGCTGCCGACAGTGGGGCTCGAACCCACTACCTCCCGAATACTGGATACTGGCCGCACTTAAGCGACTGCAGCTATCGAGCTTGGTAACCACAAGTAGTCAACGTAAAGACATTATTATTATTATTATTATTATTATTATTATTATTGTTATTATTATTATTATTATTATTATTCGTGAACTCATATTCCGAAAGAATATTTCAGAGTTGTCAAGTATCAATGTGGTTTCCAGTTTATCAGTTTATCAGTGACCACATACTCATTACGCATACTCGAACGAGTGTTCAAATCAATGAACGATGTAAACGCTACAAGTGGAGTAATACGTAAACATCTGAGACCATTTGCACACAATAGGTGAATGCGAATTTTGTGGTTTTCTGGCATATAATTGTTTTCTTCGTACATATTGCAGTAATTTATTTTCGTGTGGCTATTTCTAACCGAGTGCAGCCCTTGTAAGGCAGACCCTCCGATGAGGGTGGGTGGCATCTGCCATGTGTAGATTATTGTGGTGGAGGATAGTGTTATGTGCGGTGTTTGAATTGCCGGGATGTTGGGGACAGCACAAACACCCAGCCCTCGGGCCACTGGAATTAACCAATGAAGGTTAAAATCCCCGACCCGGCCGGGAATCGAACCCAGGACACTCTGAACCGAAGGCTAGTACGCTGACTATTCAGCCAAGGAGTCGGACACAGATTGCAGTAAAATGTATTTACAATTTACTTAGAAGTAGGTGCTTTATAGCGTAGTTAGCAGACATTTGTTCCCTTCTGAAAACTGGTAAGCATGCTATACTGTACTACTTCTGATGTGCTATTCATGTCTTTCTTGCTTCATAATCCCACAAGTGTATTTCTGGACATACTGAAAATGCAACCTTACCGTGTGTGAGATAAATATTCTTTCTGTCCATTCGTATGCAATGATTAGAGCCCGGATTCATATGCACTAAACCTCCAAAAATATGCATGCACATATGCACTCAAAATGTTGAAAATATGCACTAAGAGTAAATCAAAATACACTTACCAAACGCATTATTTAATTTCAACTCAGTGTTAAATGATAACCATCCTTCATTCCTTGTAAAATGATGCATGGCAGTAGGTTATCTGGTTATCTACAGTGTTTTCAATGTTTTCAGGGAACAATGACTTTCTGTTGTCGGACAGAAATAATGTATACGCTGAAAAATTAGTCTACGTCTACGGACGTTACTGGGCAATACTTGTACACTGGCACTGACTGTTCGGAACGTTCTAGTGGCAAAGACTGCCTGCTTCCAGTTATGTAGTTGCTTATGGATCGAACCTTCTTCAGTCCTGGGTTTAAGTCCAATACCGCACTGAGTTTCCTTTTAACTTTTTCTCCAATTTCACCACCGGTCGGCATTTAAAGAACTAATGGGCGTTTTTAATTACCTGAAGGGATTCGTGTACAGGTGCATCTTGAGTTTCTAGGCCCTTCATCGCCTTCGAAAGTGACGAATAGTGCACATGGACGAAACTGATATCTTTATATACAGTTTCAGATTCAAATGTGCACTTTGCTTTACGAACACATGCAGTATGACTATCATCAATACATTGAACTACACCTTTCACATGATTAAAGTTCTCCTGGTAGAACGATACTACGGATATCCAAGTTCCCTATCTTGTGAGAACAGGTTCCGGCAGAAGAGAAACCTGAGGCAAAAGACTGTTGTACAACTGTACACGAGCCGGTGCTTTTAGGAACAGATTTTTCCCACTTAAAATTATTTTGTTGGCAGATGGAAAGAGGGTACATATCTTTTCTGCAGTACGATGCCCTCCATGGGCCAAACATGTGACATTGATACGATGCGGGAAAAATACTCGAAGAGACTGACCAGCTTTCATCATATACGAAGCTGCATCTTTGACTAAAAGGCGCACATTGTAACAAACACTCTCTGATTCACTAAGCCACATAAGTCGCAGGGAGTCCGCATCTGCGGTGTAGTGGTTAGTGTGATTACCTGCCACCCCCGGAGGCCCGGTTTCGATTCCCGGCTCTGCCACTAAATTCAAAAAGTGGTACGAGGGCTGGAACGGGGTCCACTCAGCCTCGGGGGGTCAACTGAGTAGAGGTGGGTTCGATTCCCACCTCAGCCATCCTCGAGGTGGTTTTCCGTTGTTTCCCACTTCTCCTCCAGGAAAATGCCGGGATGGTACCTAACTTAAGGCCACGGCCGCTTCCTTCCCTATTCCTTGTCCATCCCTTTCCATCTTCCCATCCCTCCACAGGCCCCTGTTCAGCATAGCAGGTGAGGCTGCCTGGGCGAGGTACTGGTCATCCTCCCAGTTGTATCCCCCGACCCAGAGTCTGAAGCTCAAGGACACTGCCCTTGAGGTGGTAGAGGTGGTAACCCCGCTGAGTCCGAGGGAAAAACCAACCCTGGAGGGTAAGCAGATTAAGAAAGAAAGAAAGAAAGAAAGAAAGAAAGAAAGAAAGTCGCAGGAAATCGTTAAAAAATCTTGCAACTGCAGCGTGGTTGGGTTTTTCTAGCACTTTGCACGGAACTAAATGAGGTTTGCCGGGTTCTTCTGGGCATAATTTGCCCACTACTAGGTTCGAAATGTATCGAACACACGAATCGGTTGTTTCATCTACCGATATCCAAAGACAGTTCTCCCCTATGTCAGATCATATCGAATCCACGACAGATGCGTGCATTGAAAGTAAATAGTTCTTCCTAAGGATAGATTCATCTGGTATCCTTTAATTAGCACAATACTTTTCAAGAAACGAGCGTAGATGTGAATTATTCAACTTTCATACAAAAAAGTTACGAACATCAGCGGAAAATTTTCTAACTTCACGCCGTTTTTCCATGTCAGTTAAAAGTTGTGTTGCGTATTCTTACAATGTTCTTTTGATCTGAGATGTTGAACCCATAATTCTACGATGAGAAAGTTATTTTTTATTTTCCCAATATTTATTTCTGCTACAAACTACTTTTTTGAGAGCAACCATGTTTTCATTTCAAGAGCCTCTCTGTTTCGTGGGAGCGAGCAAGCAAGCTGCGAACTCGTGTAACGCCGGGACACTTCGGTGGACTTCGAATATTCAACAATTTTTCGCATTCAAGTAATTCTTCGTAACGAGAGATTTTGGCAACACAGTAAATCCAAAAATGAAAATTAAAACCTACAGCCTGTTTTCCAGTCATTGACCAGGTCAGGGATGTAATGAATGAAACATATATACAGGCTGTTATTACAATGGGGTCCCCACTCCCAAGGTGATTTATTAATGAGTGATAAATTGTTTGAAATGATAATGGAGAGTGTTGCTGGAATGAAAGATGACAGGGAAAACCGGAGTACCCGGAGAAAAACCTGTCCCGCCTCCGCTTTGTCCAGCACAAATCTCACATGGAGTGACCGGGATTTGAACCACGGTATCCAGCGGTGAGAGGCCGATGCGCTGCCGTCTGAGCCTCGGAGGCTCTTAAATCCAGAAATAAAGAATCTAAATTATTCTTGAACCCTATTGGAAGACAGAACCCCAGGGTAAAAATATAAATGCAGTTAAGCCTATAGAAGAATTTGAGCCCGACTCCCGAACTAGCGACACGTGCCAAGGTCGATGGATGAAGAAAACCCGCGAAACGCCCGGGCAGAAGTAATTTATTTCGCCTGTTGCGAGTATGGCAAAAATATGAAATTAACACCGTAATAAATCGTAAGTCTGTCCGAAGTTATGGAACAAATTTCAGAAAAATGGGTCTATTGAATGCGGAATTAGCAGATTGTGCAATCAAGCTTCATGGTGTGAGTAGCGTCACCCCATAGGGTATAAAAGAAATCTCCCTTCGAACATTACACAGTCTCTGCCTGGTTACTGGAGCAGCGGAGCCCGCATCACTCGTCAGCCCAAAAGTGTGAAAATTTGGTCTCCAAAGAACTTATTACATGTTCGTGTCTATGGTTCAAATATACTGTTAGAATGGAAGATGATATAAATTTTCTGAGCTGCCGCTAATGGGAACTTTGAAGGTTTAGATATTTGGGTGAATAAGTAATTGAGTTTCTCTTTGTATTCAGTGTGTGCGTATAATATTTGTTAGAGTCTGGATGTGAGCTACAGTGTCTGGTTTCTTATCTGTTGGAACACCTGGACTTTTAAGTAGGGTGAAAGGAAGCAGCGGTCTTGTGAACGCAGTAGATGTGGTCATTTGAGCAGAGTGTTCGTCGCTTGCTAAACGTTTGAAAGTGCGTCGGAAAGTGTTGTGTAATTTAAGTTGTGTTTATGAGAAGATGATGGTAAATTTCGCCATGGAAGGCTAAATATACGAGGTCTGCGGGCCAGATGCAGCCAGAATCCAGGACGATGGCTACGATCACAGGTCTGTGAATATTTTTGTATCAATGTTGTAGTTAGATTATTGTTTGTCCCTAAAAATTTTCATTGATATTTCGTAATGCTCAGGCGAAGGTATTATATTTCAGGTCAGCGTGTGAAAATCTTTAGTGTTGTAAAATTCACGTCAAGACACTATAAAATGCGAAGTTTAAATTTTGTGTTAATATTCTTTGAGATATTGTCCGAATTAAGGAAATTTAGGAAGGTGCTAACGATAACGTAGTCGTGGCGAATGTCTTAATTTCGAATATCGTTTGAATTCAGAAAATGTTTGTCGAAATAATAATAATAATAATAATAATTATAATAATAATAATATTGTTTACCGCAGGATAAAATTTTCCTATGTTAAAAGTGTATTTAACAAGTATGTTCCACAAGGTTTGCGGGTGTCTAGAAAATTCCAGTGAAATCCGATAAAGTTATGTTTTATTCATGGGAAGTAAAATTTTGTGACATCGTGTTTGCCGATGATATGGAAAATCACGGTGTGGTGTTGTATTCTCGAGGTCCGAAAGTTGTAGTAACAGTAAAATATAAAGGTATATTTTTTATAAAAGTTGTTTGTCACGAGAGGATTGAGGTTTGAAAAAGTCTTGAAATATAAGAAAATTGATTGAGAGCGAAGAATTTATATATGTGGAGATAAGAGTTGTAGAAATGTTGAAGGCAGAGAAAGTCTGTATATTTCATATAATACCGCCATGAGAAGGCGATGAGAATGACTTTTTGAGACAGGCTATATTTGCCGAGGAAGAATTTTTGAGACAGGCTGTATATAAAATGCGAGATTTATATGGCTAGTATATTCCGCTAACAATCCGAAAGCTGAGACCTGGATAAGGTTGGTTCGAGATGATTATTATATGAGGCACAGTAAATATCAAGTAAGATCCCACGTGAAAAACGATTTATGGTGGAGAGTGTAAATCATGGTAGTAAAAGAAAAAAATTCAAGTGACTCGTTACATAAAGTCAGTATAATGAATATTAGAATAATATGACCTCAAGGATAGAAGAGCATTTTGAATACGCGGTTGGTGTTGTTTGACTGTAATGACAAGTTTCCAATCAGTAAAGTTCATAGATTACAAGGCGGTAATTTATCATTAAATCGGAAACATTTGTGGGATGAGATATTGGACGTTATTAAAGCAAGATGTTTGGCTGTGTAGATTCATTGGGTGTCGTTTCACTGGATAGTCATGGGATATGAATACTTGGAAAATGACGGTAGGTGATTTGAGGGCTTCACCCTAAAACTGCAGTGTGGATTTTTGCGATGGTGATGATTATTGTTGGGCGATAGTCAAGTAGTGTCAGACATGTGTTGGAGGTCATTATTCTTTTCTAAACTTCATTGAGCATGCCGAGATCGTGTTTGAGTTGTGGACTGTTCGCCACGCGTTATTTATATTTCAATTTCACGTTTTACTAACAAGATAGGGACTTGTTGCATTTTCCCGACTTGCGTTCTTTCTGTGGCAAGATTTGTTTCGTTGTGTGTTATTAGTTTCGACCAGATTTACAGCTAAAAATATCAGAGTTTGTTTGAAATTACGATTTCGCCTGATATGCTAGAGGAAGCGTATACGACCCAATTTCCGCTCTACGGTAGATTTAGGACGTCACATGTTATGCTAGGAGTATACTGATGATGAGACATCCTAGTTCACGCTCAACGATAGAATTAGGAAGGTATGTGTACATAGAGGTTAGTGTTATGGTGTGCAGACGTTAAGTAGGCCCGACGATAGGTCTGGGATGTCAGCTGTACATACTCAAGTCTTAGATTAGATGTTTTTGCGAAGTGACTTGATCGATGGTAGTGTCTGCAGTAGTATTAGCTCAGTGTTAGCTCAGTAATTTGATGCCAGGCTTGCGTGCAGTCCTTTACCAGCTGGAAGGTGTTTACCTAAGATTATGGAATCACTAATGGCGAGGATTGTCCAACATTAGGTACTGAGCTAGCGGAGATTGACTATTTACTGCAGTTCGCCATGCGAGTTTGAGTTCAATGAACTTCAGTATTTTACTTTATTTTACGGATTTAATTGTTTTGTCGTTCTTACGTCCGTTTTTGCTTTGGCAGTGTGCGTCCTGACACTCAGCGTACGTGTGTGAGACTTGAGTTACGAATGCGGTTTCGATTCGTCAACCGGTAATATATTTTATTTTCAATTTTTGTCGTTCTTTCATTTTTATACGTAGTTGAGTTTGGTCAATTGATAACTTTGTAGGTAGTGTGTTGGGACAAACAATAAGTAGATGGATCTGTGATGGTAGTCATTGTTAAATAGGCAAGAATTCTATAATGTTGTTTTATTTTACTATGCGGACTTGTAATTTTATTAAACGTAACGTAACCATTCACAACATGAAAGTCGGTTTTATAATAATATTTTTCAAGTGATTGACCACTTTTTAATTAACTTCAGTGTTTGGCATTTCTTCTAAATGCGTGATGAATAAGTGTTTCCTGCATTCGCAGTTTTGTTCCTTCAGAACGACGTAACGTAAGGTCCTCTCGGATCGTGCTGTTGTTGGTTCTTTCTGAACAGCTGTTTGGGTGATGCACGTTTTAGTATCGGGATTATTTTGTCACTTAAGGGTGTCATGAAATGACAAATACATGGTGGAATTTTGTTTCAATTGTGAATGCTGCTGTTAACTTGTAGTGAACACGATGATTTCCAATAATATTTCGCAACCTATCCAAAGCAACTGATAGTCAATTTGGTTCGATTAAGGGTCCATTCGGCGGGTGTTCCGTATCCGAAAGGGTATTCGACTGGTGGATAAACTTAATTAAGAGGAAATCAGGCGTTCTACTTGCTGAAGGTCAGATTTTCCACGGATCGTGTGGATTAATTCTCAGTTTTCGTTTGGATTAATAGGTGCCCGAATTTTCAGGTTTTCTTTTTCACTTTTTCAGTTTTGCTCTCCACTAATTTATGAGATTCCTACTTTCTCCGAAGAAAATTCTTCGATATTGTAAAAGAAAATATATATGCCATGCAATGTGACTGCGTTTGGAACATTTAATAATTAATAATTTATTTTTGGCCGAGGATTTATATATATTAAAAAATTGTGCCATTAAGAATTCAATAAAAGTTAATAAGCACATATTTGCTCCTCATTTCACGTAGTTAGGCTCTCTTCTGAACCCCATCGTTTGGTTAAGATCGTGACCGAAACATTCCCGCAACGACCCCAAGATTTAAGAGTTCAATATTGCTCTACTGTAGAAGCTGTGGCCGACCAACGATGGAATGGTAAGTCAAGGGTTCAATGTGAAATTGTTCTCGAATGCTGTTCGGTTTGAAATTTTTAATCGCATTTTACACTCTTGTCGTACACTTCACAGTACACTACATCACCGTCACGTGTGTAGTCACTATTGCCTGATATCCACAGTTCAATGTAAAAAGACCTAGAGCTCTTAACTTTAAGCAATTTTACATTTTAATTTGGTATCCACACTGCAACAGACGAAGAGCAAGTTAACAGATGAACGCACTTGTTTAAGCAAACCTTGGGAGGCTACTGTAAGGAGGTAGGAATGTCAGAAAGGAGGACATAGCTGTTGTGAAAATGATCATTATCTATACACCTGCATGTATTACGATACTGAAAGCATTTTCCTTGATCAGGGAAGGCTTCTCGTGTTGCCAAGGGATGTGCAACATATAGAGTTCATTAGATATTTAATTTCCGTTCAGAAATCTTAGATAACCGATCACACATAAGAGAAAATATATCTGTATATTCACTAACGTTCAAAATATGCATTTGCATAGGCGCATACGTATTTTTAAATAATCCGGGCCCTAGGAATGGTGAATTAACGTACGGGACAATCATTAGCGCAATTCCGTCACGAATTTTCAGCGTTCACTTTAATGCTTAGGCCAACATAATGGTTACCGAAGTGGTCCGGAGTTCAATACTTGCTGTATACATTAGCATCGTTATTTCACTGGCAGCTATAACAGTCAAGGAAAAGATGATAAGCTTAAACTAACACATTAATAATAATAATAATAATAATAATAATAATAATAATAATAATAATAATAATAATAATAATTTCGTGTGGCATCCAGCCGAGTGCAGCCCTTGTAAGGCAGACCCTCCGATGAGGGTGGGTGGCATCTGCCATATCTAGGTAACTGCGTGTTATTGTGGTGGAGGATAGTGTTATTTGTGGTATGTGAGTTGCAGGGATGTTGGGGACAGCACAAACACCCAGCCCCCGGGCCATTGGAATTAACCAATGAAGGTTACAATCACCGACCCGGCCGGGAATCGAACCCAGGACCCTCTGAACCGAAGGCCAGTACGCTGACCATTCAGCCAACGAGTCGGACAACTAACACATTTATCACCATGTAATGTATTTGCATTATTCCGTTACCTTTAAAACTCTTCGTCAAACTAATTATTCTTTTCATGATGGAAGGCCTCTCCAATACCTAACTACGGTGTCACTCGGAATACGGTCATTGTTCTGCGCCCCAAAGTAATTAAACACCTAATTGACTACCCTTCGAACAGCTGAGTGACCTTGACGAAATGCAAGACTATCTGTCTTTCCCCAAATTGCTGCATGGTTCGTATACAGGTACAAAGATTTCACGTGCTCGACAAAATAACCACTTATAACTCTGGGAATGTTTTTGTTATTATTGTTATTATTATTATTATTATTACTTTTCCAAAAAGAAACAGTTACCCCTCTTTAACTTAGGAATAGTAAACAAAAGTTTCTACCATTGTCTTCGACGGTGCTACACAATACTGTCTTTGACATGACTTACGGTTGGCGACATCGCATGGCACGGGTTCGATCTTTCAATCGTCTACGTTATAACCGCACGAAAATTACTTGATCCCGGCACACCAAATTAACGTGTCTTATTCTTTCAAACTACCAGCTTAACTGTTATAAGATATTCAACCACACTTTACAATGGCGTGAAATATTCAGACTGGTTACAAAAATTTGTTATTATTATTAGGCTACTAGCAAATGTACCCGTGCTTCGCTACGGTATTCTGCATTGTATACGGAGATCGAAGTAAATACAGTACGTGCAGTAAATTAGATTGTTTTAAAATTGCATGTCTCTTAGCGTTATCCGAGAAATAGCATGGAGATGTCCCCATACGTTGTTTCCAATGCAAAGTGTAGGTTGCGGAGTTGTGATGATAACGGCAGGCTCACTTGCCTACTGCCATTCACAATCGATTTGCGAAGTTTACATTATAACTGCAGGCGTCATTGCCTACTGCGCGGTCACAATCGATTTGACGAGTTTTCGTTACAATAGCAGGCCCTCTTTCCTACTTCCTGACAGATTACAGTTGAGGAGTTTTCATTAGAATGACAGGCAACTTCCCTACTATCAGTCAAAATTGAGTTGTGCAATTATTATAATGACAGGCCCTTTCTCCTACTGCCCGCCAGCTTACTGCTAGTCACACAGCGTTGGTGAGTTTCCATGAAAATAGCAGGCCACTATGCCTAATGCTAGTCACATTTGAGATGGGCCTTACAGCCAAATACAATCGGGCAGGGGAGTTTTTAACAAAGTTGCATGCTCCCTTGCCTTCTGCAAGTCAAATCGAGAAGTGAATTATTCATTATAATGGTAGGCCCTCCTTACTAATGCCACTTACACAGGAGTTGGAGAAGGACCCCATGCCTACTGCCAGTCAACGTCGGTGTGGGGAGTACTGATTACAATAGTAGACACACCCTTTCTCGATCGCTACAAATCGACATCAATGAATATATGTAGATCGACATGCGACAGAATATGCATGTTTACAATATTTCAGACCTTCATTTACAGATTAACTGCTGCTAAACGGTTCGTCATATCGACCAAGGATTGTACCATAAGATGCAGTATTCAGCAGCCTAAATGGCTGGTCCTATGATATTTTCTCGCATCTCATCTATTCATTGGTCAGAGTGAGTTAGAAACGTTGAATAGGGTGAAATTTGTGTGAGATTATCTTACATTGCTTATTTTTCGGATAATTATGTGACATAGCATTTGGCTCACATACGGCTACTGGTTGGGCCAATGTTCGTGTAGAGTTTGATGATTCTATACTTCCTGTAAGTGACTGAAAGTATGAATTATGCATGTAAAAGGCCTAATCGAGAAGTACGGACGAATCTAACGTATAAGGGATACAGATACGACAAAAAGTCATAAGACCAACGTTGAAGACCACTCCTCAATGAAACGGAGATTGTGCCATCCGTTATGTGATAGGACTTCCCGTTTATCCCACAAAATACCTTGAAACGAAGGTCTGCACCATCATCAACAATGCCTCCATATTTCGATATTCTTCGGGGATAAAAAGTGAAAAATTTAAAGATCTTGGATTTTTTCCGTCCGTTACAGACCAAAACGTATAATTTTGCCAACTTTCAATTTTCTTGCTTGTCTGGCAGATTATACCGCAATCTGGATTTTGGGTGAGAGGGGTAAGAAGTAGGATTTTCAGGAAACTAACCAAACCAAAACCAAACCAAACCCCCTGGCACTACAGCTCTTGAAGGGCCTTGGCCTACCAAGCGACCGCTGCTCAGCCGGAAGGCCTGCAGATTGCGAGGTGTCGTGTGGTCAGCACGACGAATCCTCTCGGCCGTTATTCTTGGCTTTTTAGACCGGGGTCGCTATCTCACCGTCAGATAGCTCCTCAATTCTAATCACGTAGGCTGAGTAGACCTCGAACCAGACCTCAGGTCCAGGTAAAAATCCCTGACCTGGCCGGGAATCGAACCCGGGGCCTCCGGGTAAGAGGCAGGCACGCTACCCCTACACCACGGGGATTTTGAGGAAACTACACCAAAAAAATGCAGATGGTCATTATTACCCCTCAAACGCGTAGGTGTACGAAAATTTCAACATAATAGTCACAGTCTTTACGATTTTATTTATATAGTATAACCGTTCAATAGCAAGTGAGTCAGCTGTTCAGCCATTGAAGGTTATGCTAAAGAAATGATTAACAGGAATTACTTGGAAATGCATCCAGTTCTATCAAATACCCGGAATAACTCGCCCATTCAAACAGGAAATTGGATGGATATAAGATGAGGAACGAAATTCATAAGCTCAGAACCCCGCGGTCACCGGACGCTTACAGTCACGAAATATTATTTTATATGTGGGCAGAAGTTAGTAAAATAAGTTTACATTCTCAACAGCATTAAGAAATAAGTCTACCACATGGTACTCAGGTCCAGCGATGACGCAGAGGAGGCCATGACTTGATACTACCGGTTAAATGATCAAGAAGGCGCTGTAGAGGATAGATCAATTACATATGTCATGAAGACAAAATGGCGAAGTGTTCCTTTGTGCACCTTTCCAATCGGATGGGATGAAGTTATCTTGGAATTCACTTTCTAACTGTCATAACAGATGGAAGAGAGGTTACAAGTCTGCGAGTTGAGACTAACATATGAAATGCAGACCAATATTATTAATATAAGAATTTCAATGAACAGTTGTTTCATGAACAATTTTATCGCATAAAAATTGAGATTGAAGGTTGAACTGATAGTAATTCGCACGCCTTTAAAGGGAACGTCTGCATTAGTAGGACTTAAAAGAAATATTAAAGGACGTTGTAAAAGATAATATTACTGTATCGAATAGCGATCTGAGATTCTAATACTGAATCAGGCGAGTCTTCTAGAATAATTGTGAGATATTGTAAAACGCCTGTGTCACTGTGTTAATTTTGTTTCCTACGTTTCAGGTCCATGGACTCAAAAATGTGTGAAGATTTTTCCAATGATGTAATGATGAAAGCGAATATGAGGGCTTAAACAACCCAATGTCCTAACAGGCCCGGAAGATTATGCCAAAAATGAGGGCCAAACTATGATCAATGGAGCGAAGGACTGAGAGCGGTGTCACATAATCTTCACCGATAAGTACCAAGATTTCATTTCTTTACCCTATCTTCTTGTAGTTGCAAAGCGGTAGAGTAGAGTGCATTTTAATTTCATGATGAAGTGGCATAAAATTAAAACAAATTGAGTGACCTAATGCGACTGTCACTAGGGTTCAATTATTTGTGATTACAGTTAAGTCTGATATTATAATATCGAGATCATCTGTCATACGCAAGATTTAGCTTGTAAATAGGTGTCTTACCGTGAGTTACCCGGAATTTTCTTCACGTTTACGGTGAATGTAAGAAGGCGTTTTCCTCATTAGTGAATCATATTAGTATTGCACAAATACTTCGTGAAGTGATGTAATTTAATATTCATTTGTATAAGCTCTTCTTGCGTAATAATACCATGTGCGTTCGGTGTGCAGTTGCGAATATTTTCGTGATATTAGTGTTGCGTTGATTGTGATACATTGGTGATGATAAAATTCTTCGGACAAATGCTTGTGAATTTCTTGTGTAAGTAAGTGTGAATATGTATGGTGTGCTTGAATATGGTGAATAATAAGAATGGGGTTGTCGGTAAAATATTTATGATGAATTAATGCTGTTATGGTAAAGTGGTTCGTTGAGAAACAGATAATGGGAGCGTGATAAATAATTTTTCAAGATTTCAATGAACTTACGATCAAGAAATGGACTTAAGCGCTCGTCATACAAATTAGGAACCCGAAATAGGCAAGCAGTTATGTCGTCATTATTCTCTACTGTGTAATATGTCCGAAGGTTAGGAGTAGGGATTGATGTAGGGTCATCGAGACATGATACGGTACTGATGCCGCTTAGTTGAAGGAATTGTCACTAATAAGAAGTCTTCAACATTTAATAAGCATAATATGTGTGTAGTAGAAGGTCATACCAATCAAATTATCGTCACCTGGTAGTAGGTTGTATTCTTGCGTAGTTGCTTATAGTATGTTTCTTGTAGATAGTGTGCCTTCAAGACTTTCCTTTCAGAAGGACATTGCCGGTGGAAGCAGATGCCGTTAATCATTTTCTTAGAACATTGATTATTTTAGTATCAGCTACAGTAGATATTGTGTTATTTTTGGTGGCTGATGTGAATTCCTGAGACATGCTGTTGTCTATTGAATTACGTCTTTGCGAGATCCAATTATTATGTATTTTTACACTGTATGATCGCACTTTATGGATAGTAATACCGGCAACTGGTCACTATTAGGGAACTCAAGTTGGTTAACAATTAGGCGATTTATGAGATAACGGATGAAGTGTAGGGCATTGAAGATGAAATCTTGGATAATTTATGATAAAAGCAAGTGAAGTGAATTTGATTTTAAAATTTTATTCCATTCTATTATTTATGACGGGTGGACGATTAGTAGCAAATAATGATGAATTGCCTTCAGCAAGGTCCGTATTCCTTTCCATCAAGTTTGTGTTTCAGTTCGATTAAGATTTTGATAATGATGGATTATAAATATTAGCCAACAAAAACTTTCATTTCGTTTATTCAACTATTATCCAATCATCCTATTATGTATTTATCATTGTATTAACTTAAATATTTGACTTCATTAAACTGAAAAAAAATCCTTCGAAGAAACTAACATTCATCTTATTATTTAAATGAGATACACTTAGCCTTGCATAGTCTATTGGATATTATTATTAACATCATAAGAATCTTGCGTCAGAATGTCAGTCGAACTGCATAAATACCTACTGAACGTCCATGCCCTGAGTGGAGACTGATGCGTCACCACTGACTCCGACCGAGGCTTATTACAACATTCACGAACCTTCAATATCCCCGGGCAATGGACGGTTACAATAGATAGATCAGGAATCTGCTCCACGGACAACAACCTTCGGGCTATGTTTGCTGGACTTAACCTGCAAAACCGACCGTTCATGATATCTCGCTTATTAATCCTCCTGTCGAAAAAAACGCATATGAGAAAACAAAATTCTAGAAATGGATTTCCATTAATTTTGGATGTGCATATTTTGAGGAAGTGCAAAATTATGGTTTCGGTTTCGGACAAACCCCCAGTAAATTTAGGTATTCAGAAATAATATTGGCCCCAAAAACCTGCTCTATGACAGGTTGATTCTAAATATCAAGTTTGGTAAAAATAGATTCAGTAGTTTTCTAGTTATAAGAACTCATAAAATCAAACAGACAAACAGACACCAAAGCTAAAATATATGCAGATGGTCGTTATTACACCTGAAACGGATACTGTACGGAAATTCTGCCAAAATAGTCAATGTACAGACACACGGTCGTTACGATTATATTTATATAGATGACAGATAAGCATGGGCACGTTCGTAAGTGCAAACCTTCATTTCGAGATTTACTGCTCCTAAACGGTAGGTCATATCAACAAACGGTTTGCACCCTCAGACGTCCCTTTTATCGCTCTGCATGTTTGGTTTTAAAACATTTTTTCTTACCGCCATATTTATGTGTTCGATTGAGTTACTATATTTGAATGGGGTGAAATTTGGGTACATTTTAAACATTTTACATTATTTTTCACATACTTATGTGGAAGCTAGAATCATGAAATTTAGTTCGCACATCGCCATTAGTCGTGTCAATGTGCGTGCCAAATTCGGTGACTATCTTCCCAATAAGTGTGTCAAACTATGCAAATACTTAAATAAGCACAAACATTTACGAACAATCGAAATATACAGCCTAATCTCCCCTATAAGGGAGGGAGGGAGAGAGAGAGAGAGAGTGAGTGAGTCGACAATATGTCACAGGACCAAAGTTGTAGATCACTCGAAATTGAACGGAGATTGTGCCATCTGTTTTGTGATAAGACTTACCGTTTAGCCGCGAAATACCTCGAAACGAAGGTCTGCGCCGTCATTAAATTGCCTCCATATTTCGATATTCTTCGGCATAAAATGGGAAACATTCGAAGATCTTGGAAGTTTTCCGTAGGTTACCGGCTAAAAAGTATAATTTTGCCCAGTTTCATTTTTCCAGCTCGTGTAGCAGATTGTGAGGCAATCTTGATTTTGGGCGAGGGGGGTAAAATTTAGGACTTCCAGGAAACTATAGCTAAAAAATACGCAGATGATCATTATTACCCGTTAAACGGAAAGCTGTACGAAAATCTCGCCAAAATAGTCAATGCACAGACACGGTCGTTACGATTTGATTCATATAGATAGATAAAGAATCTGCTCCAGGTATAACACCTTTTGTGTTATGTCCGCTGGACTTAACATAAGAAACCGTCCTTTCATGCTATCTTCCTTACTAAACCTCCTGTCGAAAAATTGCACATGAGAAACAAAAAATAGAAATGGATTTGCACCAAGTTTGGTAGATTTCCAATCTGGTTGGTCTTGTACTGTATATATTGTGGGAGAGTAAAATCACAATTTCGGTTCCCTATAAAACCCCAGTCTGTTCCGGGAATTTAAAATGGTATAAAGTTTTGTTCAAATATCTTCAGTAGTTTTCATGTTGTAAGAAATACGCTTTACACGCACCCCCTCTTGCGTTAAGTCCGGTGGGAGTTGTACCGAAAAACGGTCCGTTAATGATATCTCCCTTATTAATCCTGGTATCGAAATTCTTCACATGAGAAAAACAGGTTTAGAATTTCATTTCCATTAAGGCAGGCATATTTCCATTAAGTTTGGATGTGTATATTTTGAGGGAGTGCAAATTCACGGTTTTGGTTTCGTATAAACCCCCAGTCAGTCCGGGATTTAGAAACAATATTTATTCTAAAACCTTCCCAAGGGCAGGTGGATTTTAAATATGAAGTTTGGTGGAAATATATGTAGTAGTTTTCAAGTTATAGAAGGACAGAGAGACAAATAGACACTAAAGGTAAAAAATATGCAGATCGTCATTATTACATCTGAAACGGATAAATGTACCGAAATTTCGCCAAAATAGTCAATGTACAGACACGTGGTCGTTACGATTTTATTTATATAGAAGATAATATAAAAAATATAAAAACTATGAATCTCACATTTATTTCACCGACAAAACTACTGCTTTCTCCAATATTACTGGGAGTCAAGATCCTACTTAAATAAGCTATAAACATTCGTAGAAAATATGGGCATGAATCATACATGTGCTGTATAGCACAAGAATAAGAAAGAAAATAGCTATAAATAGCAATGAAGCAATTACTGTGCTAGGACATACACATACTAAGAGGAAAGTTTAAATATTCAATTACATTCCTAAGGAACTCTCATTTCTCTGTAGAGCGCGCTATGATTTGTGTAATTCGATACGAAATAAAGAGGGGAGTGGGGCCTATCAAAGTGTATATTTAAAACGGAATGGTTGAATACAATGTGAATTTTGTGCAAAAGATCTTCATTACGAGTACATTCAGAGGGCTATTTGAAGCTGCCAGAATGGAAGGAAAACGTGAGCCGAAAGGCAGCGAACAACTGAGTACATTCATCATGCATTCCATGTTCTTTGTAAAGATACGGAGCGGACAAAAAGTCGTGTAGGCAAGAGAATTAAACTAACGGAAAGATGATATTGTTATACTTCACGTCTCCCAGATTTTCATCATGCCATGCAAAACTATACTATTCTACTTAATGCTATGGCTAGCAAAGTAATTGTTCCCATTCAGGAATGCTGATTTCGAGAAAACTACTCCATTCATGAGAATGTGCGTCGACCGAATGTGTGTTTTTGTTGCTTTTCGACTAAACAGGCTAGAGTTACAGACTGCTGATTAGAAGATAAGTGTGTAACTGAACTATAGAGCTTTTCCTCATTTGCACATTGAATGAAAAGGGAATTTACATATTCAGCGTATCGGTTACTTATAATTAAGGCACGTTCAAAATCATTTTTATTTGTCAGGAAATATCTCAAATTCAAAACGATTTTTGCTAATTATATTGTGTTGATTAGAATCAATATTCTGGTTTAATGGAAGCCTGTCTTCGATATACAGTAAGCGGCATTCAGTGTGAAATAGGACTCGTAAATTAAAGTAGTATCTTTTAATATTTTGAAACAATACAATAATATTATTGGATTTTATCTCCCGCGAATACTTTTACAGATTTTCGGAGACGCCGAGGTGCCGGAATTTTGTTTTACTTGCCAGTAAATCTACCGACACGAGCCTGACGTATCTGAGCACCTTCAAATACCAACAACAGGCAGTTTATTTCGGAGCATATGAATACGTTTCACAAGCTGTCCAAAGAACTCGCTTCTGAAAAGAAAAGAAAGTTGCTCATGACAAATATATGAAAGGTATACTTTCTTCCATGGGAAATGGGTGGAAAAATTTCTATGTATGCTACGAAAAGGAAAGGAGCCAGCTATGTTGTGTCAATGATAATGTCCAGAGAAGGTGAGGTAATTACTAATGATCTACTAATAGCTAATTAATTGAATCATTGGTATCGGAACGTATTAAATGAGCAGAATAGCCTGGCGATAGGTATTATCGATAACACTTCCAAATTAGCCGTAGAAAAATTCAGGAAAGAATTGAAAACTTAAGGAATAATAAGTCGACATGGCGTGATAATATTTCGGGGGAGGTTCTGAAACAGGGAGGTAGAGCTCGTCTACACTATTTGGAAATAATATTTATTGTGTCTCTCAACAATACGCAATTCCAGATGACTGGAAGGAAGCAACACTTGTCAGGATTTTTAAAGGGAGCAACAGTATACTAATGGATAACTATAGACCTATTAACCTTACGTCCATTGTATGCTAACAAATGGAACGCCTCATTTCAGAATATCTAAGAGAACGGTGGGAAAATATTCATGGATTAATGACCGACAACATTGTTTTAGAAAAGGTTTCTCCTGCGAGAGCCAGATGTCGCTGTTTCAAGATATTAGCAATTCATTAGACAAAGGTATGCAAGTTGATGCTATTGTAAGAGATTTTGCTAAAGCATTCGATGTAGTACCACATGACATTCTGGTCCGAAAGTGGTGGAAACATTGATAAAAGGGCGGATCTGTGGATCCGGGAATTTTTGACAGACCGCACGCAGAGGGTAAAGTTTGGAAGTAAATACTACGACGAAGTTTCTACAACGTTGAGAATAGTACAGGGTAGTGTTATAAGGCCACACCTATTTACGGCATTTATCAACGACCTGCCGAACGAAATTCTAAGTGAATGCAGATTGTTTGCCAACTACAGCATAATATACAGAAAAATACAGGATGCTAGAAATAGTAGATTATTACAAGCCGATAGAAATACACTCCATAAATGGGCACCCGATAACAAACAGAAAATAAATTCTTGAAAATGCAGTCTCTTAAGAATGGGAAAGAAATTTAGTCACGAGTCTTCAATACTGTCTTTGATCGGACGCTCTGGTTGAGAGTGACTCATGCAAGTACCTAGGAACACAAGTAAAGCGAGATCTAAAGTGGGGCACCCACGCAGGAAGTGTGATTACCAAAGCGTACAAGTCCTTACACTTCGTGATGAGGGTGCTAAAGGGCAGCAGTTCTCGGGCGCAGGCGCAGGGCTATACTGTATATCACTCATTAGGCCAGTCGTGGAATATGGAGCAGCCAAACAGAACTGGAGATGGTATAGCGAAAGGCTGCAGGATTGGTGCTTAATGATTGCAATCCTAGAAGTAGTGTGACAAGAATGATAGAAAAACTTTGGTGGGAGACATTGGAAACTAGAAGGAAACGAACATGGTCATGTGCCATGTATAATGCTTACACGAATAGGCCAGCTTGGGGAAAGTTGAACAGTCGTATAGAAAAGCCCTGTTACATAATTAGGACAGATCGTCCGCAGAAAGTAAAAGGTAAATCACAGAAAACTAACTATGGTGAATATTCGTTCATAAATTGGGGAATTGATGGCTGCAGCTGTCTTGGAGCTTTTTCCCAAAAATGTAAGACACCAGCATTCTGTAACTTGTGTGTAAACCTCTATGTGATAGTGTCATATTTTACGATATATTACAGTGCGACTCATTGGCTGAATAGTCTGCTTTGAGGCCTTCGGTTCAGAGAGTCCAGGGTTCGATTTCCGGCCGTGTCGGGAATTTTAATCGCCTTTGATTAATTCTTCCGGTCCGGAGACTGGATGTTTGCCTTTGTCCCACCACCACCACCACAGAAACACGCAATAGGGATTACATCCCTCCAAATAGGGTTTGTGTCAGGAAGGGCATCCGGCCGTAAAACAGGACCAGATCCACATATGTGTGACACAGGTTATCCCGCAACCCCACAAGTGTGGGAGAAGCGGTAGAAGAAGAAGACTTTACAATATATTACAATGCTAAGATAATAGTTAGAAATTGGACCGCTCAATCTATTGTAAGTCATAGTGCAAAATTTTGGAATACCGTACTTAAGGTACGTGTGAATTTGTATATGATGACGCTGTATTTAGAAAGTTTAAAATTTTGTATTTATTGTAATATTTTCTTTCCATATAATTGCTTGTTCTACTCTTGTTGTAGTTGTTTTTTCTTGTTTTGTTGTTGTTGTTGTTGTTGGGTAATTATGTTTTTACTTTATCATCACACTATTGTAAGTGATCATTGAGGCCGGGATATTTCCCAGTTGCGATGTATATGCTAATACTAATATCCTCCACAAGACTAAGGTACCTTACCTTTAGCGGTACCTCTCACATCCAGTCTCTTCATATGGATATAATTACAGGCAGGTGTAATAGCTCATAGCTTAGACAAGGACATAAAATTGCATCATGCAGGGCAGGTTTCCCTGACCAGAACGAGAGCTTAGGAAAGAAACGTAAGGAGCTTGGAAGAAGGTTGAGTTAGACGAGAGAGATATTTGGCAGGCCTCGAGAGCTCATACAGACCATCACTGTCCGGAGGCAAGTCTCATAGGCGGAAAGATGGCAATAGTAAAGCATTCATCATTAGAAGTTAATCAGATGAGAAGTGTAGCATCTAAACAACAGAATTTGCAATTATATCAGAGTTACCGAGGATTGTGTAACATTTCAGACAACAATAAGAATGAATAGAAAGATGAAATACGAAGTTCGTCTGTGTCGGTGCGACGTCAAGCTACTAGCAAAAAAAGTGCATATATATACTAGCAAGATACCCGTGCTTCACTACAGTATTATAATTCAATTTAGGTATTCCACCCGGCCAGTTGGGTCCCTAAACCTTTGCCATCTCTCCCTATAAGCATTTTAATATGGATCAAATCCTTAAGGAGATCCGGCGTGGTATCGTCTTGTGTGCCTTGGCGGTACTGAACCCGCGGCCGGACTGCAGTCGTAGTCATTACCCAGCCAGGACCCGTTTCCAGCGCGGTCCACACATTTTGACGACGGTCCAGAACATTATTATTATTATTATTATTATTATTATTATTATTATTATTATTATTATTATGGGTGATATTAGTTGAATTTAGGTTATTATTATTATTATTATTATTATTATTATTATTATTATTATTATTATTATTATTATTATTATTATTATTATTATTGACGGTCTGGAACCCACAGCAAGATGCAAGACCGCTACTTGGCGGCAAATTACATCCTCTGCCATTTTCATTGCTGACAATGTGACCAGCAACACCGTCACGCGTAGGCAAGTGCTCGAGATTTCAGGCGACACGAATGGTATACTTCCGTGAATTATTGACCTTATTATAGAGGTGAACAATTGCACGGTCAATATCATTCATGACATCGTTTATTTCAAATGTGTTTAATTTTTATTTATATGCCAGGAGAATCTACTGTAATCTAACTTTATGTACTCCAAATGAAAAGATGGTTCTTGAAAACGAACACAGGAAAGATTAAAAGTGATCAGGTTATGATCAGAATAAGTACATTATGAACAGTAAAATCAATTGGTCTTAACTCCTTTTTCACCCCACTGCCGTTAAGTTGAATTAACCCCCTCCCAAAAAATAGAAGGCGTGTTTCTTCATGTTTAAAGGAGATTCCAAATACCAATGTTCGCGTCTTTTACCTTCTGTTCTGAGATGTAAGTATCCCCATAAAAAGAATTCACTTGTTTTCACTTCCTTTCACACTCCCCCGACCCCTTAAGTGAATTTCCCGTTAAAAATACTCGTCTCTTTAATAGTAAAGGATCTTCTAAATACCAATTATCACGACTCTAACATCTTCAGTTTTTGAGAAACCATATGTGTCCACATAAAAGGAATTCAACTCCTTTTCACCCCCGCTCCCCAAAATGATTTTGCCCAAAAACGCTTTTTGCTTTGTTTATAAAGGAGATCCAAATATCAATTTTTACGTCTGTAACACCTTTAGATTTTATTAGATGTAAGTATTCTCATACAATTAATTCAATTAATTTTTCAATTTTTCACCTGCACCCCCCCCCCCTTTCCTTCATTGTATTTTCTGAGAATACCTGTTTGTTTAATTTTAAAGCAGATTCCAAATACCAATTTGTACCCTCATACAAATAATTCAACTAATTTTTCAATTTTCCTCCTCCCTTTAGGTGGAAATCCGAAAACAAAAAATACGTATTCCTTTGTTTTTAAAGGAAATTCCAAATACCAAATTTCACGTCTGTAACTTTTTCACCTTTTGAGATATCAGTATCCTAATTAAAAGAATTCTACCCCATTTTCAGTCACTTTTACCCCTCCCCCAAGTGGTTTTTCAGAAAACAAAAATGCATGTTTCTTTATTTTCAACAGAGATAAAAATACTACTTTTCACTTTGGTAATATGTTAAGTTTTTGAGATATACTGTAGAAATGCTCATTATAAAATTTCACCCCCTTTTTAGTTCCCTATAAGTGGAGTTTCCAAAAACAAATCACCTATGTTTCTTTACTTTTACAGGAGTTTCCAAATACCAATTTTTACGTCTGTAACATTTTACGTTTCTGAGATATACTATAGATATAGTCTTTCTAAAAATTCACCCCAATTTGTCACTCCTGTTTAACCCCCATTAATTACATTTTCCAAAAACAAAAAATACGTGTTTCCTTATTTTGAAAAGAGATCCCAAATACCAATTTTCAGGTCCGTAATATCTTCAGTTTCTGAGATATAAGTATCCTCATTAAAGGCATTCTACCACTTTTTCACCCTTTTCCACCCTTCCTATTGGATTTTCCGAAAACAAAAACAATATGTTTCTTTATTTATAAAGGGGATTCTAAATACCAATTTTTACATCTGTACACTTTAAAAGTTTTGATATATATACGCTCATTTTAAAAATTCGCCCCCTTTTAAACAAAAAATACGTGTTTCTTTATTTTTAAAAGAGATCAAAGGTACCAATTTTCAGGTCTGTAATATCTTCAGTTTCTGAGATATAAGTACCGGTATCCTGATTAAAGGCATTCAACCCCTTTTTCACTCTTTTTCACCCCTCCTATTGGTATTTTCCGAAAACAAAAAATACGTGTTTCCTTATTTTTAAAGAAGATTCTAAATACCAATTTTTACATCTGTAAACTTTGAAAATTTTGTGATGTAGATACACTCGTTTTAAAATTTAACCTCCCTTTTCACCCCCTTAGAGACGGAATATCGAAAAATCCTCTTAGCGAGCACCTACATCTTAATATGAATGTATCCCGAAGTTTCATTTTTTTATGTCCAGTAGTTTTGGCTCGGCGATGATGAATGAGTCAGTCAGTCAGGATATATATATATATATATATATATATATATACGAAGTCGTAAAAACCGATCATTTCTGAAGAAAAACGGCTAGGCCTAGATTCAAGTTTGTTGGATTCTATCACGTGACATCTGACGTTCCAAACACTGATGCATGCACTCGAGGATTTGTAATGGAATTAAGTATCCCTACACCATTTAACTGGCCACCGCCACTTGTCTCTCTTCATAAACTTTTCTTTCCATGTTTATGACCTAACCAGAGATTTTACTTTAAATAAACGACCATTCATAACCTACGACAGAACAACAGGAAATAACAAGCATAAGAACACTTTCAGATACTGAAATATTCAAATTGTCTTCAGTTATCAAGACTACGTTTAATGAACTGCCAGCTGATAAGTGAATCTTAAAAATATCTCAATATCTCTCAATATCTCAATAAAGTATAATTTAAAATACTGATGTATTTATGAAAAATAACAATGGCCTTCGTTATCTTGTGTCCATCCACATTAATCGAGGGTCACATTTCATCTCCGATGCTGAAAGATCGGTCAGAAATTCATGCGGCTGATCAACACATTCTTTGCTTATGGTCATTTTAACGGCTTGACGCGCCTCTTATGATCAGCCTAAGATGATAATGGGACAACATATAATCGAATTCTAAGAGGGGAAATCAAGGAAATAAGTTCCCTGACTCGTTGCTCAGAACAAGGAATGGAGCTTTTTCCAACTTATGTATCCTATAGTTTGTAGTAACACTGATAGGTTGCACACACGTATACAAATCAGTAAACCAGTACCTTGGCACAGTGATAGTTGAACACTCAGCAAATTACAGGCCGAGTGGTTACGGCAAGAGCTCAGCAAAATGATCCAATTTACGCGGGTAAACATTCGGAACTTGTTAAAAATGTATACGAGGATTGTGTATGTATAATGAGAGAAAGCGAGGCTTGTCCAAAAAGTGTGGAAGTGTTGCTGTGAAGGACGTAAAGCGAAGTGCTCGTACATCAGCACTATACGATTTCATTAGTGCCGCTGATTAAATGGTCAGGAAAATACATGTGTTAAGCTGAATGATTATTAGGTGTTGAACGAAAATGACGTCAATTTCTATCGTGAAGGCAAGAAGGCACTCATTCTACACTCTGAAAAAAATTAAAGGATAATTCTGAAAGAAAGCACTGCTGTTTATCTTGACCTATCTTTACCTGTTCATCAACAAATCATTAGGAAACGTATGCATGTAGAAAGTCCAATTTACGTGTGGGTGTAGAAGTAGTAAAAGTAACTTCTGATATTTATGTGTGGAATTTCGACATGGAATTCGGAATAAACCTTAAAACACGAAATAATAGATTGTCTAGCTGAAATGAATGAACAGAAAATCAGCGAACGACACACACACACACACAAACACAACCTGTTTGTCAGCATTGAGATCTGGAACAATGTACCTAAGTGCTGATGTTGAGTGGAACGTTGACGCATTCGACAACCTGGGGACCGGGTGAAAATTTGTAAAGTGACCAATAAAATTAAGACACAATAAATTTCCCTCTAAAACCCATTTGGCCGTAATATAATATATACATAACAAATATTAATATGTTGGTGGAGTTTTAAATGGAAATTCACACCTGTTGCTTTTACAAAGGCTGTCCACAGCATCAAATTCACAGCAAGAATCCGGCATTTTCCATCTGTACAAATAAAATATTATATTAATAACATTCACGCGTATGAAAGGCCCGAAAGAAGTATTTCACATCCTGTTTGGGTGCACTTTTTAATTTGCTACATGCTTGTCCGTACTTTATACATTACGAAGGATACATACAAAGGAAAATAACTTACAGACAGCTAAGCAAAAGCAACAGAAACGTGAACATGGTAATGCAGGATTTTTAACACAAAATTATCTTTCATAGTGTGGAAGATCAGTATCGTGTATAACCGCCTGGGTTCCTGCAGCATGTTTGAATACGACGAGGCATACTCAGAACCAAAGAAGCCGACTTGTTTTGGGGATAATTATCCCATTCATCAATAGCAGTTTCAGTCGGTTAATCAATGGTAGCAGGAACATTAGGACGTTGGGTGTCTTCTGTTCACGCCAGGCATGTTCAACACTGTTCATCTCGGCAGAATATGCTAGCCACACCATTCACTCTACGCCTTCGTCTCAAGGAACTGACAGACCACTCTGGCTCAATAAGCACGAGTACTATATTTCTGGAGAAAAACCATCGTCGCCTGCAGTATTATCATCCATGTGTTCCAGAAGAGTATACTTATTATGAACGGCTGTAAGGTCCATCATGTACTTATTGTTTAATCTTGCAGCTGAAACATTTAACTTTTTACAGGGAGTCTTAAAAACCATCGCCTTGTTGTAAATGAAGTTCGCGAGAAGCGAGAGTTTCGTGGGAAATTTTAAGTTCTGCAAGTTTACTTGGTTGTAAAATACCTTGTGATGGGGTTAATGACACAGAAGGTTGATTAATAAGTTCTGAACTTACATGATGTTGTTCCAGTCTTTGTAATTCATTATTCTGTTGATCTATGTCTGCTGACGGCGAGTAATGTGTTAATAAACTTTCTTTTACGTAGTCCTCGTATCAGTGTATATTCCATTAGCCATGTTGAGAGAGGTTTAACTTCGTAGCGTGAAAGTACACGAATTTTAATTACACAATTGTACGTGTTAGTAATGTCGGATTTTAGAGCGTGGAATTTTGCTCGCGTTTCCTATAACTCATTTTCGATATAGGCATACAAGATTTTATGTAATGTGGAAATAGGAGTATCGGCATAATGCTACAGTGTAATATAACTAACTACTTCCAGCCGTTCAGCTATATTTCAACAATATCATTGCCTTTAGGCTCCTTGGCTTAGGAGTCAACGTAATAACCCTCGGTTCAGAGGGCGTCTAGTTCGATTCTCAATCGGCCCAGACGTTTTAACCGCGTCTGATTAATTCTTCTCGCTTGGAGGGTGGGTGTTTGTGTTCGCCTTAATACACTTATTCATTTACATACAAAAGTCCCTAGCTAACTTCAGCCGAAGCAAGTCACTCAGCGCTCTTACCACTCGCTGGTGTTTACAGTGTGACATAACGTGTATTGTGTTTTCAGTGTATTTGTGTAATTAATATTCGTGTGCTGTCACGCTACGTACTTAAACTTCTCTCAACATGGCTAATGGAATATACACTGACACGAGGACTACATTAAATGAAAGTTTATTAACATATTATTCGCCGTCAGCGGACATAGATTTTACTCAACCAATTCAACTCGGTCAGTAAGTCAACACGAACCAACTTTCCAGCAACAAGAAAAGCAACAGAATAATGAATTACAAAGACTGGAACAACATCATGTAAGTTCAGAACTTATTAATCAACCTTCTGTGTCATTAACCCCATCACAAGGTATTTTACAACCAAGTAAACTTGCAGAACTTAAACTTTCCCACGAAACTCTCGCTTCTCGCGAACTTCATTTACAAGGTGATGGTTTTTAAGACTCCCTGTAAAAAGTGAAATGTATCAGCTGCAATATTAAACAATAAGTACATGATAGATCATACAGCCATTCATAATAAGTATACTCTTCTTGAACACATGGATGATAACACTGCAGGCGACGATGGTCTTTCTCCACGAAGTAAACAATCATCAGCAAATTACCAGAGACCTGAATAATGTAACCAGCAGTGATTACACTACACAACAGTGCGGCTAAGTTCTAAAAAGGAATAATTCCATTTTCGGTGATTATCGTTCCGTAACCAAATATCCACAAGAATTAGAACTTGAATGTTATACCTTCCAGGACTCTACAACCAAAGAACTTGAAGATATAATTCGTAATGCCCCATACTCTTACTGAATAGGAACTTCACTTAGAGTCAAAAGAGGTTAACTTACCTACACGTGATGTTACCTTATTTTCAAATAAAAAAAGACAACGCCCCTCTGCGCCACTGAATTGGAAAACACGGAAGATGGAAAAATAGACTTGACTTAAGACACATTCAACGTTTCATTATTTCGGCCGAACCTCGTCGCAAAGCACAAGATATCTTACAGTGTACACCATGTCAAAGGTTTGGGTACACTAAAAACTTATGTAGGTTAAGTCAACGCTGTGTCAATACCCTAATACCCATCACTATTCAGCAAGCAGTAAACCAAGACAAGTCCATTCTATCTAAATATGAAGAACAAGAATCAGGAGTGAAAGTTCTTCTCTTTCAACACCGTTGTTCACCAGCACCCAGCCTAGCTGTATCACCTCTCCAACATAAGATAATACTACAAACTTTTGTCCGCTGCCATCCCGACCATCGCTAGTTCAAACCCCGAAACCATCATCATGGCAACGCCCTATCTCCGATCTTTCTCTGAAAACACCAGTACATCCAGCTCAGAATCAAACGCATAATTTTTCTCAACCTGAATCATCTTTCAGCCTTGTCCAACAGGTTAGAACATTTCTAACGCCATTCTTCCTCCGCATGACGTCATTTATCATGAAATTCTGTTATAACTACTTAATAATGGTTGTTAGCTCAAATCCTATGTTTTCACATCTCATATTTCTAAAATGAGTCGCCAACGGTTTGAAGGTCAAACGTGCCTCCTCTTTGAAGTTCACGACTCGACACAACATCGATGTAGCTTGCATTTCTCTAACACACCTAGTTGAACATGAACGTTTTATAGTACAACGTTGCAACGTATACAGAACTAAGCGCCCAGCTCTTGTTGCCTCTGGTGGTGTGGAAGTCATCAAAATGAAATAAAACCCTTAAACATTATTCCGTATTCCTACCACAGCTAACCACTATAAAGGTTTGTGCTGTTAAAATTGAATTAAGCTATGGACCTCCCTGGGCAGTCATAGCAGCCTCTAAACCACCATCAGCTCGACTCCATATGGAAGATATAAGATTGTTTCCAGACCAGTTACAACCATACTAATGAGAGATCGTAACAGCAAGAACGAGATTTGGGGCTATCGTGTAGTAACTCCTAATGGTAGACAGCTGTTAGCAGCAACTGAACTTAAAGCCATCCACGTCACTGCTCCAGAAGGACTGATTCATTACCTATCCAAATTAAAGCAACGGCCGAATATCCTCGACATAGCTCTGATCGAAAATTTCGCATTCCCGCTTTACATGAGACCAATGGCTGAAATGATGATGATGATGATGATGATGATGATGATGCTTGTTGTTTAAAGGGGCCTAACATCTAGGTCATCGGCCCCTAATGGTACGAAATGAGACGAAATGTAATGACAATTTAGAAGTCTAAAATCCTCCACTGATCAGAATTAAAAACGTGAGGACGAAGAATGAATGAATGGATGGATATAAAGTTAAAACAATCAGTGGATCCAACCCGCAATGCTCCATATTCCCAGAAACTATCGTTAAACAATAGTATTACTGACCAAGGAACTGCTTCTAAAGCTCAGTACTGAATCGATGATGTTCGTAGTCTAAAGGGATCCAAAACATAGGCCATCGGCCCTCATAATTGTACTTATCGCTAGAAAAGTAGAACCGTGGCATTTGTCATGTTGCGGCACTAACCAAAAGTAGCATAGACTCGCGGTATTCCACACAGTGTGGTACTACTCACAGGTACCATAATGCGCACGTGTAACACAGACCTATGGTGTTTCTTACATTGCGGACTCGTACTATCCCGTGGTGTTCATTACATAGTGGTACTAATCATAGGCAAGGAAGAACCATGGTGTCGCTCACCCAAGATGTAGCTCGTATAGTGGTAATAATCACAGGTTCTGTAAAAGCTGAAAGCACATACTGTCGCTACTAATCACAAACCTATTATGAACCTAACATAGTGTTACTACGCGCAAGAAAAAGCAACCCATGGTGTTTCCGCGTGATGGTCCTAATTACAAGTAGTCTCATCTTTATAATTCGATCATCCCTTGGTCGCCCTTTTTAGTCGCCTCTTACGACAGGCAGGGGATACCGTGTGTGTATTCTTCGTCTGCGCCCCCCACCGACAGGGGATATGGCTCAAATGGACTCGAATCACTGCCCAATAATTACATCATTTTCTTCTGAATCTTTCGTTCGAAATCCTCGCTCATACACTCATAGTTATATTAAATGGGACATTTATCAACAACGGCTTGACTCCTGTTTCCAACCAAGTATACCCCTAAACATCCGTGCAAAAATTAACAATCCTATTCACCGCCATCATATCCACCTAACGCATAGCAGCTACTGTATCCAAAGGAGACAGCAAAACACAATTACTCACTCAACATCTTCTCTCAGAATTTTACGACTCATCAAGCCCAAACATAAAATGCGACGTCTATGGCAGGCTCAGCATCTACCTTGGCAACATCATAGATTGAACCAGCTAATCAGATTAGTACGCGCAACTTTACATGATCGCCGTTATGCATCGTACCAAAATCATCTCTCCGGTCTATAGCCAGATGATTGCACACTCTGGAAGGAAACTAAACGGATACTGAATGAACCAAGCATTATTCCAACTCGGACAGCAGCTGACACCCATTTATTCAGTGATTCTGAAAACTGTGATATACTTGCAGATGTTTTAGAAACTTTCCTTCAATCCAAACCCACTAATCAACAACGAATATAACAGTTAAGTAGAAGAAGTTGCAACATTCTACCATAAAGTTCCGGAAAGAATCAAATTTACCTCACCGGGAGAAATCCAACATCTGATCAAGAACCTGCCCGTCAAAAAAGCTGCTGGACATGTTCTCATCCCTAACGTAGCCTTGAAGCATTTCACTCGAGAAGCATGTACTTTTCGTCTTGGATACGTTTCCAACACATGAAAGCACGCAGGAATAACTGCAATTCAAAAACCTGGAAAACATTCGTCACTACCACCGAGTGACCGACCAATAATTTTATTACCAACGTTATCCAAATTATTTGAGAAAATCTTCCACAAACGACTAAACAGTTTCTTAGAGGAAACATCTCTCCTTCCACATAATAAGTTTGGCTTCAGTCAAAGGCATTCGACTACTCACCATCTACTACACATTACAGAATGTATTGCACAAGATTTCCAGTTCAAAAATCACACTATTGACTATTGAAGCATTCTTAGATTTTACAAAGGCATTTGATATGGTTTGGCACAAAGACCTATTATACAAGTTGTAAATCATCGGAATCCCACATTATATATACATAATCACCTATATTTCGTTGATGCAGCGTACCTTTAGCGTACGTATCAACTCCCCGAATTCAAAACCTCTGTCCATCAAAGTCAGAGTTCTTCAAGGATCTATTCTTGGTCCAACACATTTCAACATTTCAACATTTCAACCTGTATTCGTCAACATCGCAAGGTATGCAGATGGTACCACTGTCTTCACGTTACACCATGACATTTTAACTGTCACTCACCGCCTACAAGCTTCCCTGCAAACCATATCAACGTGGTTAGGTGACTAGAGAATTTCACTGAATGTACCGAAATGTGAAACCATGATATTCATTCTTCGACATACATCACCCTCACCATCAATAATTCTGCCTGGAAGAACCATACCATGGGCAGATAAAGACCAAGAAGTACCTGCGAGTATTCCTCAACCGGCGCTATCATGGATATACCACATACATCAAAAATTAAATGTAAGTTATGCAACAATAACAAAACTATATCTTCTACCGAACAGCAAATCTTATTTCAAATTTGAATGTGGGTTACCTCTCTACAAATCACTGCTTAGTCCTTTATTCACCTATACCTGCCCAGTCTGGGGATGGGCGTTTCTAACCACTATCAGACATCTACAATCATTCCAACACAAAATTCTCCGTATCATCACCAACTCTCCTTGGTACCTTCGAAACATTCAGTTACATTGTGAACTTCAGTTAGATTCTCTGGAACATGTGATTTCAACGTAAGCCAAGAAGTTCTTCAAGAAACTACAAAAAGTGCCTGGTGCTGTACCCTCGCCCTTGGAAAATGGCCAACACTTCCACGCCGGAACAACAGTAAACTTCCTCATGATATTTTACTTTCGCCAAGAGAATAATCTGAAGATGATCAGTGAGTGTTCGTGTAAAAATGTGTACTAATTTTAATTCGCGTGCTATTGCTCAGTGCTTCCCTTAATCAACTGCCAATAGAATTCTTAATAACGTATTCAGTGTAACAAATTACAAAATATGAGGTTAACTAGAAACTGAAAACTGGAAAAACACTTTGTGTTTGTGAACAACTGCTATTTTGAAGTGTGTGTGCCTCTTTTTCACCTTTTTTTTAAATTACAAAACTGTGCTCACTTACATGGTTACAGAAAGACCTACAGGAGGTAGACTTGAAATCACGTCATTAGTAAGTCCCTTGTATTTTTAACCTATATAACAAGATTTTTGTTTGTAGTTCGCTTTCATCTCTTGTCAACAGCAATGTGATATAGCACGTACTTATACTAAACGATGAAATACTACATTTAAAAATTTACATATAGCACGTCACATTATGGGGTTTGAATCAGAACAGGGAAATTGCCGTCAAACTGGGCTCAATCCACATATCGAGCGGACCTCCAAGTAGTTTGGGAAAGACCAAAAAAAAAAAAAAAGAATTACAGTGCTCCAGTTGATTTTACGACAAAATTCTTATTACAATATATTTAGGATAATTGAATTAATCATTCACTCAAGTTTCAACCCAGACATTTCCCCCGGAAGACCCTAAGTACCTCATATCTGACAGAGAAGCCGGTGGCTAATGAGAGGGCAGAAGCCACTGGTTCTCCTAAGGGTGTACAGAGAGAGTGTAAACTAACTGTAGCCTGAAGTGACCTGCCCTGGTCACAGGTCAGAAAGCAATGCTCTAGAGTACGGTATACATCACACATTGTGTACACTATCGCGAGGATAATCATGACATACACCTTATTGTTGTCTCACTGGTGGTCATGCTAGCTCTGTTACAGTGCCACACGATGGCAGCCGCTGTTCCCAGTCGCGTCCGCATAGTGGAATAGATCCCGTGATGTGTACATAAAATATGCAAAATCATGAAAATCTGTAGGCTACCACTAGTTTAGTTTTGTTGTCGTTGTTTCAGCTGGAGGATTTCTATTATTTTAGGGAACAAATCCATGTTTCCTTCGAGATGAAAGAACCCTGATAACCTTATTTCATTTTACTATCTCTTATAATGTTGTGGGTATTACTATTATAGTCCGGTATTCGTATGAAAGAACATGATCGATTGGGCCGGAGTGAATAATATGAAGTTTATTTTTTAAATTTGCTTTACGTCACACCAACACATGGCGACGATGAGATAGGAAAGGCCTAGGAATGAAAAGCGGCCGTGGCCTTAATTAAGGAACAGCCCCAGCATTTTGCTAGTGTAAAAATGGCGAAACCACTGAAAACCATCTTCAGTAGGAATCGAACCCACTATCTCCCGAATGCAAGCTCACAGCTGCGCGTCCCTAATCACACGGACAACTCGCCCGGTAAAATGATTTCTAGGTTGGTTTCTCTTGTTTGTTAGGTGACTGTTTCCAGTACGTGTTCCCAGAAATATACCAGTATGGTAATTTTATAGGTACAGTACAACGTTTTAATTTTTCTGTAATGAGTGGTTTTCATTTTGTTACTCGTTAATGATCTTTTCCATGACGTTTTCCCCACATTTTTGGAGTCAATATATGAAGTGGATGTGATCACGTTTTATAACCGGTTGCCCTTCCTGACGCCAAAGTTACATGGACGGATATATTCACTATTGCGTGTTTCTTTGGTGGTTGTTAGTGTGGTATGTTGTATGTCTGAGGAATTAATAATACGCAGTTAAAAACCGTACCAAGCCGAGAATCGGCCTCGTGGACCTTTGAACCGAAAGCCACTACGCTGGCCACTCACACAAGAAGTTAGACTATTTACGACTGTTACTGATGGTTATTTATTGTTATTGTGTAAAGATAGACTTTTTTGCTAGTGGCTTTACGTCGCACCGACACAGATAGGTCTTATGGCGACGATGGGGGATAGGAAAGGCCTAGGAGTTGGAATGAAGTGGCCGTGGCCTTAATTATGGTACAGCCCCGGCATTTGCCTGGCGTGAAAATGGCGAAACCACCGAAAACCATCTTCAGAGCTGCCGACAGAGGGATTCGAACCCACTATCTCCTGGATTGGAGCTCACAGCCACGCACCTCTAATCGCACGGCCAACTAGCCCGGTGTAAATATAGTTGTCCTCTACGTAAGAAATCAACTTCCGATGGTAGTGTGCAGGAAAAACACATCATTTTTTAAAACAATGAATACTACTAATGAATGTCTTCATTCGTCCCCTAAATGGGGAGCCAGGCTTCCTAGAGGGCGACTCTCTCTCTCTCTCTCTCTCTCTCTCTCTCTCGGTCCAGGAGATTTCAATCGGAGAAGATGTGCTGTGGAGGTGAAAGGGTTGGCGGCCGTGGATTATACTAGGAACTGTCCCGGCATTCACTTTAAAGAAAGATAATGGAAAATAACGGAAAACCATTCTCAGGATAGTCAATGGGTGGGAGCAGCCCCTCTCCGTCACCCCTCCACTGCTGGGTTAGTCGACAGGGGTGCAGAGGTGTCGGACCACGGACCAGCCCAAGACCCACTCGGCATATGCCGACCAAGACATTCAATTGAAACTCTTGCTGTTCCTTGCCGCAACGTAGGCCTATATACATTCCCGCTTTCCGAGTAGTGGACTCGACAATGATCCGACACCTACCCCTACATATTCTATCCCTTCCCGTAAGGCTTTTAGTGCCGGGAATGTCCGAGGACGTGTTCTGTTGCTATACTTCCCGGTAAACCCCCAAAAGACGGAGGGGGTTTCAGCCGCATGCACCGCTGTGTGGGTGTTGTCTGTGGACGTAGGTGTAACTTGTATGTGCTATGGATGGGAAGGAAGCGGCGATGGCCTTGTAAAAAGTACCATCCTGGCATCTGCCTGGTGTTAAAGTCAGAAACCACGGAAGACCATTTCAAGAATAGCCGATGGGATTCGTATCCATCTCTTTCCAGAATACAGAGCTAGCAAGCACAACTGGTCGTGCAGCAACGCACTGAGCTAAACCGTTCGGTACCCAATATATTTGGTCGGAACTTAATGCGGATATGGCCCAGTTTTACGGCCATTTGCCCTTTCTGACGCGAAACTTACATAGAGGGAACTATTCACTATTGAGTGTTTCTAGGGTGGTTAGTAGTGTTGTATGTTGTATGTAGATGAAGGGAAGTGCATTACAAGGAAGATAAACACCTAGTATTTATAATAATTGTACCAGGGTTACACCTTCCCCGGCTACTTAAACTACGCGCCTTCTAAAAGGCCATCTATGTAAACAAACTTGAAATTGTGAACTCCCAGAAACTCTTGTCTTGTACAGTTTTGTCTTGTACTCCCGGGCAAAACACTAATTATTTGATAGAGTAATTTTTTTGAAGTAAGTAAACCTGGTTCTGAGCATCTTTTTAATGTACCGAAGTTGTCAACAATTCAGCTGGTTCCTCCTCGATTGTAATCAACCTTATCAGATTCATGGAAATATTGTCTCCAGCTAATTAAAATCGGGGGTGTGTACCTACAGGAATGCGGCCTATCAGTAAAGAGTTCTGGAAACTTCCCCTTATGTAATGAGGCCTGCGCGAGAAAGCTCCAGCGGCACAAGGTAATGGTAGAATTTACCAAGTCATGTGATAGCTCCTGCGGATACTTTGAGGGGAATGTTTCAACCTCTTTTCTTTTAATATAATTTTTGTAAACTGGTGGTTTTCAATGTAGAATTTTTGGCAATTCCGAGGACTTTGTTTTTGTTCCCTACTGGAAAATATGTAATATAAGGGAACAATAAGTGATGACCCCCTGCCGTTTCAACCTCTAAATTTCTTAAATCTATTCTTGGCATTAATGTCTCTTCTTTAGTCACCTCGGCGTAGCATAGGATTAGCTTCTGTATCATTGGGCTATAAGCCCACTTAGTGTTTTAACAATTTCTAGAAGGAGTGCGTGTGTTTCGCCTCCTTGCATTTTGTTAATGGCCGGTTATGTTTAAACATTTCTTTTGCCATTAAGGCCATTTAGTATGGGCAAGTATGCCCCTGTTTTTCGGCAACTGTTTCTGCGTCTTGGTTTCCTTTAGAAACAGTGCTTAGTGTCAGTGTAACTGTGGAGTGATTGATGAAGACTCTGATGTGAGGTCACCCGATGGGTTTCCTAGTGTAATTTTCTATAGCAAAGGAATCTGATTGCCTCTGCGAGGCTAGACTATGGTTCTTGGAGCTCCGACTCCTGAGTAGTGTAAATTCTTGGAGAAAATCCTTCTCTTATAATATACTTTTACCTGTCAAGAGCAATAATGCTCTTCTATATGTATATTAACAAATTGATAATTATCTCAACTTTTGTACCTGACTTCAAAGTCCCTGTTATCGTTAGAACTGACGAACTCATTAACAATATGTTATGTTTGCTTGTTATTCATTCAGATGTATTATTTTTCAATTTTAAACTACAAAAAAAGGAAAGGAAAGACAGAAAATTTTCAAACTTTTTGTGTTAATTTCTGCTCTACTTCATTCCTTGTACAATCATTAAATCCAGACGCTTCTTATTCCCTCTGTGAACCACGGAAACCCCATAATAATAATAATAATAATAATAATAATAATAATAATAATAATAATAATAATAATAATAATAATGGTTATATATCCCACTAACTGTTTTTAAGGTTTTGGAGACGCCGAGGTTCGGGAACTTTGTCCCGCAGGAGTTCTCTTACGTGGCGGAAAATCCTCCCACACGAGGCTGACGTATTTGAGAACCCTCAAATACCACCGTGCTGATCCGGGATCGAACCCGCCAAGTTGAGATGAGGAGGACAGCGCTCTACCGTCTGAGCTACATATCCAGGCCTTCGAGCCAGATAAATTAAGCATACGGAGTTAAAATGCACCACCCAGTTGGGAACTGAAACTGGGTCCTTCTGAACCGAAGACTAGAACGCTGACTATTCAACCAGACTAGAAGAAGGGCCATATACTCGTATATTTAAAAATTAGAACGTGAGCTATGGCACCAGGCAGCGAGAATGAGAATTTTTGTTTGAGATGCTTTCGAACCGCGTGTTGTGTAAACAGTGAGCGCTCGACGTAATTATGGAAACGTTATAAGACATTCAGCCCGCCTACCTACATACTGACGTGGTGAGTGCTCCTTATATCTAAACTAGGGGTTGTGTACCCGCCGTTGAGGCGTTAGCTTTATAAGTGCAGCAATAATGCTATCTAGCCAGTCCCAATGTGTAGAGTTAGCGTGCCTGCCTCATACCCGTTGGATTTGTTTCGATTCCCAACCAGGTCAGGGATTTTTATCTGGATATGAGGGGCTGGTTCGAGGTCCACTCAGCCTACGAGATTATAATTGAGGAGATATCTGTAGAGCTTGGCATCAGTCATCAAACGGTGTGGCACATACTGATGAAATTTCTTAACATGAGGAAAATAGCGTCCCATTGTGTTCTACAAAAACTCACCAACGTACATAAATGGCACCGGTAGGCACTGGCTGCCATCCACCTGGACAAATACCGCAATGAAAGAGACGCATTTCTGCAGCGTATTGTCGTCATTGATGAGACGTGGGCACGAGCGCATGAGCCTGAATTAAAGAGTCAGTCGAAGGAACGGCGTCACCCAGGTTCGCAAAGTCGAGAGAAATTTCGACAGGAACCCAGCTGGGTGAATTTTGTGCTGATTGTGGCATACGACTACGAGGGTGTTATATATACGCATGCTGTGTCTGAGGGACAAACCGTCAACAGTGACTACCACTGCCGATTTCCGGAGCGATATCTGCGTTGATTGGGAGGTCCTGGAACGCCGTCCGTACTCACCAGACATGATTCCTTGTGACTTCGACCTGTTTCTGAAGTTGAAGGACACCTCCGAGGCCGCCGATTTTCTGACGTGGCATCTATACTCCACGCAGTTGGGCGCTCCCTCGCTATCGTCAACAAAGAACGTCTGGCGAACGTAAAAGAGGGCCGAATCGACGTACATACATACATACATACATGCTGAACCATTCTGTTCATGGTCGAGGAACATTGATATACTGATAAATATGGCAATCATGTGAGACCACAAAGAATGGACGTTAGATGGCATTTTATGGGCAGCAGTATCTAATATTGCGCGCTTTTCAAGAGAACTTAGCGTCAGAAGCGAGCTGAAGTTCCCATGATGCTTATTAAAATTTATTATCCCAAGCGAACCTCTTGACTTACAGCGTGGGACGTGAACAACTCCGTGAGAATCCACGGGGAAGTTTATATTGGGGGGAGATGAATTTATTTGACATCTCCGCCCACAAGAGGAATATATAGCATTGGATGTAATAATTGCAATGAGCATATTTTTCTGGAAATTTTGACATGCTACATGACACTAGTTATAATCATAATGAAGGAATGAATAATTACTCTGCGTACCGTGGGAGAATTTCCTGTTCGCGGGCACGCTCATGAGGGCCCACACACGACGAGCTCTGTACCGTGGGTGCACGATCGTTAATATATACGGCCGCCGAGTGCGCGAGCGTCATTTACTGTGTGTATCGCTGTCAGGAAGGTCCCTCATCGAAGGGAAGATTACCTTTGTCTACGAGCATCGCAGTTAGATTCTACCTTGTCCTAGGGACTTGTAAGTAACAACTATTTGTGATATAGATAAGAACTTTGTACATAAAAGATTGACCTGATTTTCTGTGAGAACATTTCTCTGCTAGTAATTTTTTCACGTAAAGTCGCATAGCATGATCGAATGCTAATATCGTTCTAAACTAATGTTACATGCTAGTGTACGCTCGGAAAGGTGATGTTAATTCAATTCGGTCAGTATAAATATCGGTCAAGAACAAAATAAATTGCTCCAGAGAATCGTAGGACTGTTTTGGAAAGAAAGTGCTAATAATGAGTCAATCAATCAATCAATACTGATCTGCATTTAGGGCAGTCGCCCAGGTGGCAGATTCCCTATCTGTTGCTTTCCTAGCCTTTTCCGAAATGATTTCAAAGAAATTGGAAATTTATTGAACATCTCCCTTGGTAAGTTATTCCAATCCCTAACTCCTCTTCCTATAAATGAATATTTGCCCCAGTTTGTCCTCCTGAATTCCAACTTTATCTTCATATTGTGATCTTTCCTACGTTTATAGACGCTATTCAAACCTATTCGTCTACTAATGTCATTCCACGCCATCTCTCCGCTGACAGCTCGGAACATACCACTTAGTCGAGCAGCTATTCTTCTTTCTCTCAATTCTTCCCAACCCAAACATTGCCACATTTTTGTAACGCTACTCTTTTGTCGGAAATCACCCAGAACAAATCGAGCTGCTTTTCTTTGGATCTTTTCCAGTTCTTGAATCAGGTAATCCTGGTGAGGGTCCCATACACTGGAACCATACTCTAGTGGGGGTCTTACCAGAGACTTATATGCACTCTCCTTTACATCCTTACTACAACCCCTAAACACCCTCATAACCATGTGCAGAGATCGGTACCCTTTATTTACAATCCCATTTATGTGATTACCCCAGTGAAGATCATTCCTTATATTAACACCTAGATACTTACAATGATCCCCAAAAGGAACTTTTACCCCATCAACACAGTAATTAAAACTGAGAGGACTTTTCCTATTTGTGAAACTCACAACCTGACTTTTAGCCCCGTTTATCAACATACCATTGCCTGCTGTCCATCTCACAATATTTTCGAGGTCACGTTGCAGTTGCTCACAATCTTGTAACTTATTTGTCACTCTATAGAGAATAACATCATCCGCAAAAAGCCTTACCTCCGATTCCACTCCTTTACTCGTATCATTTATATATATAAGAAAACATAAAGGTCCGATAACACTGCCCTGAGGAACTCCCCTCTCGACTATTACAGGGTCAGATAAAGCTTCACCTACTCTAACCTCTGAGATCTATTTTCTAGAAATATAGCAACCCATTCAGTCACTCTTTTGTCTAGTCCAATTGCACTCATTTTTGCCAGTAGTCTCCCATGATCCACCCTATCAAATGCTTTAGACATGTCAATCGCGATACAGTCCATGATAGTATGGGATTAAATAAAAGGCTATTGGGGAGACCTAGGCATCGAAGCAAGAACACATTGTAATATGGCTTTCCTTACAGTTTCTCTTACGTCAGATGTGTACTGGACGCTGCTCATCCATCGCGCTGAGGCAGTAATTGGGAGCAGAGCAACAGAATATCCTTCACGGCATCGAGGTACGAACGTGGACCATCAACGACGTCCAGTCAGCACACCGACCACATCGAGGAGGCGGCGATCGAGTCACCTGCACGTGTTGCAGTTGAACGTCACAGCAGACCAGGATGTCACCAGTCATCAAACTACGATTGCTGTCGCCTGCCCACAACGTCAACATGATGGCTTAAATTAGCAATGTCCATAGGAGAACTGTTCAAATGATATCATAAGACACAGGTCAGATCATTCCATTTCTTAGCATGCAACAGGTAGCCAAATGAGAGGTCCGTCATAGATAAACTTGGCCATCCGCCAATATGTAAATATGTAGGTGTCTGAGGGCACATGTAAGCAGAATTTATGCCCGGGACTCAAGCTTAATTGGATAGTTTATGTTTGCATGTTGTTGTTCTCATTTTATTTCGTTAGTGTCATAATTGAATAGACATAATGTTTCAATCTAAGGAAGTTAAAATCGTGAACTTTCATTTATCCAAGGCTAACGGAGTCTCAAGTGAGTATAGGCAAGCTGTTTAGGAAATAGCTAAATGCATGGAGCATGGTAGACCGTAGTGTTTTATTTGTGAGACGGAGAAAGGCATAATATATTCTATATTTCTTTAATGCACTCGGACTAGCGTATTAAAGTGAGCGGGTCATGAACTAAGAAGCCCAAAAGAAATGAGGAATATGTTTATTAGGCCAAGAGTATAGAGATAGGACCCATAAATAGCATGATGAATAAAGGCTTAAGTGGGAATTTGAAAATTTGTGTGCCATTAAGGGCGCCAAGGTGTATTTGAATGAATGTGCCAGGAAGAGCACTAGTGTGAAGTTAATAAACCGGCCAGTTGTATTTGAGTCATAACTGGAATAGAGTGTTGAATTATGAACTCTAAGGAATAAATTGGCATGTAGTAATTACATGGGAATTATATACTGAGAGGGCCCAAGAAGGGTAGATTAATGGGCAAGAACGAGGGTAAGAGTCGTCACGTGGCTCTGTTTATGAGTTGTCAACCGAGGGAGAGATTTATGGGGTAGAAATATGGCCGTTCAGTTCATACAAAGGCCGAGACGTGTTGAAGGACAAAAAGTAGGTCGTTCTGACGTCACAACACGAAAGTCTGCAGTTGGGGAACGATACGGGTTCTGTCAAGGGGAAAGGGGAACAGTGACCTTTTAATACTGCTGTTTGGAAGATAAAATTCTATACCCGATCACGTAGGTCATTTATAGGTGTATGTAACTATTCGTAATGAGGGGCTGCCTGGCCGAGGCGGTAAAGGTGTGCTCGGTTCGCCCGGAAGGACGTAGGTTCGAATCCCCGTCAGGAAGTCGTAAAATTTAAGAAACGAGATTTCCACTTCCGGAGTTGCATATGCCCCTGAGGTTCACTCAGCCTACAGCAAAAATGAGTACCAGGTTAATTCCTACCCCATCACCTGCCGAGGTTAACAATGGTGGAAGCCTTTACCTTCCACTCCTCCAAGGGCCTTCATGGCCTGTACGGAGGTGACTTTGCTTTGCTTTGCTTTGTTTTAACTATTTGTAATGTGTCTGCACGGTGTAAATGATGTGTTTCTTATCATACTCTAAATCATATTGTCGTAGGAGCTGGAATAGTCTCGTGTTCGATTCCCAGACGGTAGAGTGTGTATTGTATGCTTAGTTTAGAGCTTAGATTAATCACGAGTACTGTGGCATAGATTCACTTTAGGAATATGTTATGTTCTTTGTAAATATGATTTGGTTATTAGCAAGATTTATGATTCAATTTATTTTCTTTTGACTGAGCCATTATGCTGACTGTTCCAGTATCAGGTGTTTTCCACGATGCTAGAAATCTCCTACACTGAGCCATGAAATCCTGGCGAGATGCCTCTTTACTTCAAGAATTTATTTTTTTATATTACACCATTACCCATTATGTAAATTTCACAGATTAATTTGGTTTATAACAGAAATTTATAAATCATTGTAATAAATTAGATCCTTTAAGCGAACGTGCCGCTCAGTTACAGTCTCTTTTTTTTGGCTTGAGTTAGTTAACAACCTGCTCATTTTATTCCTCTTCATTTATTTTATTTTGTCATGTTGACCCCTTTTGTACCCGTAATCCCTTTTTACTGCTGCTGCTGCTGCTGCCGGAGCTGATGAAGAGGATAGTCGAACAAGGTAAGCAATGTGCTAAAAGGATTCACCTGGTGGTGAGCGTATTGTTCACTATAATGTACTTGGTCAGATCTCAGCATTTGCTTGACGTTGACAAAGGCATTATAGGGCAAAATATGACACATTTCGCACCCGCGATCGCTCAGTTGTTGAAAAAGTGGTATAAGAAGAACAATATAGTTTTCTGTTTTTAACATTTTTGTTAATAAAAATGGTTTGTCAGTTCTATATTCATTTGGACTATTTTCGTTACCTTGGCAAAATCATGACATCTCTTATCCCTGCTTCAAGCTTCAGGCTCACGGACGGTCCACCCGTGTGGATCCTCTTCGCCAATATACCAGGTGGCTGCTGAACGCCGTACTTTCTACTTATAAATGTCCCGCATGCATAAGTGATGAATGGAATATCTAACAACTGATTTTCACAGGAACACTACTGCCAGCGGGCAGGTTACGTCAGAATATGAAGAGATAAAAACCGAACTGTCGCTCGCAGCATGTTACTCAGCGCTACCGGTCTAATGTATCCCTTGCATTAGTAAACCTCGCTTTCCGCCGCACAGTTCTAGGCTGGTGTATGGTACAGCCGCACTATCTTTGCTGTCTGCATATCGGCAGTGGCTAGTGTGTTCAGGAGCGCCGAATACACAGATATTATTTTAATCTGGGCAACCTGGTTGGAATGCAGCCGATGCTCCAAACAGACGTATGCCGTCTACACACGTATTTCGCCGAACAGTATTAGTTGTTGTTTCATACAAGCAGCTCTTTCATCGAGTGGAATGCTACACGTGTATAAATGAATAAGTTATTACATTTCCTTATCTGCATCTTTGGCGTTTTTACAAGCAGTAGCGGCGATTAGGGGGTGGGGCGAGGAGGCACACTCGCCCCGCCTCCAACTTTGTGGAGTAAACATTAAATTTTTATTCCACCTCATCCAGCTGGATATAAGAATTATTTTTAAAAAAAGCTATTTTTACTAGCCTTGTTTTCTTATCTGCTAATTCTTTCCTTTACTTTCTTTAATTATTAACATAATTGAGCCCCTGTGGATCAAGCGGTAGCGCGCCGGCCTCTCACCGCTGGGTTCCGTGGTTCAAATCCTGGTCACTCCATATCTGATTTGTGCTGGACAAAGCGGAGTCGGGACAGGTTTTACTCCGGGTACTCCGGTTTTCCCTGTCATCTTTCATTCCAGCAACACTCTCCATTCTTATTTCATAACATCTATCAGCCATTAATAAAACACCTTGGGGCTGACGACCCCATTGTACTAATAGCCTATATATGGTTCATTCATGACGTCCCTGACCCGGTCAAAGACTGAAAACCAGGTTGTAGGTTCTCATTCATTCACATAATTATTGGCAGAAATATGCACAAAATGCGGTTCGTCGCGGCTAACCGAGTAATAATTCACCCGCTTGCCGCACGCATTCGTCAGTCTGGCAGTCTCTTTAGTGTCTTAGTTTCTTAACTTGTATTCAAATACTAAGTGCTTTTTAATTACATAACCATGCCGAACTTCTGTTTAATTGTACCAGGTGAGCTGGCCGTGGGATTAGGGGCGCGCAGCTGTGAGCTTGCACCCGGGAGATAGTGGTTTCGAGTCCCACTGTCGGCAGCCCTGAAGATGGTTTTCCGTGGTTTCCCATTTTCATACCCGGCAAATGTTGGGGCTGTACCTTAATTAAGGCCACGGCCGCTTCCTTCCCGCGCCTAGCCCATTCCTGTGTCGGTGCGACGTAAAGCCAACTGTAAAAAAACATATTTAATTGTAATTGTAATTTCAACGGGAGATAATAACAACTTCACTTACACCGGACTATATTATTTCTTTTGTGTTATGTTATTTATTATGTAAATGTAATTAACCTGCCCCGTGGTTTATTTGTAACAATAGTTTTTTTAGAGATTTTTATTCAATGCTGTATAATAAAATTTTCACCAGGTCTCACAAACAAATACGTAAATAATTATATAAATAAATAAATAAATAAATAAATAAATAAATAAATATTTTACAATTTCCGAGTAGATGGAGGCAGGAAGTATCAAATAATTTCCGAAAAGTACCTTCAGTTCAGGGATGTGAAGCTCAGTCATCAAAGCTGATATGATATGGAATGGTCAGGAATGAAATTTTAGTAATCAGTATCAAACGTGGTGATAACTAAAATTCCAGAGCTTAGAGAGAGAGAGAGAGAGAGAGAGAGAGAGAGAGAGCGAGCGCTAATTAATTCGTTTAGTTAGAGTGGTGCTAAGCATGGCGCTCCATTCATTTCTCTGATTGCTCCTTTACAACGGGGTTTAATGGGAGCTATCGTTAGAAAACGAATCGTAGCATGCTAATCGACGGGTAGTCAATAATTGAGTGGTCATTTTGTGGTAAAGTGACCATCAACATGTATGTTCTACGTCAGTGCGGCTTCCATCTGATCGGTAAATACAGCCATTAGACACATCCTAAATTAACACGGAGAAGTTTCCATATTACCGTATTTCAAAAGAGTAGGTTATTGTGATGCATCAATTCAATAACCAGGGTAGTAGTTGTAGTAGTAGTAGTAGTAGTAGTAGTAGTAGCAGTAGCAGTAGTTCTGGTGGTGTTTATTTATTTAGACACGCTATTTCTTTCTTTCTTTCTTTCTTTGTCGTTTAGGCCTACTGAGGACCACGGGGCTCGTATCTACTCTTGGGTAAAGTTGTTGCTTTCTTCTTCTTCCAATACTCCTTCATTTGCTGACTATGAGCCAGCTTTCTCTCCTCGGTCCACTTAGTTCCTGTAGTCTTCTTACTTGTAAGGGACGTTGGGAAAACTCCGTGTCGGATGGCTTGACGGAACAGTAGTCGGTCATGAGTTTGTCCCAGTTGTTCCATATCCGACTTAACTGACGTGATCCATTTGTTCTTAGAAGCCTTGCCTCTCCCTGTTACTGTGAATATCCTTTTGGTGAGTCTTTCGGAATCCAGACGGGCCAAGTGTCCATAAAAGGTCAGGCGCCTTTTCCTTATAGACGTGACGATGTCCTCCTGGTGTTCATACAGTTCATTATTATGGCGGATTCTGTAAGTGCCTCCTTCCTCTCTGATTGGTCCTAATAGACACGCTATTGAATATATTTTCTTATAATAATTATAAAATAAATAATTTAATTTGGTTGATATTGACAATATTTCGTTTCCAAGCAAATGATTATTATTTATGCCTCTAACACACCGTGCATTTGTTTCAAAACTTCACACCCTGAATAAATTCGATGGTTCTTATTCAGTTTATTTGTTTCTTATTGAGGAAAAACACGTAACATTAGTCTTCAAGGGGAAAGTTAAAGATCACTCATAATTGAATATTTCTATCGCCTCTATATTGACGCGGTTTCATTCAATATGAACCATTAAATTTATTCAAGTTGGCATGTTTTGAAATGAACTCACGGTATATTACTTGGTCATTAATGTGAGGTTCTTTTGATCAAATACTAACAATCATCACAAAATAATGCAATGGGCTGGCACTGCTAACATTGTCGTCATCATGGCGCCCGCTCCAGAATATGTAGCGGCAGGACACTCTGTTATAACGTCATGGGGCTTTGTGTTGAGGCTGGCGGTTTATAGCCTCGGATCTAAAGCACTGTCCACTCTAAGGCTGCAGGTGTTCCAGCGTGAAGTCGGACAAGTTCTCTTGTCTTGCATTCGGACAAAGCAGGCTGAATAGTCTGTATGGGAACACCGTACACTGAGGAGATGGAATTTTACCCCCTCTAGTAGTGGGATACAGTAGAGATTCCGGGATTGATACGAGTCCTATTCAAAGCACCCTATGCTTTTCTTCATAGATCAAATCCAGTTGCAATGTTATATGGAAAAAAAGCTGAGAGATTTTGGATCTCTGTTTATTTGTGGTCATAACCAATTTGTGGAAGTCTGGACGGAATACGATACCTATTGAGGTCGGGGATTCCTCATGGATAGGCAGGTCCAGTTTTGGTAAGACGATATTGTTTTCTGGAAATCTGAGAAAGATTTCTGCGCGTATGAAGAGGCATAGTACTGTTGAGTACAGTAGGTCTGATTAGGCCAGTGATTAGTCAAATTTCATATTGAGTTGGATTTTGACTAATTAATATGAGGGGTGTAAGATCAGAATGATTCGCAGAGAAGACTAGATTTAAAGCAGAACACCTCAGAATTGCTGCAATAGTAGGAAAGCAAAAAATGCAAATCAAAGCCAACTCCGTACTCTTGAAGTCTTTGTCTATTCGTAACCTCGGCAATAAGTGGATTTTGCTTTGACAAATTATCCTAGCACTCATTTCTTGTATTGGTTGAATGAATCTCAGGGCCACGAGCATCAATCAATCAATCAATCAATCAATCAATCAATCAATCAATCAATCAATCAATCAATCAATCAATCAATCAATCAATCAATCAATCAATCAATCAATCAATCAATCAATCAATCAATCAATCAATCAATCAATCAATCACTACTGATCTGCATTTAGGGCAGTCGCCCAGGTGGCAGATTCGCTATGTGTTGTTTTCCTAGCTTTTCTTAAATGATCGCAAATAAATTGGAAAATTATTGAACATTTCCTTTGGTAAGTTATTCCAATCCCTAACTCCGCTTCCTATAAACGAATATTTGCCCCAATGTGTAATCTTGATTTCCAACTTTATCTTCATATTGTGATCTTTCCTACTTTTAAAGACACCACTCGAACTTATTCATCTACTGATGTCCTCCACGCCATCTCTCCACTGACAGCTTGGAACATACCACTTAGTCGAGCAGCTCGTCTCCTTTCTCCCAAGTATTCCCAGCCCAAACTTTGCAACATTTTTGTAACGCTACTCTTTTGTCGGAAATCACCCAGAACAAATCGAGCTGCTTTCCTTTGGATTTTTTCCAGTTCTTGGATTAAGTAATCCTGGTGTGGGTCCCATACACCGGAACCATACTCTAGTTGGGGTCTTACCAGAGACTTATATGCCCTCTCCTTTACATCCTTATTACAACCCCTGAATACCCTCACAACCATGTGCAGAGATCTGTACCCTTTATTAACAATCATATTTGTGTGATTACCCCAATGAAGGTCTTTTCTTATATTTACACCTAGGTACTTACAATGATCCCCAAAAGGAACTTTCACCCCATCAACGCAGTCATTAAAACTAAGAGGACATTTCCTATTTGTGAAACTCACAACCTTACTTTTAACCCCGTTTATCATCATACCATTGCCCACCGTCCATCTCACAACACTATCGAGGTCAACCTGCAGCCGCTCACAATCTTGTAACTAATTTATTACTCTGTACAAAATAACATCATCTGCAAATAGCCTTATCTCTGATTCCACTTCTTTACACATATCATTGATATATATATATATATATATATATATATATATATATATATATAAGAATACATTAAGGAATTCCCCTCTTAATTATTACAGGGTCAGATAAAGCTTCGCCTACTCTAATTCTCCGAGTTCTCTTTTCTAGAAATATAGCCACACATTCAGTCACTCTTTTTTTCTAGTCCAATAGCACTCATTTTTCCCAGTAGTCTTCCATGATCTACCCTATCAAATGCCTTAGATAGGTCAATCACAATACAGTCCATTTGGCCTCCTGAATCCAGGATATCTGCTATAACTTGCTGAAATCCTACAAGTTGAGCTTCAGTGGAATAACCTTTCCTAAACCCAAATTGCATTCTGTCAAACCATTTATTCATTTCGCAAACATGTCTAATATAATCAGAAAGAATTCTTTCTCAAAGCTTACATCAATGCATGTCAAACTGACTGGCCAGTAATTTTCAGCTTTATGTATATCACCCTTTCCTTTATACACAGGGGCTACTATAGCAACTCTCCATTCATTTGGTATAGCTCCTTCAACCAAATAATAATCAAATAAGTATTTCAGATATGGTACTATATCCCAACCCATTGCCTTCAGTATATCCCCAGAAATCTTATCAATTCCAGCTGCTTTTCTAGTTTTTAACTTTTGTATCTTACTGTAAATGTCACTGTTATCATAGGTAAATTTTTATACTTCTTTCATATTACTCACATCCCCTATCTGGGCATTATCCTTGTAACCAACAATATTTACACACTGCTGACTGAATACTTCTGCCTCTTGAAGATCCTCGCATAAACACTCCCCTTGTTCATTAATGATTCCTGGAATGTCCTTCTTTGAACCTGTTTCTGCCTTAAATTGCCTATACATACCCTTACATTTTTCACTTAAATTTGTATGACCACCAATTATGCTTGCCATCATGTTATCCTTAGCTGACTTCTGTGCTAGATTCAATTTCCTAGCAGGTTCCTTCAATTTCTCCTTATTTCCATAACCATTTCTAACTCTATTTCTTTCCAGTCTGCACCTCATTCTTGGTCTCTCTACTTCTCTGCTATAATATAGTGGATCCTTACCATTCCATACCACCTTTAAAGGTACAAACCTATTTTCACGTTCCTCAACAATTGCTTTAAACCCATCCCAGAGTCTGTTTACATTTTTATTTACCATTTTCCAGCGATCATAGTTACTTTTTGAAATACTCTCTAGGCGCTGGTAGAGTTACATTGTGTTTAATAAGTAGTAGCCAACCTTTCGGTTGCCCCAGTGGCCAGTGGCCTTAAGCGAGGTCCGTACCCCAGCAGATGATCAGAAGAAGATGCCCGCTCAGAGGTGACTGCGAATTCTTTTATTATGGCTGACTGGTCGCTGATTGGGCACAGAGAAAACAGGTAGTGGTGACGTAAAGGAGAGAAAATTAAGGAGTGCTAACTCCTACCCACCAGGATTTTATTCTTATCTAACAGGTTCCAACATGGGCTCCTAGGTGGCAACCCCAAACTGAAAAGGGATAGCTATAGGTAGGCTAAATTTTGATATCTTGGGAGAGTCCAACGTCTCGCCACTAGATGACACTAATACATTATGTTTAAGGAGTTGCCGAACTATAGGGAACGGTTATCTACGTTACGAAAATAATAATGATTGTGGTTTTACGTCTCAGTAACTATGGTACTTTTATGACTTATGGAAGCGCCATAGTGCCGAAATTGCGTCCCACCGGATTTCTTTTACCTGATTTTACCTGCTCATCACGAAGATAACATATCGAAATTACAATGAAAGAAATGAATGTTATGCATAATCTTATGATTGCAAATTATTAGAATTTCTATTAGTTAATGTAATTAACATTCCGTTACCATGTCTGAGTGGAGTATTTCAGCAAAACTGGCTTTGTAGAATTGTACTGACTATTTCAACGATACAAATATGGATTAAATCTGTACAAACAAGTGCAGTCAAACATGAGAAATACTGTTTCATTCTTAAGTTCTTTTTTTATGGTCGTCATCAAAAACTATTAGTAATGTAGTCGAGAATACTTATTAACGATATATAACTAAGCTATGCTTGTCTATGTTTCCATAAACCTAACGTCATTCGGCTGCCAAAAGGGAATCAGCTTACCGCTTCCTCAGCTGCTTACTTGTCGAGCACAACCTCCATTCAACGTTGCCCACAGCAATTACGCGCCCACTCCTTGTAATGGCTGCGGTTTCGTAAATATCTGGAGTCATGAACCTGGTCAGCATTTTGATGACCAGCACAATAATGGTAGTCTGATTTCAAGTAGAAATAAACGTGAAAACCGCACAGAGTTTTCCCGAAGAATTTGACGCAGATAAGTTCATACTAAGTCACTTAAACTAAAGTGTACACGTACGTAGTATACTAATGCTTCATCGTATCTTGTCATGAAATGCCATCTGAAGTTGAATAAATTGAAGAAAAGAAAGAATGCAAGGAGACGGGATCTATACAAGATGAAAGGAAAGAGTGTGAGGGAATGCTTCAAGGAACATGTAGCACAAGGACTAATGACAAGACTGATGAAAACACAGTAGAGGAAGAATGGACAGTCCTGATGAATGATGTCTGTAATGCTGCTGAAGAGAAGTTAGAAAAAAGGATATATCAACTAAGAAACAATGGATAATTCAGAAGATACTATACCTGACTGACGAATGACGAAAGTACAATAATGCAAAAAATGAGGAGGGCACAGGAGATTGCAGGCGAATAAATAATTAAGTGGGTAGAAATGCAGGACAGCTACGGAAGAATGGCTGAAAAAAATGCAGGGATGTTGAAGGTTGTATGGTCCTATAAAAGGTAAATGCTGCTTACAGAAAAATCAAGGAAACCTTTGGAGAAACGAAAACTAGGTGTGTGAATATTAAGAGCTCGGATGAAAAACCACTTGTAGAGAAAGAAGACGAGGCAGAAGATGGCAGGAACATACTCAATAGTTGTATCAAGGAAGAAGTAGATGATATGGTTTTGGAACAAGGAGAGGCTGTTGATGCTGATGACGTGGAAGACCGCAATTTTGAGGTCAGAATTCGACAGAGCTTTGAGGGTCCTCAGTAAGAAAAAGGCACCGGGAATGGATGACATACCCTCAGAATTACTGACTTCGTTACGAGAAACCAGCATGGCGAGGTTATTCCATTTAGTGTATGAGATGTATGATATAGGAGAAGTGCCATCCGATTATCGGCAGTGTGTAGTTTTACCTATTCCCAAGAAAGCCGATGCTGACAAGTGTGAAAACTACCGCACCGTTAGTTCAGTATCTTACACCTGCCAAATTTAAACACGTGTTATTTAGAGAAGAATAGAGAGACATTTTTAAACTGAGTTCGGAGAAGATCAATTTTGCTACAGAACAAATGTAGGAATACGTGAATCAATCCTGACTTTACGTCCGATCATGGAGGACCCAATTAAGAAAGACATATCCACGTAACTTACAATATATTCGTAGATTTAGAAAAAGGCATTCGATATTGTTGGTGGAACCAAGCTATTTGAGATTCTGAAGGTAATCGAGATCAAATACCGGGAAAGGAGAATTATTTACAATCTGTACAAAAATCAGTCTGCAATGATAAGAATCTTTTTGTTTTTTGCAAATTGCTTTACGTCGCACCGACACAGATAGGTATTATGGCGACGATGGGACAGGAAATGGCTAGGAGTGGGAAGGAAGCGGCCGTGGCCTTATTTAAGGTACATCCCCAGCATTTGCCTGGTGCGAAAATGGGAAACCACGGAAAAACATTTTCAGGGCTGCCGACAGCGGGCTCGAACCCACTATCTTCCGAATACTGGATACTGACCGCACTTTTAAGCGACTGCAGCTATCGAGCTCGGTGTGATAAGAATCGAGTGCTTTGGAAACGAAGCAGCAATCCAGAAAGGAGCGAGGCAAGGCTGCAGCTTGTCCCCTCTCATTTTCAAAATGTACATAGAACAGCCGGTAAAGGAAATCAGAGAGGAACTTGGAAAGGGAATTAAAATCCAACGAGATGAAATTGAAAATCTGAGATTTGCCAATGATATTGTTATTTTATCAGACTCTGCAAAAGATCTGGAGAAATTGCTGAATGGTATGGACGGAGTCTTGGGGAAGGGGTACAAAATGAAAATAAATAAGTCCAAAACAAAAATAATGGAGTGCAGTCGAACAATGTCAGCTGATGCAGGAAATATTAGATTAGGAAATGAAGTCTTGAAGGAAGTAGAAGAGTTTTGTTACTTGGTTAGTAAATTAACTAACGATGGTGGAAGTAAGGAGGACTTTCAATGCAGACTAGCACACACAAGGAAGGCCTTTCTTAAGAAAATAAATTTGCTCACCTCGAACATTGATATAGGAATTAGAAAGATGTTTTTAAGACTCATCTGGAGCGTGGCAATGCATGGAAAGTGAAACATTGACGATAACTAATTCAGAAACAATGATAATAGAAGCCTTTGAAATATGGTGTTACAGAAGAATGCCCAAGGTGAGGTGGGTAGATTGAATCACGATGAAGAGACACTGAATCGAATTCGTGGGAGGAGATCGATTTGGCTAAATTTGACGAGAAGAAGATATAGTATGATACGACACATCTTAAGACACCCAGAACTTGTACAGCTGTTTTTTGAGTGAAGAGGTGAGATTGGTAGGGGATGCAAGTTGCTTTACGTCTTACGTCGCACCGACACAGATAGGTCTTATGGCGATGACGGGACAGTAAATGGGTAGGAGTGGGAAGGAAGCAGCCGTGGCCTTAATGAAGGTAAGCCCCAGCATTCGCCTGGTGTAAAAATGGGAAACCATCCTCAGGGCTGCCGACAGTGGGGTGCGAACCCACTATCTCCCAAATGGTAGGGGATGACCAAGGTACGAATATGACAAGCAGTTTAGAGCAGGTGTAGGATGTAGTAGCTATGAAGAAATGAAAGGGTTAGCACAGGATTGGGTGTTATGACGAGCTGCATCAAACCAGTCTAAAGACTGATTGCTCTAACAACAACAACAACAATAACAACAACAACAACATTGTGAGACACAGGATAAAACGCAGGCAAAGGAAGGGCAGGTTTATAATAACACTGAGCGCAGAATGCTCTAAGTTAAGGAACGGTAGAAGTTCTATAAGCACTTTTTGGAAGCTTACGCGAGTATAAGTAAAATTTCCACCCCCGACATTACATAACTGAATATAATCTATGTTTGTAGGATACCAGTAACTTGCCGGTAACGAATGATCGGTATAATCTAGTAGAAGTGATGAATTACGGTACAGTATATTACAGCCTCAGTATATCTTTCATTCAAGGATGAATTTTAAATCAAACGGTATTAAAGTGCTGATAAACATGCTTTCCCTTCAGAAGGATTAAAACCCGGTTGATTCTGATAATTATCGAGAGCACCTGGCTATAGCCATAAATATTTTGAATATTTTCTAACGAATTCACAAAAGTTCAGTCCGATGTACAATTCTGTATATTGTATTATTTCTTGTAATTTTTCACATGAAAGCAGGTACGACATGATACATAGTCCTGACGTGGAATGTGATAGTCGTGTGTTTACACGCCCGTTTTCGTAGCGGTAACCTCAACATCCTTTGGTTAGAGATTGGTAACTATGGAAATTAATTATACAAAAGATCCATTAGACGAGATGCTTTCAGCTCCTCTTTCAGTGTTCTTTGGATGAATCTATCTTCTGACCCTTTTTACTTGCCTCTTCTAGATCAAATTTCGTCAAGAAATATATTCCTTCTTTCTCAGTGAAGAAAATTTAACCCTTGTCTCCATCATTCTCCAACGTATCATTGCGAATCAACAAAAATTCAGTCTTCTTCATCTCTGTAATCAAAAATGTATAATAATAATAATAATAATAATAATAATAATAATAATAATAATAATAATAATAATAAATTAATATTGACCCACTGGCAACTACACGGACCACATTCAGACAGAAAATCAACTCACAAAAGTTCGCATCCAAGAACCCAACAGCCAGGAACTTGAAATTCAAAAATGCTTGGACACAAGAGAGGAGACAAGCGCATTGCGTAGGGATGAGGAAGTTTGAGGAAGATAGAAAGAACAAGAAGTTCAGTGCTAAATAATGGGTCTACGTGATCCTTGGAGGGTAAAACGCATTATATAATAATAATAATAATAATAATAATAATAATAATAATAATAATAATAATAATAATAATAATAATAATCGTTTGTTCTCAGTTATCGTATAGAAGGGATTTCGTTTCGGTGCCATTTGGACTGCCTGCGTGTCAATTTCATGGTTATTTCTTACCTTACCAGAGCACAGAGAAAGGGATCTCTGATGGGCAATCTGTTGCTGAGTTTTACTTAATTTTGTCTGATAAATACCGGATGTGTCACCAGAGATCGTTCCCATACCGACGTCGTACGACATGGAGTGCCGAATGGACGTCTTTACATCTTTCAAAAATCGCCTAATTCTGTCGAGTTTGAACACGCAACCTGGGGATCTAAAGGCCGGCACAATACCACGGATTCCCAGAGGGAGCTGATCTTATAATCATCAGTAGGGAATAAAATAACTAGGAAACCTGGTTTCCAGAAATGACAAGATGATAAATATGACTATGTATTCAGAAATGGATTTACACCATTGTATTTTTGGCATTCGCCGATAGAGAACACTGTAGATATCGTCAAACAAAATCATATTAAATCAGTCCTCATGCAGGAGCTAGCTCCAAAGATAGTCGCGTAAACATCAAAGCGTTTTCGTCCGTATCGTCTGCTGATCGTCCTAGCGGACTTATTTCATGAGAGCAGGAAATTTGTGTTCGATTTCCGAGAGAGGTCACATAAAACTGGGTCCATTCTGCGGTGCTTCACTTCAAAGCGGGCCTGCACAAATGGGCTGTCCTAGAGCAACAGCAATAGGCTGGGCCGTGCGGACCACAGTGCGCGAGTGCACGGAGGAAGTGCAGGGTACGGACTTCCCAACCCACATCACCAACCGCCAAGAGGCGGTGCAGTCGAGCAACTGTGTCCTTCCCTGTGCATGCCGTGGAAATGCTTCCAATACGTACGTTTGCAATACGTGCTACGACAAGAAAGAGAAGTTATGTTCATGAAGTAGAGTACTGGACTGTAAGATCATGACTATTTATTCAGGTGGAACTCAGTGAAAGACTACTGTAAATAACAAACGTAACGAACATATCAATAATACACTAGTGCCCAAATGTTAAGCATAAGTTACGAGTAAGCAGGGCAACAGGAAATAGACCGCAAATCGCACGACATACGCACCTACCAACCTTACGTGTTAGCTCTGTATAGGAAAGGAGTGTTCACTGCTTTGAATAGCGGCGTAACCGCAAGGGAAACACAGCCAGTGCCTGCGCCCCATATTTACTCAGTCGTGTTCGGCCTGTTATAGTGTGCGGAGTGTAGCCTCGTGGTGAACGTGACAACATAATGGCACAACGATGCTATTTGGACCCCGTTTTGCACGGTAGAATACTCGGCCGCCTGGAAGCAGGCCAGACACAGACCGAAGTCGCCAATCCTTGAATGTGCCACAAAGGGTCATTTCCAGGCTTTGGAGACGATTTCGAGACACAGGAGATGTTAGTCGTAGGCCAGTACTAGGTCTACCAGGGGTAACCACCTCACAGCCGGACCGATATGTGACCTTCACCGCCCGACGGAATTGGAGTGCACCTGCAAGACAATTGTCGGGGGAGCTTGCAGCCTTCTTAGGGGTTGCCGTTTCCCGGCAAACTGTTACCGGAGGCTCAGAACAGCAGGGATGTTTGCCCGACGTCCAGCGGTGTGCGTCCCACTCACTCAGCACAGAGACGGGCCCGTTCACTGTGGAGCCGTCAGAATCGAAACTGGACCATGAATGAATGAAGGCATGTGCTCTTCACAGATGAATCCACCTTCAGTTTACTTAACGATTCCCGTCACATATTATTCTGGAGATAATTGGGTAGCCGATACAACCACAGGAACATCGTGGAACGGGACCAGTATGGTGGTGGTGGCGCCATGTTGTGGAGCGACATCATGTTGAAAGGCCGTACGCACCTGCATATCTTCATGGGTGCTCCGAGGAACACTGTTGCTCGGAGATACAGGGATGAGGTACTGAGACCACATGTTCGACTCTTCAAAGGTGCAATTGGTACCGACTTCCTCTTAACGGACAATTGCCGACCGCACCGCGCTGCTCTGATGGATGAATTTCTCGCTGGGGAAAACATTCATCGCATGGACTGGCCAGCGAAGTCTGCGGATCTGAATCCTATGGAACATGCCTGGGATGCATTGGAGAGGCGAATTGCATCCCGTCATCCTCCACCAAGGACCCTCCAAGACCTTCGTATTGCCCTTTCGGAGGAATGGGATCCACTGCCACGAGAGCTCTCGGACCATCTGATAGAGAGCATGCCACGTCGCTGCGAAGCATGTGTGGCCGTTAGGGCTAAACATACACCCTATTAACAGCATGTTTTGTTGTGGAAGACATTGCCAAGTTTTGTTTGTTGTTGTCAAAGGTGTACCTTAGACATCATAAACTGTTCCTTTGGACAAGTTGTGTGACATATGGTGTATGAGTCAGCTTCCGTTTGTTCAGCAATCCGTCTGACATTCCTATCAGGCGGTATGGCCTCGTTTAGTGATTATGCGTAACTTGCGGACACTAGTGTACATTGCACATCATGAGTAGTGTTGAACGTATATTTAAACAAGTTTGAGGAAACAGCTACAACCCAAAATAATAAATAAAATGCGAAACTGCATGCAATTTAAATATTGTCACATTTATTCGAGGCATTGAAATTCTGCGCACTGGTAAATCTCAGACAGCTCCTAAGGTGAACGTCTGACATGGAAGAACGGATGTGTTCTTTATGTAATTTCATTTTAGAAAACAGGTACATAGTACCGAGCATACTAGAAATTTTGGCAGCAAGCGCAGGTATCTTTCTCAACAAAAGTTCTGGTAAAATTCGGCGAACACTTCCGCACGAAAGACGACATTTTGCTCGGATTTTTTAATCACTTTGTATAATTGCGGACCTTGCATTCGGTTGTTGGAGAGGAAGGAGCGGCGATTGCTGTCAGGACGGCAATGACGAAGCTGTAGACACACATGCAGCGAGAAGAGAATGGCTCTGAGTTTGGTCTGGGCAGCAACGTTGCCCGGTATCAGCCAGTTGTGCAGGCCTAAGCAAGATATCTTGAAGTCTTAAGTGACTATTAATATGATGATAACAGACATGAGACTCCAAGGTTTACCTGGAAAACTGAACCACAAAGACGTGATTTAGCATAGAAAAATTTCGACGTGCATTAGCCGGTATTCGAAGCACGGCCGAATTTTACTTCCTACTATCAGTACAGTTTTCAACACAAAGTTAGTGTAGCGTATATTTTAAAATTATTATTATTATTATTATTATTATTATTATTATTATTATTATTATTATTATTATTATTATTATTATTATTATTATTATTATTATTCCGGGGGTTTTGTGGAAATCAGAGGTGTAAGAAGATGCGGGCATGAATGGGTGGATAGAAGGATGATCAAATTTAAATTCAAAACTTTAAAATTAGAACTTTTATTTCATTCCTTGCTTTTTTCTTTTCAGTATTTAAACTTTGTTAGACAATAACAAATAACACTTTGATATACATAAGGGAAGCTCTACGGCTCTAGAAACAATAGTTATTCTACGTTTAAGAGTAATCAGGTACCTTAAAGAGAAGCGTTAGATAGCTCAAATGTTACAATTACAAAGAGCACTACTGTTCCAATTAATTACGAGTCAGGAGACTAAGCTCTAAAATTTACAACATTAGAAAGAGCATCTTTGCTCTACACAATTACTCTCTAGGGGACTGCTCTCCGAAATTTACAAGATTCCAGCCTTTCAAAGGTACAATTCACCTTTTACACTAGGTAAACTACAATCAATTTCCACTATCTTATTCACTCGACGGTCTATGTAACATTTAAATAGTTAAAAATCAACAGACTGAGCTGGATAGCTGCAGTCGCTTAAGTGCGGCCAGTATCCAGTATTCGGGAGATAGTAAGTTCGAACCCCACTGTCGGCAGCTCTGAAGATGGTTTTCCGTGGTTTCCCATATTCACACCGGGCAAATGCTGGGGCTGTACTTTAATTAAGGCCCCGGCCACTTCCTGCCCACTCCTAGCCCTTTCCTGTCCTATCGTCGCTATAAGACATATCTGTGTCGGTGTGACGTAAAGCAACTAGCAAAAAAATAACATCAACAGAGGCAGTATGTGCCTATAGGCTACTACATGGCCTTAATGAAAAAGGAAATGTTTAAGTTATTGGCCGAAAATCAAAATGTTATGAGGCGAACACTTGCACTCCTTAGAAATTCACCAGAACATCATTAAAACCCTATATTAACGTATGGCCCGACGTTAAAGTCTACGCCTACGTATACTGCGGAGGTGACTGGATGGAAAGACACTTTTAAATTACAAGAAGGGATAAATTTTAAAGATTACGAAATACTAGAGTAGAACGCAGCCCGGAAGGCGGTTTCGTATCTTCGACTGCGCAGAGAGAGACAGAAGTATGAGGTGCGATGATGCCAATATGGCTACCAATAACAGCACGAAAGTGTAAACATTTTTTCATGTAGTTATATCTTGAATACCAAAGCGATGACCTGTATTTTTCTTGGGCTTAAAAGTTTCCTGAAAGTCCAAATTAATTTTTAACATCAAACCCCGAGAAAGTGTTGAGGGAAATTTTCGAGATATTAAAGAATGTAAATGGAAGTTGAGAGAAATGAAAGGCGAATTGCAGAGAGCATAACAGCACGAAAGTGTAAACATTTCTTCATGTAGTTATATCTTGAATTCCAAAGCGATGACCTGTATTTTTCTTGGGCAAGTTTCCTGAAAGTCCAAATAAATTTTTAACATCAAACACCGAGAATGTGTTGAGGGAAGCCGCGTAGAAATTAATAAATATGCTATGCTATTGGCTTTACGTCGCACCGACAGATAGGTCTTAAGGCGACGTTGGGACAAGAAAGGTCTAGGACTGGGAAGGAAGCGGCCGTAGCCTTAATTAAGGCATTTGCCTGGTGTGAAAATGGGAAACCACGGAAAACCATCTCCAGGGCTGTCGACAGTGGGGTTCGAACCCACTATCTCCCGAATACAGGATACTGGCCGCACTTAAGTGACTTCAGCTATCGAGCTCGGTAAATAAATATGCAATTGCGAAACTTAAGTAAGAAATACACTTGCGCAAGCCGTATACCGTATTGGAATTGAGAAGCTTTGAAGTCCTAATTTTATAATATGAAAATATGAAAAAAGCTAACAAAAACACAGAATGAAAACTAGAGTAGATATTACCACAAAATTAAAACATAAATTACATTAATAAATACAAAATAACCTGAGCATTAATTCGGAGAGATACCGCCAAGATCGTCTTCGCCGTCATCGTCGTCTTCACTTCCACTTTCTTCGTCACTACCTTGGAGATTGATAGTGAAGGGCTCCCTTACATCATCCCTATGAATCTCTCGCTCATAATCCTCCTCTTGTAATTCCTCCGCGTGCCGTACACATTTTTCCCATGCCTCAGTTGATATGCTTGCAATAGCCTTATTTGTCAGTCTCTCAACGTCGGCGATTTTAAAAGTGCTGTTTTTGTCGGCAACATATCCTTTCATTTTGGCCCAGATGAGCTCAATTGGATTATAATGGCAGTGGTAGGGGGAGGAGGCGAACAACTTGATGGCCATGTTCTTCGGCAGTGCTGTCTATTTCATATGATACTGTCTTTGATTTAAATAATTTTACCACAGCGAGTAATTCTTCTCTTGTCTGCAAAGAAGTGTGAGGAATATTGCGCCTCGAAAGCCAAGACAGTATATCAGCTTTCCGGGTATTGTGCATGGAGCTCGGTCAAGTTGAAAAGAATGAATACTGGCATTGTCCATTACTATTGTGGAATTGGGTGGTATGTTAGACAATAATTTTTCCACAAACCATTTCTTGAAAAGTGAACAGGTCATATCTTTATGGTAGTCTGAATTTGTTGTCCTGGATTTCGAGCGGAATACTAATTTGCACTGCGGAATGAATCCAGTAGCAGATGAACCGGCCTGGCAAACAATGAGGCGTCCTCCCTTACCAACGGGTACCCTCAATCCTCCAGAACCATTACTAGTAGTATAATTGGACAGTTCTGCCGCACCTCCGCCGCCGCACGCCTCCGCCCGCCTCCTCCTCCGCCGCCACCGCCCGCGGGAAATTTGAATTTTGGCGGGAAATTTGAATTTTGGCGCGAGATTTGAATTTGTAAACAAAGCCACGTGCTTTTTGACAGCTGTCATCGACAACAACGCATCGCTAACCTCACTGCTGCCATCTTGACGGGCCTAAACCTCACTAGTGCCAACTTAACCTAACTAGCGTGAGGTAAACAAAGCCACGTGTTTTTTGACAGCCACGTGCTTTTTGACAGACAACAACGCATCGCTAACCTCAGTACTGCCATCTTGACGGGCCTAAACCTCAGTAGTGCCAACTTAACCTAACTAGCGCGAGGTAAACAAATCCACGTGCTTTTTGACAGCCACGTGCTTTTTGACAGATTTGTAAACAAAGCCACGTGCTTTTTGACAGACAACAACGCATCGCTAACCTCAGTACTGCCATCTTGACGGGCCTAAACCTTAGTGGTACCAACTTAACCTAACTAGCGCGTGGTAAACAAAGCCACGTGTTTTTTGACAGCCACGTGCTTTTTTGACAGCTGTCATCCGCCATTTTGAGCACTGTGCTGCCCTCTATATCGCAGTAGCTGCAAAATTCGTCACCTGTCATCGGCAGTGCTGCCATCTTGACGGGTCTAAACCTTAGTGCTACCAACTTAACCTAACTAGCGCGAGGTAAACAAAGCCACGTGCAGCTGTCATCCGCCATCTTTGAGCACAGTGCTGCCCTCTTTAGCTACTTACCTTTGAAATGTGGTGGCGGATAATTTGAAAAATGCTTTTTTGACAGCAGCCATCTTGCATCGCAAACCTCAGTGCTGCCCTCTTTAGCTAGATACCTGTGGTGGCAGACAATTCCACGTGACAGCAGCCATCTTTAATCAAGAGAGCACCGTGCTGCCCTCTATGTGGTGGCGGCAAATTCCATGTGCTCTTGTTTGGAAACAAACTCACGTGCTTTTTTGACAGCTACTACCCACCATCTTTAATCAACAGAGTATAGTGCTGCCCTCTATGTGGTGGCGGTAAATTCCACGTGCTCTTGTTTGGTAAACATAGCCACGTGCTTTTTTGACAGCCGTCATACGCCATCTTTAATCACAGTGCTGCACTCTATGTGGTGGTGGCAATTTGAAAAATTCTATGTGCTCTTGTTGGGAAACAAAGCCACGTGCTTTTTTTTGACAGCTGTCATCCGCCATCTTTAACCAACAGAGCACTATGCTGCTGGCAATTTCGTCAGCTGTCATCCGCCATCTTTAATCCAGAGAGAACAGTGCTGCACTGTATGTGGTGGCGGTAAATTCCACGTGCTTTACAAACCTATGCGCTTTTCTGACAGCTGTCATCCGCCATCTTTGAGAACAGTGCTGCCCTCTATGTAGCGGTGGCAAATTCCAAGTGCTTTACAAACCTATGTGCTTTTCTGACAGCTGTCATCCGCCATCTTTAATCACCGTGCTGCCGGGTGACGGCAAATTCCACGTGCTCTTGTTTGGAAACAAAGCTTTTAATCCAGAGAGAACAGTGCTGCCCCGGTGGCGGCAAATTCCACGTGCTTTACAAAGCTATGTGCTTTTTTGACAAAAAAAAATTCTGCTCTCGAGATACTTACCGAACAAGACGATACTATACTTACGAAACTGCTCATCACCTTCTTTCTTCTTCTATGAGTAATAAACAAAAACTCTATCTTGCAAATAAGGAGTGGGAGGAAGGTAATACCTAACCTAAAATAAAAGAATATGCCAATTCTACATTATTTATTTACATCTTGTATGTACAAGTTTTATCTCGAATCATTTTACCCTAGTGATGTTTTGCGTACTTCTCGATGCAATTCTTGAATGTACAGGTTTAGACTTGCCGTACTACACTCACAGCGTTCCTCTTTGTGATGTAAGACAGCGTAACGTAAGTACACACACCTCTAGCATAATGTTTATGTAAAGTAGTACTTATCAATACTACTATGCCCCCAGGCTAGCGTGTTGGTAGAATTTGGAATGACAAACCGCTTACAATCATCGCTATTAAGGGCTACCTTACTAATTAAATGTGTGTACAACTGGTGCTTCTTGCTTCTAATGACAGACATTTGCTTATGCAAAACAGGTGGATTACTTTTAATGCAATTGTTATAGTTTTCAAAACTTAGCTGATTCTGAACGACATTCTTTTTAACCCCCTTCAATCTCTTTATTTGTAATTCATTTAAGAGTTTTATGCAATATGACTTGGATTTAGTACCTACAAATGAATCGATAATATTCCCAGCACATTCATCTTTCATTTTACCTAGAACCTTTTTGTTCACTAGAGGTAGATGATATTGATTATCTGCAGGATAGTTACTTGTATCAAACCTACCCAAGTCAGGCTTTATATCATTGTAATAGTCATCAGTTTTGAATTGATAAATAAACGAATCGGTATCTGTGTAGAGCAATTGCGCATTATGCGCGTACTTCTTCATCATATAATCGTAATGGAATTCATACATGAGTGTTTTAGCCAATTCAAGTACTGCAAAGCCGACGTAGGTAGGTTTGTCATACTTAACCTTGACACGATTCATCTGTATAATAACTAAATTCTCATGTATGATGGTGCAGCTGTGGAAACTTGGTTTACTTATTAAATAGTTAGCACCATACCTTTTCTTAATATTATCCCAGTTTGTAATCAATTTTACATCAACGCGTTTGTCAACATTCTCCATAGTCTTACCAAACACACTGTTATTCATGAGCTTGTAGAAATCTTTTTCAAACTCGTTAACCGCATTCGTTCTTAAATTATTGTTCAGATCGATATATGGCTTTAGCCACGGTGACTGATTAAATTCTAGTACACGATGAATTTTGGATAACTTCAAACCATGCTGCAAACACTGTTTTAAATTTCGGTAATGAATGATATACTTAGATTTATCGCATAAATTAGCAATGAGCATTTTCGTCGTTGATGCAATGTACGGGGACTTCATATTTTCAGGGCAGAACGGTAGGTCATTATGAGAAGTGTGTAACTCTTTAGGATACTGTAAGTCAACTTCGAGGAAATAACCTTTATCAGCTTCATCGCCTAGGGCGTGTAGCTGTAAAGCATCAATTTCGCACTGCGTCAGCCAGCGGAAACCACTCACCGGTAGATGCTGACTCATCGCCCACCCATACTGATTATTAGCATCCAGATAAACGATAAACTGAGATTCCTGACTAGAATCGAAACTCGGCATGTACTTATTATTAGCCCTCGAATATCGCCCGCTGCATTGACTCAGACCGCCTCGAATTGATGCTTTTATAAAGTGCACCATATCGATATCGGTCAGCAGTTCCAAATTCACGCGCGCGTATTTTAACATCGCGTCCCAACTTAACTCAGGTGCAGTAAAATACTGACATGGGTCAAGGCTGTAGGTGTTCATGCAAACACAGCGAAAATTTTCAAAAACATCAGCTAACAAAAGTACATCTGTCTTTAAATATAAATCGGAGTATTCACCCAGCGTTTGAATGTGGAACTGCTCCCAGATATGTTGTGCATGTAAATAGTCATCATCACTAATATCAGCTGAATTCAGCGAGCTGTAAAAGGATTGTTTCGATGGTAAGGCACGTTCTTCGAGGCGGTCTAAGCAGTCGAGATATTCATAACAAAAAACACCCTTACGCCGAAGTAAATTAAACTGCGCTTCTTCGGGGAAAACGCGTCGAATTTCCGTAAATTGTTCAGGCTGTAAATGACTAGAAAGTTTATCGAGGCTACTCGCCATAAAGCGAAACGAGTCAAGGAATCTCAGTTTTATAGAATGCTCAGCATCTACTTTTACAGACTTTGCAAACGCAATGTACCGCTCTTTATTCTGAGGGATTATATCTACTTTTTCATCTGAAGCTCCAAATTGTGAAATGATGAAATGAGAGTCGTAACCAGATAAGTTATGAAAAATTACAGGGATAAATTTAGGAACTCTTTACTTAAGATTACAGCTATAATGAGCGGCACATCTGTAGAAACCAGTTAAATGATCATGATCAAAAACTTTAGGGTCATTTTCGGAAAATTCCCCATCACAAATGCTACACTTTGTAGCACGTTCATGATCATTTAACTGAATTTCGGTGAGTGGCTTCATAGGAATATTACTATTCAGAATACGACCGAGACGAACTGCATCACTTTCAAGTCTTTCTAAAAATACTTTAGCAGCATCATGTCCTCGATACAGCTCTAACTTGTTAAGCGTACTATCGTAACTACACTTGATGTAATACGCGAAGCTATACGGGACATGCATGTGCGTAGTATTAGTGAAAGAGTTGTCAGGATTAGGTGAGCATGTGTTGCATGGCGTGAGGATGGCTTCAAAGTCTGCATAAATCACGAACGGTACCCACATCTGCTTGTGAAAATTTGTAAATTTTAAAACATTATTGCCTGTAGTAGGTATCTCTGTACGTACATGATTGCAGTCATTCTTGGAATGCTTCGTTAACTGATCTTCAGTTCTAAAATACTGCAAGCATCCATCACATAGCCACTTTTTACCATCATGTTTTGACAATTGACTACCAACAAGTCTACTCAGATTTTTAATCCAGCAAAAGTGGCTATTCTCACTGTTTTCAATATAGAGTAAATTAACATGAGTACTCTTCTTATGACATGTATAATACAGAGGACCTACTACAGACTTTTTCTCTACACCATACACATTAATACTAATGTTATTTAGTTCCTCAAAGCGCTTAATATCCTTTAACTGTACGGGAAATTCTATACTATCGAAATTTAGCTGCGTTGAATAGTGTGGATACGATGATGTTCTATACGCTACATTCGATTTAGCAGGATTTAAAGCTGACATCACCGCCCATGCGAAACATGCTTCGTCATTGTTTCGGATGTTTACAACAGCTTTTCTTTGGTGAATCCATGTCGGCAGCTCAATGTACGATGAACCTCGCAAGGGATTGTACTTATTGATGTTAACTTCTAGATACATTATTTTAACTAAAGCCCACCCTGATTCCTTTTCCTGAAATTCCTCGCTCTTAGTTGAAATAATGTTAGAGACATCCCTAAGTACATCACCAAAATTAGTCGACTGACTTATGATAAAATTCTTCGTATCAAATGATTTAATGTCCGTTATTTCGGATTCATCCGTGCTTTTAATGTACAAGGCGAAAAGTTCAAAATTAACTTTAAATAAACTATGATTGGTCAAAGATTTAGCAAGAAGCTGTTGTACATCCGGTTGAACGCAATTTAAAAAGTTTGAAGTGCTCTGAAACTTTTGACTGGTGCGAATTCGGTAACTAGCAATCCTACTTTTAAATGCTGTATTAATTTCCTCGATGTTTGCGTTACTACCACTTCTACACGCATTATTTTTATGTGCATTACTCCGTAAGTGCCCCTGAAAATGCGAAGATGGTACATCAGTGTTACAGTGCTCGCAGTGAATAGTTTGAAGTTCATGATTTTTTCTAGGTTTTTTACTACTAGTACTTTCTACAGCTACATCAGTAGATGCACGCTTTTCCCCTACTACTACCTGAGGGTAAGTAGATATTTGATGTACCTCTGCTAAGTGATCCTCATATCGCTCTACGTTAGCGAAATACACACTACAAACTTTACATAAAGCTGATGTTATGCTAGGGTGTTTTGATTTCATATGGCGCGTGAAGTTATCACGCCTTGCAAACGTTACATTACATTCCTCGCAGCAGGGGGGCATCTGTTCATGATTTTTTCTAGGTTTTTTACTACTAGTACTTTCTACGTCTACATCAGTAGCTGCACGCTTTTTCCCTACTACTACCTGAGGGCGAGTAGATATTTGATGTACCTCTGCTAAGTGATCCTCATATCGCTCTACGTTAGCGAAATACACACTACAAACTTTACATAAAGCAGATGTTATGCTAGGGTGTTTTGATTTCATATGGCGCATGAAGTTATCACGCCTTGCAAACGTTACATTACATTCCTCGCAGCAGGGGAACATCTGAAAAGAGAACGACCGATAGAGATTAGGTGAAAGTTACGGAAGAAACCAAGTTTCAGCGTATAGAGGTTGGACATGGCTGTGAGTTAGGCCTATAGCATGAGGATTGAAGAGAACGACTAAAGTTACGATGTTCGGAAGAAACCAAGTTTCAGCCCGTTGAGGGCAGACATAGCTATGTGCGTGTGTTTGAAATTATACCACGTCTATAGTATGAGGATTGAAGAGAACAACTATTTATCAATAGACTAAAGTTACGATGTTCGGAAGAAACCAAGTTTCAACCCGTTGAGGTCAGACATAGCTATGTGCGCGTGTTTGAATTTGTACCACGTCTATAGCACGAGGATTAAAGAGAACAACTATTTATCAATAGACTAAAGTTATGATGTTTTAGAAGAAACCAAGTATCAACCCGTTGAGGTCAGACATAGCTATGTGTACGTGTTTGAAATTATACCACGTCTATAGCATGATGATTGAAGAGAACAACTATTTATCAATAGACTAAAGTTACGATGTTCGGAAGAAACCAGCTTTCAACCCGTTGAGGTCAGACATAGCTATACCTCGTCTATAGTATGCAAGAACAACTATTTATCAATAGACTAAAGTTACAATGTTTTAGAAGAAACCAATTTTCAGCCTGTTGAGGGCAGACATAGCTATGTGCGCGTGTTTGAAATTATACCACGTCTACAGTATGCGGGTTGAAGAGAACAACTATTTATCAATACTCTAAAGTTATGATGTTTTAGAAGAAACCAAGTTTCAACCTGTTGAGGGCAGACATAGCTATGTGCGCGTGTTTGAAATTATTCCTCGTCTATAGTATGCGGGTTGAAGAGAACAACTGTTTATGAATAGCTTAAAGTTATGATGTTTTAGAAGAAACCAAGTTTCAGCCTGTTGAGGGCAGACATAGCTATGTGCGCGTGTTTGAAATTATTCCTCGTCTATAGTATGCGGGTTGAAGAGAACAACTGTTTATGAATAGCTTAAAGTTACGATGTTTTAGAAGAAACCAAGTTTCAGCCTGTTGAGGGCTGACATAGCTATGTGCATGTGTTTGAAATTATACCACGTCTATAGCGCGAGGATTAAAGAGAACAACTATTTATCAATAGACTATAGTTATGATGTTTTAGAAGAAACCACGTTTCAACCCGTTGAGGTCAGACATAGCTATGTGTACGTGTTTGAAATTATACCACGTCTATAGTATGCGGGTTGAAGAGAACAACTATTTATCAATTGCTTAAAGTTATGATGTTTTAGAAGAAACCAAGTTTCAACCTGTTGAGGGCAGACATAGCTATGTACGTACCCCGCGTGAGGATTAAAGAGAACAACTATTTATCAATAGACTAAAGTTACGATGTTTTAGAAGAAACCAAGTTTCAACGAATAGAGGTCAGACATACCTTAAAATCTTCGCGCTGCAAACTGTTACTCGGATGTATAAAATGCGTGCGTTCAAGCCTGAAACTCGAATGATAATATTCTGGGCGTACCTAAAAAAAAGAAGAAACATATATGAATGTAGTGTAGGGTGCATCATCTAACCTAATTATCTTTACAACTCAAAGTTCGAAAACATACCTTTAAAAAAAATGCACGTGCTGCAGGCTGTTACTGGGATGAATAAAATTGCGTACTTTCGAACGGTACCTAAAAAAGAATAAACATATATGAATGTAGATGTCCAGCGTAGAAGTTGCTTTGCAAATAAAAAAGTAACTAACAGTTCTACCTTACCTTAAGATAAAGGCTGAAGAATAATATTCACAGCAGACGGGAGATGTGTGTGTACGTAATAAACGCATACAGAGAACTGTGAGCACTTCGCGCAGACTGCAGCGGCTAAATATTCTGCTTGTTACCACGCGGATGTGGAAAAATCGCTGAGCTGGCAACTGCGGTACAGTCGGAACGAATGCAACAAGAGCTCCCACCTATAGTCCTGCAGGCTGACGTATTCGAACCTCCTGTTGATGCCGAGGTGTCAGAATTTAAGAGTTCGATCCTTGGAAAGTTAGCGTGTGATTCTCGACTTCTCGAGGGTACATACGCGGTATTCCTTACCTGTAGGTATCGAGCTAAAGCTAGATCATGTAATGACGATCGCGCAGGCCCCTCGCCTAGCATTTACGGCTTCTAGTTCGAACCCGCTATCTACCGAAGTAGCGAGAATGATTGAAGAATGTTGAGGGTGATTCATTTGTCGGATGGAGGCGTTAAGCTATGTGCAGGCTTCTTCTAGTCGGGGTACGCGATTCAAATCCTGGTAACTTATGCCGTCGGGAAGGGCATCTAGCTAGATCATGTTATGACGATCGCACAGGTCCCTCGCCTAACATTTACGGCTTCCAGTTCGAACCCGCTATCTTCCGAAGTAGCGAGAATGATTGAAGAGTGTTTGAGGGTGATTCATTTGTTGGATGGAGGTGTTAAGCTGGCTTCTTCGGTAGGAGTAGGCTATGTCGGGATATCGATTTAAAATCCTAGTCAGGAGGGGCAACCGGTCGTATAAAACTATGGTGTGAGGACGTTAAACCTTGTGCAGACTCCCTCGAAAATGATTTTTTGAGTACAAGACTTGACGGTGATTCATTTGTCGGATGGAGGCAATAAGCCTTGTGCAGGCTTCTTTGGTAGGAGTAGGCTATGTGTCGGTACCAGGATATCTAGTTATAAAACCCGCTACAACAAATTTATCGCGTATACTGCGATTTAAAATCCTAGTCAGGAAGGGCAGCCGGTCGTAAAACTATGGTGTGAGGCGGGGTGTGCAAAAAAGCCAGCATTAAGTAAGGGCTGTTGATAGGAGGCGTTAAACCATGTGCAGGCTCCTTCACCAGGAGAAGCCTACATGCCGGTACCGTGCAGGTTCTTTCGATAGGAGTAAGCACTGTGTGTGTTTTAACCTCTCCGTACAATCATGATATTTTACGTTAGGAACTTACATAGGCTAAATGCTACACATTCCGTGGCAGAGCCAGGAATCGAACTCGGACCTCCGAGGGTAGCAGCTAATTACACTAACTACTGCACTACAGAGGAGGACTATTTCAGAATATTTTACAACCTTAATTAGTACTGTGTTTTAAGAGCTTACATGCTACTCAGCTAAGAAGACGTTCGCGAGTTACAAGCACGCCGTGTCCTCGTTCAAGGTTGAGCCGGAAGATACGTGTACAATTTCAGCTAACACATGCATTCCACACAACTCGCTCAGAATGACTGTGCCGATACTTCGAGGACTGTAGAACAAATCTATAGCCTACAGTATGCATGCCTCTCACCCGGTAGTCTCGGGTTCGATTCTCTTGGGAATAAAAATGTGTTTAAATCACATGAATTTGTTGAGTTGTCCTTCCTGATGCATAACTAGCAGTATCTAACCTCATACACTATAGTTTTCAACCGGTTGCCCTTCCCGACAACTCGGATCAAGAATCTGTTTTACAACGTCTAACACGGGAATCGGGGATTTACAGCTAGATGCACTTCTTAGATTTTAAATCACGAACTATTGTTTTACGGCCGGATGCCCTTCATGACTAAGATTTTAAATCGCAAGAATTTGTTTTAAGACTAGTCGCCCTTCCTGATGCAAAACTGGCAGTATCTAGCCTCATACACTATGGTTTTCGACCGGTTGCCCTTCCTGACGTCAAAGAACTCGGATTAAGAATCTGTCGAGAATCGGAGAGGATTTACAGCTAGATGCTCGCCGGATGCCCTTCCTGACTAAGATTTTTAAATCGCATGAATTTGTTGGGTTACCCTTCCTGACGCAAAACTAGCAGTATCTAGCCTCTCACGTCATACACTATTGTTTTCGACCGGTTGCCCTTCCTGACAACTCGGATTAAGAATCTGTTTTACAACTTCTAACACGAGAATCGGGGATTTACAGCTTAAAGATGGCGGATGACGGCTGTCAGAAAAGCACATGGGTTTGTAAAGCACGTGGAATTTGCCGTCACCACATAGAGGGCAGCACGGTGATTAAAGATGGCGGATGACAGCTGTCAAAAAAGCACATGGCTTTGTTTCCAAACAAGAGCACGTAGAATTTGCCGTCACCACATAGAGGGCAGCACAGTGATTAAAGATGGCGGATGACAGCTGTCAAAAAAGCACATGGCTTTGTTTCCAAACAAGAGCACGTGGAATTTGCCGTCACCCGGCAGCACGGTGATTAAAGATGGCGGATGACAGCTGTCAGAAAAGCACATAGGTTTGTAAAGCACTTGGAATTTGCCACCGCTACATAGAGGGCAGCACTGTTCTCAAAGATGGCGGATGACAGCTGTCAGAAAAGCGCATAGGTTTGTAAAGCACGTGGAATTTACCGCCACCACATACAGTGCAGCACTGTTCTCTCTGGATTAAAGATGGCGGATGACAGCTGACGAAATTGCCAGCAGCATAGTGCTCTGTTGGTTAAAGATGGCGGATGACAGCTGTCAAAAAAAAAGCACGTGGCTTTGTTTCCCAACAAGAGCACATAGAATTTTTCAAATTGCCACCACCACATAGAGTGCAGCACTGTGATTAAAGATGGCGGATGACGGCTGTCAAAAAGCGCGTGAGTTTGTTTCCAAACAAGAGCACGTGGAATTTACCGCCACCACATAGAGGGCAGCACTATACTCTGTTGATTAAAGATGGCGGGTGGTAGCTGTCAAAAAAGCACGTGGCTATGTTTACCAAACAAGAGCACGTGGAATTTGCCGCCACCACATAGAGGGCAGCACGGTGCTCTCTTGATTAATGATGGCTGCTGTCACGTGGAATTATCTGCCACCACAGGTATCTAGCTAAAGAGGGCAGCACTGAGGTTTGCGATGCAAGATGGCTGCTGTCAAAAAAGCATTTTTCAAATTATCCGCCACCACATTTCAAAGGTAAGTAGCTAAAGAGGGCAGCACTGTGCTCAAAGATGGCGGATGACAGCTGCACGTGGCTTTGTTTACCTCGCGCTAGTTAGGTTAAGTTGGTAGCATTAAGGTTTAGACCCGTCAAGATTGCAGCACTGCCGATGACAGGTGACGAATTTTGCAGCTACTGCGATATAGAGGGCAGCACAGCTCAAAAATGGCGGATGACAGCTGTCAAAAAAGCACGTGGCTGTCAAAAAACACGTGGCTTTGTTTACCACGCGCTAGTTAGGTTAAGTTGGTACCACTAAGGTTTAGGCCCGTCAAGATGGCAGTACTGAGGTTAGCGATGCGTTGTTGTCTGTCAAAAAGCACGTGGCTTTGTTTACAAATCTGTCAAAAAGCACGTGGCTGTCAAAAAGCACGTGGCTTTGTTTACCTCGCGCTAGTTAGGTTAAGTTGGCACTACTGAGGTTTAGGCCCGTCAAGATGGCAGTACTGAGGTTAGCGATGCGTTGTTGTCTGTCAAAAAGCACGTGGCTGTCAAAAAACACGTGGCTTTGTTTACCTCACGCTAGTTAGGTTAAGTTGGCACTAGTGAGGTTTAGGCCCGTCAAGATGGCAGCAGTGAGGTTAGCGATGCGTTGTTGTCGATGACAGCTGTCAAAAAGCACGTGGCTTTGTTTACAAATTCAAATCTCGCGCCAAAATTCAAATTTCCCGCCAAAATTCAAATTTCCCGCGGGCGGCGGCGGCGGAGGCGGAGGCGGGCGGAGGCGTGCGGCGGCGAAGGTGCGGCAGAACTGTCCAATTATACTACTATTACTCATTTTCCAACAGGCACTTTTGGTATGGTTCTGATTCACCCACGTCTCGTCTAGATAGAATATTAAAGACTTCCCGGCTTAACTTATTTTATGAATTGTTCTGAAGAAGGTTATTCTAGCTGCAACAATGTCAACCCTTTCCATGAGGAATTTCCTCCCGTCATTGCATTTCTTAAAGAAGAAACCCATTTTTTTAAGAATCCGTAGCATAGAATCTTTACTGCCTTTAAATCCCACTGCTGACTTCATTTTCCGGGCCAGTTTCAATGCCGGAGGATATTCGCCGTTTTTATACATCTCAAATATTGTTGTACGCAGAACATTTTTATTGAAATCATCGAGGTCCGTCACTGGCTTCTTTCTCTTCGGGTTCTTCCCTGGCGACCTGAACACTACATTATTTTTATATTTATTTCCGTAGCTTGTTATCCTCTGTACTGTTCGTAGGCCGATACCACACGCGAGTTCTGTCTTCTTTTGCGGCGTGGCAACATCGCGTTGTTCGCCTTCCTCGCCTCTGAACGCCTGCTGCTGCATGCTTTCAAAGTACAAATACACTCTAAATACAATTTCCCTCGCCTGTCGATGCAATACTTGTATTTTTGCTCTTCCTGGATCCATCTTACACACACAACTAATTCTCTAAATTCGCTGATTATGATATTTACAAAACAACTCGAAACATTCACTCGTGACGCGCACAAACAGGTAACTCTTACTGAAATGATTCTATTGGCTCAGCGGAACATACGTCATACTACCAAGCGCGCGAATGTTACTGCGCAACCCTCTTCAAACCGCCTTCCGGGCTGCGTTCTACTCTAGTCACCTCAAGACAGAGTTGAAGAGGAATACAAGAGGGTTTACACTCTTTATTCCCTAGGTTACTGAGGTCTTTAGACTTGTTCGAAAAATTACATTTAAGATTACATTACGGAAGAATATGAAACTTCCCCTCAAACTTCCTTTCTGAGACTCTTACATGATTACAAGATCCATTACCTTGAGCTGGCGGAACTTCTGGAGATGGACGGGGCAAGCCCTCCCCTGCCTCCTCTATGAACACAAACTACTGCCGCACTGGAGCGATTAAAAGACAACATGTCCCCAGCTTTTGTAGGGGAGAGGAAGGTTCCAGAATTCTCTGGGCCGAAGCCCTAGGCACACCCACAAATAGCATTGGATAATCAAATAAATATTCAAAATTCTTGATTGGTCGAACATTTAGAAGAAACAGGAGCAGAAGAAGGAAGGGATAGCAGTGCTAATAACCTAAGAACACAAAAAAGAATTTAAAACACTTCAAGTGCTGAAAACCCTCAAAATTACAAATTTCTTAGAAAATTAACTGTCCATTTTCCCTCCAGAGGGAGCACCTAAATGGACAGTAGACATCTGACGATAAACGTCCAAACATCTCCCACGAGAAGTTGTACAGTTCGTATTACAGTTGGCCTGTTAAAAGCCGCTTAAATTGAATGTACGGAGTTGGTGTACCTCCAGTACAATTATTATTATTATTATTATTATTATTATTATTATTATTATTATTATTATTATTATTATTATTATTTGAAGATGCCAAACATCGAGTTAACCGCTTCCTCAACTGAATGTGTTGGAAGCATATATTTAGCACTTCAGACTTGTAAGTAATTAATTTTCAATTTGACCATAGTGTAGATGTGAAGTTCATTGGACGAAATTGATGGAGTTACATCAGCGGGTGTAAATACAGCAAAATTTGTACTAAAACAGTAAGAAAAAAAAAGAATAAAGTACTAACGGTTGTTATGGGGAGAAACACTGATGTTAGAATTCAGAGGAAGTGGAAATAAATGACAATATTTCATACATGGAATTAGACGCGAACCAAGGAGTGTCGTACATATCTTCTGTTCTCGCACCTTCTTTTTTCGATAACTTATTGACGTTCCTTCCGAAATAACGAACGCAGGGTTGTATATTTACTTCCGCATTTTTGACAGTCACGCCATCTATTGTGACCAAATCAGTGTAAGTATCGTATCTTTTCTTCTTGTTCTGTTTTGCGTAACCTTCGTCTGTAATGTCTCTGAAGTCACTATGTGACTTACAATCTTTGACAAACTCTAGTGTTTGTTCTGATTTCATGGTGAACAAAGAACTCTAGCACAATAACAACAAACTAACAAAGTAACGTCAGAATAAATCATGGTGCAAAAGGCCAACACCATCTTAGGTTTTCAGCCACATGTATAGTCGTTCAAAAGGAGAATGAGCTCATAGTGTTGTGTAAGTTCTTCGCAAATACACTTTTGTCAGATATAATAATAGTAATAATATTAATAATAATATTTTACGTTCCACTAACTACTTTTGACGGTTTCTGGAGACGCCGAGATGCCGAAATTTTCTCCCGCAAGAGTTCATTTACGTGCCAATAAATCTACTGACGCGAGGCTTACGTATTTCAGCATCTTCAAATACCACCGTAATGGGCCATGATTGAACCTGCCAAGTTGGAGTCAGAAAGCCAGCGCCTCAATCGTCTGAGCCACTCAGCCCGGACTTCTCTGAAACATCTCAATCTATAGGTATGATGTTTATTGTGTGTATCCACAGGGTTTGAACCTACATGAGAGGTGAATTATATTCTGATACATTTTGAAATTAGGTTTGATAAAATTTTAAATACCAGGGACATACAATACCATGCGCTCATTCTTTCTTTGAGCGTTTATAGGTAAGCCTACTAGTAAGTATGAAGGCTACCTGATATCCACTGTACCAGTACCGTGTGATGTGTGTAACTGCAATGTTTGCGTCCAATGAACATCACAAAATTAGGCTTTATATCAGTATTTTTCAATAGCTGAAATGTAGTAGTACAGATTAGATTTACCACATCAAGGCTACAATGAGAAAGATTAAAAGCAAATGTAAGCAAAGAAAATATAAAACAAAGTTCTTCTCGTACAGGGCGTTAAGTCCCTTGAGGGTGTAGGAGGTAAGGGCTTCTATTACCCGTAACCTAAACACAAAGTGAGATCGAGTTGTTAGTTCTACCGTACCCATGTTGTGTGCGTGTCTCCACAAGTGGAAACTTTGGTTTAGTTTGTATCGACTTCCTGGTGGTGAATCGAACCCACGTACATACAAATGAACTAAGTACGCCTTTACGGGCTCCGCTAGCTAGCCCCTATATTCTACGATAGTGAGCTTTATAACAAGTGCCCCTTGCACTAATTATTTGTGACGTTATGTCCTCTTCTTTCCCGCTATTGGTTTTAAGTCGCACCAATTGACATAGGTCCCATGGTGATGACGGGATGTGAGTAGGCTAGGGCTTTGAAGGAAGTTACCGTAGCCTCAATTAATGTAGAACTCCAGCATTTGCCTGGTGTTAGAACCAATTATCACCCAAATGCAAGCTGCAGCTCGAACATGACACAAACCTAGCGATACGCGTAGCCACGGACGAGAGGGGTACTTCTGTAGTGAAGGCGACACATGGCCCAAATACTTGCGGTGTAGTCGTGCATTGAGCGAGTCTAAGCTTATTCTACCAGGTCATACCCATATTTAGATTGTTTAGACAGAGAACGAGCCTTTTGCTAGAACGAACAGAGAGTGGCTCAAGCCGCGCAGCCAATTCGGTCTGGTATTTACCTGGAACGACGATCCCTTCTTCCGTAACCTAGACTGACAGCTCACCTTTCACTTCGATTCACACGCTCGAACCAGACGCATTGTTTCTCAGCCGAAATGGGCGATATTTAAGCAGTGAACAACGTGAGCCAACCTAAACTCGAAGCTGACAAACCATTATACCTCCGACGACAGCCGGCACTCCTGCTGTCCAACTCCAACTCCCTAGTTCGCGGCTAACCTCCTCTTTATATCGCAGCTGATGAAGTACTGGAATCTTCGCGGTACGGCCAGAGGAGGAATATAATCTTTTCGCCTTTAACAAGGCCCATGAGGAAACCAAACGAAGAGCACAATACGAGGGGCCAGTCCAAATGTGTACAAAATGTACTTCAAGTTTGCCTGCCCCAAGCTGCTCTGCAACAAGCAAACCAGCTTAGCTTGAGCGTCAGCGAAGCAAAGAGGGCACGCGTACTGAGCGCGCTAGTCATGGCAAACCAAAACCTGGGTGTCCGTAAGCCTGACAGGTTGCCTGGGACCCGTTCGGACTGCCGGACTTGACAAGAGTGAACGTGAAGTTTGCTATCGATGCGACGTGAATGTGCCGTTATATGTTAGTGTAGCTTCGTATTGCGTCAAGTGCAGCTCCGTTGTAGTCAGAGGTGCAACCAGCAGGAAAATGAATAAATCAAAGGAAATCGAAGAAAAAATAAAAAGCGGTGAATTTATTCTAGCAATAAAACAGGGCTCATGTCTATCATGGGAAAAATTTCCATGTGTTTATGAACAAGTATCAAATAAGCCAGTAGGTTACTCGCAATGCAATTTTTGTAAAAAGCTACTCGGCACCCAATCAGTAACCTCAATTATGTTACGACATGTCTGTAAATTTGACCCAAATTTGCGACAGTCGAAAATATATTTTGAAAGAGGACAAGGGCTTGGTGACTGACAAGTGCGTGGAAATGTGCGCCAAGGACCTGGGACCGTTTACAACTATTGAGGATTGGGGATTTTTAAATTTACAACAAACGCTGATAGAAATGGAAAAAACGTATGGCTCGGTGGATATAAAAAATTCTATACCCTATAGGGTCACAATTGCTAGGAAAGTACAAACTTTCGCGGACAATGTGCGCAGTAAAATGCTTCCCGATATAATGATGCTATTCAATATGGTATCTGTGCGAGTACCACTGACATGTGAACAGATACTTACAAGGGTGTGCACTATATGTATGTCACAATGCACTATATAAATGCGGACTGGTCTTTCAATAAGTATTTATTAATGTGTTCGGCCTTCCTGACTGTCCAAAACCTGGTGAAAATATTCGCAGTGAATTGGAAGATCGTTTGAAAGGACTTGGTGTTTCTCATAAAGATATTTGCAAAATTACATTTGTAACAGACAAGGGAAGCAATAAGGTTAAGTCCCTCAGCATATATAAGCGTCTTCCATGCATGGCTCATATCATTAATACGGTCTTGAAGCATGTTTTGAGCGAACCGATTTTGAAAGAAAGTTAGCTGTTATACATTCAGTAAAATCTCTGCCTTCGTACTAAGAAGCTTATGTGTGAGGTTACAATCATCTTTGAAACCATATGTTTCCACTCGGTGGAACAGTCATTTCGAAATGCTGCAATCAGTTCACTCCTAGATAGACGCTGTGAGAACTATTTTAGAGAAGGAGGGTGGCTCTGATAAAATGCTCGGTTATGATCAGAACATTACTGGCCTGTTCATAACATTCCTTAATCTGTTTAAGGAAGCCACAGTTGATCTTTAGGGTGATGAGGAGCCGACTTCACAACTGGTACTTCAATGGTGTTATGCATTAAAAGCCAATTGTACTCTACAGAACGACGATGAACAAGTATTATTTCATTTTACTTTCAATGCGAGTCTCCTCATAATTAAATGTAAAAATGTTTTCACACTAAATGAATTTTCAGTACCGGAAGCTTTTGAAACAAACCGGTGGTGTCTTCCTGGAGCAGAAAATGGAAGCCACTCTGTTACAGAAAATTGAAACAATTCTGGTGCCAAAATATCGCACATTAAAAAAACTAAATGCAGGAGAACAAATGTCTGTTTTTGGGACAGCAAGAGAAATGAGTGCTGAAGGTAGGATTTTAAGGTTATTTATTCGTTATTATTATTATTTATTATGCCTATGCAAATGAGACAGTCTTAACATTCTAACATTAGCATAAAATATCAAAAAAATTTGCATATATATTTTCAGAGCGGTTACCCAATCAAAATAGACAATGAAGAAAATGCAGTGCAACGTAAGAAAGCGAAATTGGACGATGGGGCAGAAAATTCGCTACTGATACACGATGTGGTCAGTAGGTACTTGCAAGAAGCGCTATTCGTGACGAAAACATACTGCGGTGGTGGAAAAATAATTCGCACAGGCTGCACCGACTGTAGCGAGAAAAGTGCTGAACTTACCCGCTACGAGTGCCACCAGCGAGAGGGTCTTCAGCTGTTCGGGAAATTTCATCTGTGAAAAACGTTCCCGTCTTGATGCGCAAAGACTTAAATACCTCATAGTAATACACACAATCGATAGTGTGTCCATGCATTAAATAGTGGTATCAGTATGTACAGTAAATATGAAATGACGTATGGCTTTTAGTGCCGGGAGTGTCCGAGGACATGTTCGGCTCGCCAGGTGCAGGTTTTTCGACTTGACACCCGTAGGCGACCTGCGCGTCGTGATGAAGATGAAATGATGATGAAGACGACACATACACCCAGCCCTTGTGCCAGTGAAATTAACCAATGATGGTTAAAATTCCCGACCCCACCGGGAATCGAACCCGGGACCCCTGTGGCCAAAGGCCAGCACGCTAACCATTTAGCCATGGAGCTGGACAGTATGTACAGTATGAAGCGACCACATGCTAAGAGAGCAGATGGCAAAATTACACTTCTAAACTGATTAGGTTTTTAATTATTTCTTTTGGTTTTTTGGAGAAGGGGTTCCCAAATTATTAAATGTATTTCAAAACGTTACCTATAAAATAATCTTTTTAAATATATTTATGTCCTGTACCTACATTATGTAGGCCCTATGTCTTTGCCTCTAATTTTCTTGAATAATCCATAATACATTATATTTATGGTCATATTTACATCAAGGGTCATTATATTTATTTAAATATTCAAATATTTTGTTCAGAAAACCTACAATTTATTATGTAACTATTTTTAACAGAGAGAAATATTATTTGTTAATTAGTTACATAATACGCCTGAATTACGAAATAAATTTAAACATAAATTTGTAATGACTAACATAATACTAAATATCATCATCATCATTATCTGTTTACCCTCCAGGTTCGGTTTTTCCCTCGGAATTAGCGAGGGATCCCACCTCTACCGCCTCAAGGGCAGTGTCCTGGAACTTCAGACTCTTGGTCGGGGATACAACTGGGGAGTATGACCAGTACCTCGCCCAGGTGGCCTCACCTGCTATGCTGAACAGGGGCCTTCTGGAGGGATGGGAAGATTGGAATGGATAGGCAAGGAAGAGGGAAGGAAGCGGCCGTGGCCTTAAGTTAGGTACATCCCAGCATTCGCCTGGAGGAGAAGTGGGGAAACCACGGAAAACCACTTCCAGGATGGCTGAGGTGGGAATCGAACCCACCTCTACTCAGTTGACCTCCCGAGGCTGAGTGGACCCCGTTCCAGCCCTTGTACCACTTTTCAAATTTCGTGGCAGAGCCGGGAATCGAACCCGGGCCTCCGCGGGTGGCAGCTAATCACGCTAACCACTACACCACAGAGGCGGTCTAATACTAAATAACCACATAAAATAATATTTGTGTTGGCAAGCTAACCTGTAGCCTGCCCAAGTTGGGCTGGTCAGGAGGGCAGCAGCCTGCCTATACTTTTATTTACGTGTGGCTAGCTTGCTCTTCAGGCAAGCATGGACAAGTTAAATGCGTAGTGTGTACACCTCTGGGCCAGTCATAGCACCTCCCCCACACACACACACACACCAGCCTGGATGGAAGTTCCAATGCCGAACCATTCATTCATTCATTCATTCATTCATTCATTCATTCATTCCAGGAAATACGAAGAGGGCTACGATAAGGCTTACGGTCACTCGAGCACGTAATAATAATAATAATAATAATAATAATAATAATAATAATAATAATAATTTTAAAATGCATGCTTCATGTCTCTTCAAATCCTACAGACCTAAAGAAACGTGACGTACTATACAGGTTTAGCAAGAATAATGCTCTATCTTCGGTGCAGTTAATTACTACGTCATCTAAACTGTTTTAAACAAAATATATTAGTGATCTTCAGTATGCAGTAGTGGGCCATTATTATAATTTATTTGAATTACGACCGGGATCGACAAGTCCTTGAACTAAACATAAACATTCAAATACTTTGCTTGACTTAGAGTTAATTTTTAACTTTTTTAATGCTATTTGTTCGGGGAGTCCACCCATGTGGATCTTTTGCCCCTACTTGCACCATATTGTATGAACCTGCGTGTCATTGGAATGACGGTATTGTGGAATGTTGTGTGTGAGTATAGGAACATTAAGGACGTCACAAATACGCAGTCCCCAGGACAGGGATATTAATAATTACATTTAGAATCTCCTGACCCGGCCGAAAATCGAACCCGGGGCCGCTGGGTGACAGGCTGACGCGTTTCCTCCTACACTGTGGGGCCGGACTAAGTTTTAACTTAATGAGCAGAACCATAACATTTAAATTACTTATTATTATATTTAATGCAGATTGATTTAGTTACTCTGAAGAGCTACCAGTCTCGTATTATCATGAACATCAGGATTTTAATTCCCAGAAACAATTATTCAGGAGTATCATACCATAAAGATTGCGTTTTCTCATGATATTGCATTTCTCCGTGTACCTATCAGACATTTAATGAAATTCCGAACCAAATACATTTTTCCCCTGCGAGATTTCCAGCAACTACATCTAACATGTAAAATGACATCTGTGAGTCCGCGGAGTGGATTTCATAATTAATTTAATTACTTTCCTATTATCGGTGTTGTAATTTTCAGAATGAAGTAACGTAGTCCTCCATTCTCATTAACGTAATATAGTTTGGCGAGTGCGATGTGCCTCGGAGGCTATAGAGAAGGGACTGTAGGCTGCATGTGCCCGCCCATGTGCAATCCTATTACCATACATGAGAATCAACGTAAAAGGCTTTTAATTAATGTCCTGCGCATGAAAAGACTCTACCAATCCATGGTACATTTATTTGGAGAAATATATAATTCAGGTTTAATTTTCTTTTGGTACAATGATGGACGTACGCTCGCTCCCTCTTCCTCGGAACACGAGAGAGTAAGATTATTCTCTGACGAAAGTGAAGCTGCATTCTTTTATTTCCAATGGAACTCACGGCTCGGGGCATGTTTAACAGCCTTTGGTATTTATTGAGGTGCTTACCTCCTGTGCTCAAGGTTGTGGGAATGCCGAGATTAGCATACAGATACTCCTAAATGACATTAGTCAATGTCAGGAAATCAACCGATTATGTTCGGCTCTATGGCTGATTAGTCAACGCCTTTCCCTTTGGACCTCGAGGCCCGGGTTAGACCTCAATAAATGCGTGAATAATGTAATAATCAAGCCTATTTTAAAATGTATTTTCAGTTATTGAAAGTCTTTACTTTGGTGGATATAATTCTATAGCTTCAAACAAAAAAGAGAAAGTGTTCAACTCTTAAGAAAACTGGGCATCGAACCAAGAAAGAATGATTCGATATTTCCGCGGTTTGACTTGGAGATGCTGTAAGGTGCAAAAATGTCTGAACAGGAGTTTTAGAAGATTGCTAGGAACAAACGAAGGAGCGCAAAATGAAAACTAGCCGATGAGATGTCGGATGACCCTGACATTTTAACGCGGTTTTTTAAATATTTGTTTTATAAGTTACATCTTACAAACAAAATAATTTTATGATAAATATTGACTGTTAGGCAAAATTATATGCCTGCCAGTAACACAATTAAATACTATAAAACTGCTCTGTTTAGGCACTCACTGATATTCTTATTCTAGAAGAAAATCACAGTCCTACAACTAATAGTTCTTTGGATAAGGTGTTCCAAAGTTGCCGAATTCAACTGATTTGTTTTGGGTGATTTCCGGCAAAATAGTAGCGTTACGAAAATATTGTAAAGTTTGTTCTGGGAAGACTTGGAGGAAAGGAGACGATCTGCTCGACTAAGTGGTATGTTCCGAGCTGTCAATGGAGAGATGGCGTGGAAAAGCATCCGTAGACGAACTGGTTCGAGTGGTGTTTTTAAAACTTGGAAAGATCTCAATATGAAGATAATGTTGGAATTCAAGAGGACAAACTGGCCCAAATATTCGTTATAGGAAGGGGAGTTAGGGATTGGAATAATTTACCAAGGGATATGTTCTTGAAATTTCTAAATTATTTGCAATTATTTAAGAAAAGACTAGGAAAACAACAGATACGGAATCTGCCACCTGGGCGACTGCCCTAAATGCAGATCAATGGTGATTTATTTATTTATTTATTTATTTATTTATGTATTTATTTATTTATTTATTTATTTATTTATTTATTTATTTATTTATTTATTTATTTATTTATTTATTTATTTATTTGAACATTGCTGGCTATAGAGTCAAGGCCTGTTCCTCTAAAGCGAACCTTTCTTTACGTTTTATGGTGAGTTTGTGAGATTAAAAGTGATATCTCACACTGGACGCTTTCATACTCTGACAACTTATTTGCCAAGAGTCGAGAGAAAAGCAGTAGAACATGTAAGCATGCAACACATCAGTTGATAACGCAGCCGATCGACCTAATTGTGTTGTTTGTGTGTGCACCGCTACGTATTACCTTCGTGAGCACAAACTTACTGGCACCGTTCTCTAATTGATCTGCCGCTGCGTATAGCGCCATTCAGTTAGAACGGGGAGAAATTACTCAGTAGTGAACTTTTCAGCTAACGTATGTCGGGACCATTCATGCAAAACCATTCTCAAATTATCTAACCGATTACATACTAAAGCTGATTGTTCCACCTTTGCAATGTGCTTAAACAGCTAAGTCAATACCCTCAATTACAGAAAATCTCTTTGCTATCACCGCCGTCAGACCTAACCGAATGTCAGGCTTATAATATGAGGAGCACGTCAGCCCAGTGATATTGACACAAGCTTTTCATCATGACATACGTTTCCGAATCCTGGTCAAAATATAGGTGACTTAGAAATGATAAGTCACGTCCCAGTGACTCGGATTCAACATAAATTTTGAGATTCCGTGTCCCTAATAACAGTATCAACAGTCACGTGGGACTACGAACCTACAATGTGTTGGGTTGTTAGGTTAGGTTACCGTAGGGATGTGCGCGTCTGAAGCCTGGAATCCAAGGTATTTCGAGTAAGAGGTACAGTAGATTATTACGTGCAAGTCTCCTTACCACGCTGTGCCCTCTGTGAAGTAATCTGAACCTATACGTGTTACAGTACCTTGTCATCTTTATGATGTAATACATATCTAAGAGCGAATATGTTTCTAGCCACATGTTAGAGATGCGAGAACTTTATTGACATTTTAACACCATCTCAGACAAGGCATGCCACTACTACATTGGAGTAAACTATGAGATCAAATACAATGTGATGCAGGTAGCTTTTCTGAAATATTAATAAAAGAAAACTTGCTTTAGCTTATCCCGGTTATTTCTGGGGTCGCTGGAGCCACCGAGGCTCATTTTGGTTTCGGCCGGGGTATTAAGGTCAGATTCCCTTCCTGATGCCACGTGATCCTTAAAATGAAAATCTCGAGCCAGGATAGAGCGGGACTGGGACCTCAGCCATTCGGGTGGGAAATCAGCTAATAGTAATATGGTCTTCTTAGAAGTATTTTTTGTTAGAATCGGCTGTACGTTGTACCGACACAGATAGGTATTATGGCGATGTTGGGATAGGAAAGGCCTAGGAATGGGAAGGAAGCGGCCGTTGCCTTAATTAAGGTACAGCGCCAGCATTTGCCTGGTGTGAAAATGGGAAACAACGGAAAATCTTCAGGGCTGCCGACAGTGGGGCTCGAACCCACTATCTCACATTTGCTCGCCCCTAACCGCACGTCACTCGCCCGGATATTTATAAGGTTTTAACAATGCTAAGAGTAACAAATTCTACGTTAATATTAGACATATGAATTGATAACCCAGTAAATTAATACTGTTAGCACAGGATTCATACACAACACATTTAAAACTTCCGTTCATTAAAAATAATCGGGAGAGTGTTATACGTAGAGAATATTGTTTAACAGACTGTTCTCTAGCATAACTTGAATTTAATCAGTTTCTTTGCTTTTTTCATTTCTTAGTCATTTTTTCGGTATTGTATTCACTGAAACTTGGCCTCTAGGATAACCTTATTAAATGGCAACTTCAAGTGTTCAGATTCAGCTTTCTTCTGGGGATTAAGTGAAGTAACTCTGACTTGAAATTTCGTTGACATTCTTCATCCCCGAAATGTACGGAACAAAGCATGACATTATTAGTTGAAAACAAACCATCCATTACAAACAAGGCCTCGCCATTTATATAGGTCATTGTTTTAGGGAATGGATGAAAATATTTGTTTCTTTCCTTTGTGTGTCTGCTATGATTGGTGGAACCTACGATGTCGTAATAAAACTAGATTGAAAACTATACACTATTACGACTTTCCTCCCATGCGAACAATGTGACTTTGCCACGGTGGGAAGGCTTGTGCACGTGTAAACATATTCGATGGGTATACGTCGGAAGACCAGACTAACGAATTTTTCATCGAAAGAGGGTTGACAGTATTTAGGAAATAGCAAGAGGGCAACCTAGATGATTGACTGATATGGCCTTTTAATAATACTCAACAAGGCTTAGCTGTGTTGTTACTGCTACACGGATATCCGAGTGAGGACTACAGGAGGGGAGGCAATCATCAGAAAGATGGATACTAACATTCTGCGAGTCCGAACGTGGAACTATAGAAGTTTCAATCGTTGTGGTAGTTTAGAGAATCTGAAAAGGGAGATGGATAAACTAAAATTAGGTGTAGTTTTTCAGTATAAATGAAGTGCGTTGGCAGGAAGAGCAGGATTTTTGGTCAGGAGACAGAATTATCTACACATAATCAAACACGGGAAATGCAGGAGTTCGTTTAATAATGAATGAGACAATAGGGCAGAGGGTAAGCTACTACGACCTGCATAGTGAAAGGATTATTGTTGTGAAGACAGATACCAAGCGAATGCCCACCACAATACTGCATGTCTAATGCCTATTAGTTTGGCGGATGATACAGAGATCTAAAGAAATTATGAAGTGGCACAACATGTAATACAATATGTAAAAGGTGACAAGAATCTAATTGTAATGGGAGACTGGAATGGAGCAGTAGGCCAAGGAAGAGAAGCTAATACAGTAGGAAAATTCGGAATAGGACAATGAAATGAAAGATGAAGTAGGCTAGTTGAATTCTGCACAGGTCATAATTTATTCCTAGGGCTAGCAGTGGGAAGGAAGCGACCGTGGCCTTAAGGTAAAGTCCCAGCATTTTCCTTGTGTGAGTATGGGAAACCACGGAAAACCATCCTCAGGTCTGCCGACAATGGGGTTCGAACCTACTATCTCCCGAATGGTGGATACTGGCCGCACTTAAGGGACTGCAGCTATCGAGCTCGGTGTGACCACAACTTGTTGGTCATGAAGTGACCTATGAAGTTGAGTAAATTGAAGAAAGGAAGCAATGTAAGAAGTAAGTCAGTAGTGAAGAATGTGATCAGTAGGGCTGCTGAATAAAGGTTAGGAAGAAAGGAAAATTCAACTAAGAATCAATGGATAACACAGGAGACACTAGACCTGACTGGAAAATGACGAAAGTACAAGAGTCCAAAAAAGTGAGGACAGAAATGAATGTAGACTATTAAAGAAAGAAGTAGATTCTTTTTTACAATTGGCATTAGGTCGCACCGACGATGGGATAGGAAAGGGCTAACAAAGGGAAGGAAGTGGTCATGGCCTTAAGTTATAGCCCCAGCATTTGCCTTGTGTGAAAATCAAACCAGGGAAAACAGTCTTGTGGGGTGCACAATGGAGTTCGAACCCACTATCAACCGGATACAAGCTCACAGCTGTGCGTCCCTCACTGCACGACCAACTCGCCTGGTGTTGAAGTAGATAGAAAGTGCAGGACAGCTAAGGAAGAATGGCTGAAAGGGAAGTGCAAGGATGTTGACGGTTTTGTGGTCGTAGGAAAGGTAGATGCTGCATACAGGAAAATCAAGGAAACCTTTGGAGAAAGGAAAACTAGGTGTATGAATATTAAGATCTCAGGTGGGAAACCAATCCTAGGAAAAACGACTAGCAGAATGATTGCAGGAGCGTGTACAACTGTTATATCAAGATAAAGAAGTAGATGTTATTGTTTTGGAACAAGAAGAGGCTGTTTATTCTGATGAAATGGGAGACCCGGTTTTGAGGTCAGAATTCGACAGATCTTTGAGAGATCTAAATAGGAACAAGGCACCTGAAATTGATGACCCATCTTCAGAATTACTGACTCCCTTAGGAGAAATCAGCATGGCGATGGTTATTTCATATTGTGTGTAAGATCTATGAAACAGGAAAAGTACCATCCGATTTTCTGCAGAATATTGTTATACCTATTCCCTGAAAGCCGCTACTGACAAGTGTGAAAATTACCTCACAATTTGTTTATTATCTTACGCCTGCATAATTTTAACACGTATTATTTACAGAATAATGGAAAGAGGATTTGAACTGAGTTGCGAGGTGATCAATTTTGCTTCGGAAGAAATGTAGGAACACGTGAAGCGATCGTGACTTTACGTCTGATCTTAGAGGACAATGCGTTCGTAATCTAGGAAAGGCATTCGTAAATGTTGATTGGATGAAGCTTTTTGAGAACCTCAAGGTAATCGGGATCAGATACACAGAACGAGGAATTATCCACTCTCTGTATAAACATCAGTCTGCACAGATAAAAACCAAGGGCTTAGAAAACGACGCAGCAATCCAGAAAAGAGTGAGGTAAGGCTGACATTTTCCGCACCCCCCTCCTTTTCAATGTTTTTATAGAGCATGCGTTAAAGGAAATCGAAGAGGAATTCGGAAAAGGAATCACAATCCAAGGAGAAGAAATCAAAACCCTGAGATATGCCGATGATATTTTTATTTATTTGAGGTTGCAGAAGATCTAGAGAAAAAGGGGAATGGAATCCACACAGACTTGGGGAAGGGGTGCAATATGAAAATGTCCAAAACAAACGTAATGGAAAGCAATCGAACGAAGTCAGGTGATGCAGGAAATATTAAATTAGGAATTGAAGTCTTAAAGAAAGTAGATGCATATTGTTACTTGGGTAGTAAAATAAACAACGATGTCGGAAGTAAGAAGGACATAAAATGCAACCAGAAAAAGCAAGGAAGGCCTTCCTTAAGGAAAGAAATTTGCTCAGTTCGAACATTGCTATAGGATTCAGAAAGAAGTTTTTGAAGACTTTCATCCGGAGCGTGACGTTGTATGGAAGTGAAACGTGGACGATAACTAGCTCAGAAAGAAAGAGAATAGAAACTTTTGAAATGTTACGTTACAGAAGAATGCTGAAGGTTGGATGGGTAGATCGAATCACGGATGAAGAGATTCTGAATCGAGTTGGTAACAGGAGATCGAATTCGCTAAATTTGACGAGAAGAAGTGACAGAAATAATAGGACACATCTTAAGAAACCCAGGACTTGTACAATTGGTTTTTCAGGGAATTGTATGCTGTAAGAACTGTACGCATAGACCAAGGTATGAATGTGACAAGCAAATTAGAGCAGATGTGAGATGCAGTAGTTACTTAGTAATGAAGAGGTCAGCACAGGATAGGGTGGCATGGAGAGCTGCACCATACCAGTCTATGGACTAATGGATCGAACAGTGACAACGACTTTTTACGTCGTATCCCAGAAAATAAATACCCGCTTTCATTTACACAAGAGATATGCTATTGTGTATTATTAGCTCCTATCTTCTGCGTGCAAAGAGATTCTTATTCTGACTACCTCTACCTGGTTCAGCGAGTGGGTCCCGCCTGATGTCACAGCTTCGCTTCGCTCCTGTGCATCTCTCCCGTGATAAATACCTCACACTCTACGTACCTTGTATAGAATCGAGTGTGTCGACACCATCGACTCCGAACACCGCGGTCGTTCCGCATGAAGCTTCGCGACTCCAGGCTAACCTTACGCACACTTCGCGGCGGCGCTCAAGGCAAAGCGCGGAAATATAACATGAATCATACGAGTGATGTAGAATTAATTCTCGTTTACGAAAACAAGAGCGTAATGTTTAAATACAGCGAGTCAAGTCAGAAACTGTCGGCATGATAGACCATGGGCCATTAACTTTTTTGTTGTTACAATTTTGCTTTATATCGCACCGACACAGACAGGTCTTTTGGCGACGATGGGATAGGAAAGGGGTGGGAAGGAAGCGACTGTGGCCTTAATTAAGGTACATCCCGAGCATTTGCCTGGTGTGAAAATGGAAAAGCACGGAACTCTTCAGGTCTGCCGACAGTTGGGGTTCGAATCCACTATCTCCCGAATGCAAGCTCACAGCTGCGCGCACCTAACCGCACGGTCAACTCACCCGGTGGCATTTAATTTTACGTCTCTATTTGACAAGATCAGGAAAATGGTATACTGATATCGATTGTAAATCATTATGAATTTAACATGGCTAAAACCACGTGAGGTGGAAACAAATTTAACGTGGGTAAAGCCATGCAAAATGAACACACTTTGCTTTACAGACTACAACGTCACGGGAAAAGGTGTGTCGGTGACAATTCGGCGTTTAAAAAAATGCTATTTGTTCGGGGCGTCGACCTAGAAAGATCTTTTGCCCCTACTTGCACCATATGTTATGATCCTGCATGTATTTGTATACTGCAGAAGTGTAAAGTGTTGAATGTGAAGAAAGGAAGGGTAAGGACGACACAAACACCCAGTACCCAGGCCAGGTATATTAATCATTTACAATTTAAAAACCCTGATCCGGCCGTGAATCAAACCCCGAGCCACCGGGTGACACGCGGACGCGTTGCCTCCTACACCGCTGGGCCGGACGACTATTTGGCGTACTAAAATAGTTGAAACACTGCATCAGTATTTAGAAAAATAACGTTGGCAAAATTATTGTTAAGGTATTCAGGTATTCTATGAAAATATGTAGTATAGTATTACAAAGACCAGCTCCTGGACGGTGAAGAAATCCTGCTCAAAAGAATGCAAGTCTCAAGCGCAGAGAAAATGAACGGTAGAATGGCTGGTAGTGCAACTTCTGCGAAGCACTCATGCCGATTATGTCCTTCGCTTAATATTCAAGTTATGTTCCAGTGCGCAAGCAATCTGAATTTTACCTACAACTTCTAGAGCTGTCAATGGTGATTGCGAATTCCTAGTATCTAAAAGTACACAGTTCTAGCCCTTCATGCAAGCAACTAAATTTTGAAGACATCCTGGGGATATGCGGTACGAATTTTAAGCAAAGAACATATAATAAACTATGAGAATATATTCTTTATATATTACGAAAATTACAATCCTTTTCTTAAACATTGTTATCCTGTAGATTAGATTAGCAGTTTGCCTTTCCCAACCACTACGAGCGCTTAATGCAAGTCAATGAAGAGTTTCACTTAATCCCTTATAACTGCATTCGGTGTGGAGATTTTTCAAAAAATAAGAACACCTGAGGTTATTAAACCAAGAAAACAATTAAAGATAGAATTATGTAAATACGTTAATTTGTCTGGGATTTGAATAAAAAAGAAAGAGCATTTTAGGCTATTTTTCTGGAACTGCATTTAGGCTGGAAGTGTTTTTTCTAAATTTGTTTTTTAATTTGATAGAGCTATACCAAGACTCAGGGGCTGCCTGGCCGCGGCGGTAAAGGCGTGCTCGGTTCGCCCGGAAGGACGTGGGTTCGAATCCCCATCAGGAAGTCGTAAATTTTAAGAAACGAGATTTCCACTTCCGGAGGTTCATATGGCCCTGAGGTTCACTCAATCTACACCAAAAATGAGTACCAGATTAATTCATGGGGGCAAAGGCGGCCGGGCGTAGAGCTAACCACTCTACTCCATCACGTGCCGTCGTTAACAATGGTGGAAGCCTTTACCTTCCACTCCTCCAAGAGCCTTCATGGCCTGTACGGAGGTGACTGTCTTTTTTATCCAGACTCACACTTTGAAACCTTTCAGGGCCCTGTGGCCATTCAACTTTCGGAACAATTGAGGAAATTATTAATTTTACGTTTTTCGTAGTATGGGGACTCCAACATTGTCTCCTAAGATATTGTAACTCAGACAGCTTTTGCACTGAGCAAGGAGATGAATAACTTTGTCTCGGAAACAAATTAGTAGTTATGAAACTGACAGTGAAATATTTCGGGACTGATTTTGTAAACGACCATGTAGGTGGAAGTTGTGTATGGAGGACCAATACGAGGATCAGAGATGAACGGAGAGAAATTGTCCAGGAGGAGATACGGTTCATATGCATAGCTGTCTATTCAATTACTTGACACATACTGAGATTCTGGTCCTGTCCCACATCTGTTCTCTTGAATCACACAGACGACCATCGAACTTACTACAGTATTCACCACTCATCCCACTCATATTTCCAAAAATGCAGTAAAATTTTAAAAAATCCGTGGATCCGAAGTAGAAGAAAATATGTTTATTTTATGACAGAGAAGAATACTATGACTCGTAATATTCTGTCTTTGATTCTGCTCTTGAAGTGATGCTGTGACTAAATGAGGGATTCATTAAATGTGTGCTTGAAGAAGGCTTTTAAAGTAATGGTTTGCAAAATTTAATGAGCGTGTAGGTACGCTTTTCTATGTTAATTTCACGTGTAGGTTCTGCATTCTCCTATCACAGAACAACATTCCTACCTCGGCGAAAGTATACTTGCAACTTAAAGACGATATCAAAGCGAGAATGCCTAAGAGTGAGCAAGTTAGCTACGCGGTGCGGGTCAAGAGATCGTGGATTCGAAGCCAACTGTGTCGGCAGACCTGAACATGATTTTCCATGGTTTCGCATTTTCACACCAGGTGAATGCTGGTGCTGTAGCTAGCCCTTCCCCTATCCCTTCGTTGCCATGAGACCTGTCTGTGTCGGCGCGACGTAAAACAAATAGCAAGTTTCGGGGCGTAGATTTTCATCGAGGTGGACACCGTTTTTGAGTCCCGGCCAATGCATGTGGGATGTTTGAAATTATAAATCACCTCCTTTTGATGTCTGACTTGTTAGCTGAACGGTCAGCGTACTGGCCTTCGGTTCAGAGGGTCCCGGGTTCTATTCCCGGCCAGGTCGGGGATTTTAACCGTAATTGGTTAATTCCAATGGCACGGGGGCTGGGTGTATGTGTTGTCTTCATCATCATTTCATCCTCATCACGACGCGCAGGTCACCTACGGGTGTCAAATAGAAAGATCTGCACCTGGCGAGCCGAACCCCTCCTGGGATACCGCGGCACTAAAAGCCATACGACATTTCACCTCCTTTTGATTTGGATTCCATGTTAACATCAAGTACTTATGCTATGATCACAATAATGTTAACAGTCACATGAAAAAATCTTGGCTGCTTTTTACTCCGTAAGGATTTAACATTTCACCAACAGTAGATGATAAAATATTTCAGATTTAAGTATAACTTGTTTGCAGTGGAAGTTGAGATTTAATGCCCTTATATATTGTATTTCATGCAGGAATGTTTTGTGATAGGAGAATGCAGACATGTCTTAGAAGTATGATCTGGGTGATTAGTCTGCTGGAATGTAACACGCCATTCTTGGGATAAATGATCATCAATATTGGAATAAATTAGAGACACAAAAGCTGTTCGCAAATCTCAGTGTTGATAGTTTCCAGATTCTCAACAGCATCCCGATACCGTGTGAGGTAAGCCAACTCCAACAATGAACTTAAAACGATCGTTTACGAGGGAGGTGGCATTGAATTTAGCATCAAACCTGGCGTTGGGTTCACGGAGTACGCGGATATGCCCCGCATTTCCACAGGAAAACGTAATTTCATAATGGAAAATTACATCTTCCCAAGTTAAGCTAAACATTCTCGAGGCACATGCAAGGCGTTGAATTATTCGGTCTTCGGTCAAATGGACATTCCTAGTAGTGACTTAATTTCGGATTCCTGCATCAGTAATACGGTTACGTGCGGTCTGCAACGCAACAGGAAAGGGAAAGGGAGACAAAGCCCTCAGTGAAACAGCTGAGAGGAATGGGTTGTCCTGTGGTGCTGCCGAAAGGGCTTCATCTTGCTCCCAAGTAAAGTTGGCTGAGGTGCCTACAGAATGCAAGTTTTGCTTCTTGAGCATTTTCCTGATAAAGGTTGGCCCTTCGCCTAGCAGTAGAAGTGGCGACAACTTCCTAGTGACCGGCTTCTCTTGTAAAAAAGTCAGCCTTCACCAGCGCTACTACGGCTGATCTACGGTCCACTAGCTCCGTCATTATAAAAATGACGGCTGAAAACACAGGATTTGGGACTCGTACGGACATGCAGCGATATGAGGTTGTAGTTAGCAAAATGTATCATGTTATGCCTTTGAACTTTGCAAGAATGGCCGAGAAATCTATTCATGTTTCGTAATAAACACAAAAGAATACTATAAGCAATTTAACTAGCAATGACATATATGAGGTGACTGGTGAGACGTATCTTTAAAATGCGCAAATAAAATAAATTGTCTGGACGGGAATCAAACTCGCGATGTTTGGATCTGTCTGTACCTACGAAAGGCGTACTATATTGTTTTACACTTTATTTTTTCTGCCCAAATGAAGTACTTTACACATCAGTTGTTACGTCAAGCTTCTCAACACGATCTCCTTGTAACTGTATGCACTTTCGCCATCGATGATTCAGTCTCTCCAGACTTTCCTGAAACCATTCTTTCGGAGTGCTGCGTACCCATGCCTTGACAGCTGTGTCCAGTTCTGCAAAATCCGCAAAACGGCGACCACGCAGAGGTTTCTTCATGTTCCCGAACAGGTGATAATCACTAGGTTCGACATTTCTTTGACAGTGGAATGCCTCTTTGCTTCCATTGCATCGATTATGTTTCGTTTGTGGCTCATGGTAATGGAGCCATGTCTCATCACCAGTCACAAGCCTAGCCATGAAGTCGGCTGGATCTTGATCATTGCGTTGCAAAAGTTCTCTGCACACGTCCACACGGTTATGCTTTTCGTCTGCAGACAAGAGTCTAGGCACCCACATGGATAACACCTTCCCCAACTGTAAGTGGCCATACACGATCTGCTGCATGGTGTTTCGGCTAATTCCCGTGGCTGCCTCCATTTCCGTAAATGAGATGCATTTGTTTCTTTGGCTGGCCTGTTCGACCCGGGCAATGTTGCCTGGTGTTGACACTGTCCCATTACTTCCGGAACTGGTTCCTTGTCCACCGATATGCGCCCTGTTTTCCAACCTTCCACCCAGTTGTAAACTGTTTTCCGTGACGGCTCATATTCTCCACAGACTGCCACCAACCACCGATGAATTTCTGCAGTGGTCACGCCTTCTTTCCATAGGAACCACTTCGTATAGCGCTGTCCCTGACGGTTGCTTTCCATGTTGTCTGCTCCTACGTTGACAGTGTTGTTATGAATTGGCTATGGCGAGTGCATTCGTTGGCCCCTGTGCGCGTACTGCTACCAAACGTTAGCACCACCTTCAAAAGTGAAATGTGAACCATACCCGGACGTACAAAAAATAAAGCGTAAAACAATATAGTACGCCCATCGTATGATTACCTATGCCTCAGCCAACTATATCATCTAGGACAGGTACGAAGCTGCCTGAAGTGCATCATACTACTGAACTTTGTGATAGTACATATATCACACCCCCGAATTATATGTAGAAGTTAGATATATTATTGTCAGTATTCGATTTATTATTATTATTATTATTATTATTATTATCATCAGTATTTCATTTGTATATTTTGCCATTTATATTTGTAAGCTGGAAGATATCCACATATATAGGTAGTATGAGTAATTTGTTTTGCAGGAGTGGGGAAACATTGCTTTAATACCTCTGGTAATTTGGATGAGTCATGTGGCTACCCCAGTGTTTGCCTAGTGTTTGTTGTGATGTACTTGTGTCGGGATATTTCATGAGTCATGTATATATCCCAGCCTGATGAGATGAGCTTGTTGTTGTATTAGGGAAGTTCGTTGACTCATGTAATAAATCCCAGAGTTTGTTTATCTCTTGGGAGCAAGGAGACGTTCAGGGCATGAGGTTCACTCATGATTGGCTGGCAAGCACCAATCCAGACGTATCATATGAGAGGAGGGGGATATTGATGTCTATAAAGGTTGATCATACGGCGGAACCAGGGACATTGTAATGTAACTACTGCAACTCCAAGCAGTAACACTGTATGAAGGAACGACAACTGACACACTGTACGGGAAGGAAGTGGTGCTGATAGACGGTACTCGAGTGACACGGCTGCAATGGTCTGGACTTCAAACGTTCGTGGAGCGTAGTCTGGTTATGTTCGTGGAAAGTGGCTGATCAACACATTGTGGAGGGCGTACGCATTAAGTGTTGTTAGTACTTGTGGAGGTCTGGCCTTATATGTTGGTGAAAGCTATCACAGACTTTCCATAATTTATGTTGAGGATCGACAGACGTGTGTATATATCTTTACAACAAGTGTTAAAATATGTGAACACAGTATTACAAGGTACAGTACCTGTGTGATGTGATAACTGCCGATTATGAGAATCGGTAAGTCGAATTGATATAGAGACAGTGAAGGGTATTTATCTTCATACATGTACATTGTTCATCGGACTATCTACAAATGGTAGCTTAGTTCTCGCTTTCGTTTTCCCACTGTTTTCATTATTATTATTGTTGTTGTAAATATGGAGTCTTCCAGCAATATTTTATGTGTTGTATAATTTTGTGTGTTGATGAGGTGCTCATGCACGGATTTTGTTAAGAATATAGTTAGCTATTTTAGAATCAGTAGAGTTATAGATGAACCTAGGTGCAGTTCCTACCTATTTAGTCGTTTTCAGGAGGTTAGGTAAGGCCTGCAGCAGATGTACCAGTACGCAGCATTATGTACACGCCCTGGGATATAAAGTTTATCATGCTCTATCAAAATTCGAGGGTTCCATTCAGGTGAACTCTGGCGCCCATACTACGGACATTTCGGTTAATTATGTTTATTAATTTTATTACGTATTTGAGTAATTTGATTTATTTACATATTTTTATTTATATGATTTTATTTATCAGTAATCATCAACATTGTTACAACTTGGACCGATAAACCAAATTATAAGTGATAGGTGTATTCTTTATTTTAACTCATTAACGAGAGGTAATTTGAACTTAAATTCGTGACATTCCATCATTCCATTTCCCAGATTAAGTGAATAATAATATTAAGCGTACAACTAAACTGTTTTCAGGAGTGTTCTAACTGTACCCGATAGACTCCACCATGCGCAGATGTTCCTACATGGAACTTTTTTAATACCATCCGCACAATAATAATAATAATAATAATAATAATAATAATAATAATAATAATAATAATAATAATAATTGTACCGGGAGAAACACCCCAACGCCACGCATTCAAATTCAGCGCCTAAATGAACTTCTCTATTGGTAAAACAGTGAAACTGAAACTACATCAACTTGGAACTTTAATCAGAAGATGTCACCACTAAAAATTTAATTACTGTAAAGTTTCCTAAACTGACTGAATTTCTCCTAGTTTTGTTTGCTATACATCAAGAAGTTTGGACATTCTTCCATAGATGACACTACCAAAAGGCTATGATCATGCACCCTGGTGCGAAGTGAAAGAACTTATAATTTAAAGAAGTTTTGTATTTCTAGGTTTTGTAACTGATTGATGTTCATTTATTTTTGGGTTGGCAATATTTACCTTTTCTTTCCTCCAGTTTTGAATCTAGCCAATCCCAAATTTCTGTAATTAATTTTCAACCTATCACAGGCTTCTTGTTCGATTCTGAGTGTTACTTTTGAAATCTACCAACAAAATTGAGAGGGTGTGGCTAGTTTAGTCTTGAATGACCTCGAACCTTCCCTGAGGGTTTATAAACTGCGGCTTTCCACCTTTCTTGGCCAGTTGATCGACGTCTATCTGAGTGTGTGTGCTAAGCAGGAGGCGGGCGGCCTCTTTCGTCGGCAGCTAGAACATCTACAAGGTGATGGCCACATAACTTCATTCCTTCTTGCTAACTCCGCAGTTTAAACAGAGGGAAAGGTCTGACTCTTTAGTATATCACAACTTTTCTAAAATGTAACTTTCTTCCAGCTAATGTAAAAACTTCATAAAATCTTTAACTGTAAACCGGGTATAGAGAGTGAAGTACCCTCTCGAGCTCCCCTTCATCTTGGTTTGGCGTGATTACGTTTTCTCTAACCGTTTTCTTTCTACTGTAATGTGTTAATGCAATTTCTATACGAGTCACCTCAGTAGTTTGGGAATAGCCCCTGTTTCATAGGACTACAGCCCTTAATTTTTTAAAGTGTTATTTATCTTCGAGCGCAGTACGCCTCCATTCGGTTTGTGTTTCTGGCCATTTACTTAACCGGTTCTTTTCCGCAAAGGACCTAAAGGTTGGGTACGAGATACCACTGTTTCAAATTGTAAGTTGGGCCATGGAAGGCCAGAGAGTGTAAAAGAAATCGGAGAGCCTGTTAGCTCTTTCTTCAAGTTTTGTAATTGTAAATGTGTGCCTCTGGAAGGCTAGATATTGTAATTGAGGGAGCATGTGCTCTTGAATTAAGGGGATTTCTGCCCTTAGATAAATTATTTCTTAATGTGAATTATAGTTTTGGTAAACTGAATCAGGTATCGCTGACATTGTAAAGTAGGGGCTTGAAGCCCAAAATTGTTAATGTTCTGAATCTCGGATTTTCCTAGTTTTGTTGCTAGATTACCTTATACCTGATGTATTGTTGTGTTCACTCAGTGAAAAATAGTCGGTTTTTTTTTTCTTTTTTTGGAAAAGATATATAACCTTTTGAAGTTTTAACTCAACCTTGCTATTGGAGATAGACCCATTCACCCCGGCACCTTCTTTAACCTCTTTCTGCTCCACGGGTAACCCCGTAACAACAATAATAATAATAATAATAATAATAATAATAATAATAATAATAATAATAATAATAATAATTCTTTTCTTGAGGGTATGTATGTATGTATGTATGTATGTATGTATGTATGTATGTATGTATGTATGTATGTATGTATGTATGTATGTATGTATGTATGTATGCAGAAGGATCCTTCGAGGTTCAACCTTTTGCGAGATATCACAGTGACTTGATTTGTTATTTCGAATATACGGAGAGCATTATCTGCAATTCCAGCCTTGATAAGAAATGAAAGTTCGTTTCCACTCCATGAGAATTACTTCCGTAACTCGCACAGCAATGTCACAATGCGTAAAGCATATTCAGATAAAATTACTGCCAGCATGTTGAGGTTTCTCTTAACAGAAATATGATCTGAATTCTCATTACTGTATATGTGCAATATTTTTATTGCTGGGCATCTGTTTGCAAATTTACACATAAATTGAATATAGTAATAATGTTGTACAAGAGGATTTGAATAAATTTGCGGAATTCTAGCTAAAGGGGATACATACTCTATATTTCATACATGCAATGCGCCAGTGAATAGCTACTGGAGAAAAATTTATTCCCCCTACATCTTCCCCTACATATTATGTTCTATGTCGCATACCCTTAATTTACGCAACTAGCCACGAGTAATAGTAATTCATACAACATATATATTTTATCATAAAGTGGCGCTTTGTAAATAAATTAACTCAGTTATTTTTCTACAGTTTGCTCTACGCCGCACCGACACAGATAGGTCTTATGGCAACGATGGGATAGGAAAGATATAGCAGTGGAAAGGAAATGACCGTTGCCTTAATTAAGGTACAGCTTCAGCATCTGCCCAGCGTGAAAATTGGAAACCACGGAAAAGCCACGTTCAGAGCTGCCGACAGTGGAGTTCGAGCCCACTATCGTCCAAATACAAATTATATTTTTGAATAAGTAAATATCTTCTGCACGTGTAAGGTTTGTCCAAATGAAACTGAGTCTTAAGTGTAAGCATCGTTATTCGAAGAAAGTGTACATTGCGCCTGCGTCTCGGGATAGCTACGCATGTCAGGAAGTACGTAGTCTGGTATCGTCGGAAAGTGTTAACTGGGGAAGCAAAATGACTAGGCATGGTTTTGCTACGAATTAATCCAGGATTGTCCGGCGTCGGGCATTCAGTTTATGTTGGCCGATGTTGTTAGGGGAACTGACATATTACTCCGTATGATGGACATGTATGATAATGAGTGTGTATCACGCTGTACAGTGTTCAGATGGTGTTAAAAATTTCGTCATGGACGAGTAAGGACGGGCTAAAACCAGGTCAGATATAGTGGACAGGTATCCTATTGAGAAAATGACAGTAAACCATCACGAGATGCTGGTTCGCAAGAGTTGGTGAGTCAGAGACGCCCCTGAACGAAGGTTCCACTGTCAACAATGAACGTTCTTCGTTCGGGGTATTCGTCGTCAAGTGGACCGCTGGGACCGCTGGGTTCCTCATATGAACCCAGACCGAACGCACGGTGTTTGTACTCTGACCGGGCGAGTTGGCCGTGCGCGTAGAGGCGCGCGGCTGTGAGCTTGCATCCGGGAGATAGTAGGTTCGAATCCCACTATCGGCAGCCCCGAAGATGGTTTTCCGTTGTTTCCCATTTTCACACCAGGCAAATGCTGGGGCTGTACATTAATTAAGGCCACGGCCGCTTCCTTCCAACTCCTAGGCCTTTCCTATCCTATCGTCGCCACAAGACCTATCTGTGTCGGTGCGACGTAAAGCCCCTAGCAAAAAACAAATGTTTGTACTCTGCGCTACAGCAGCTGCAGAATGGGAGCAGAGCGCAGAGTACTTGACCTTGCAAGCAGTCTGCACGTGTTCAACCTGGCAAGCATCAGTCGCCAGTCTGAATCTCAGTTGTTAACATGGTGAGACAGTTATCATTGCAACACCGTATTTTCGTATGTAAAAGTACTGGTTTCATCTTCATGGTCGTATGAACAGTCATAACGCTCGGTGTTGGTGTGCAGAAAATCCTAATGGTGTTTATGAAGTCCCTAATTACGATAGGAAGATTGATGTTTGATGTCTTGTTAGTGCAAGACTAATAATTGGGGCTTTCTTCATGAAGACAGTAAACGCAGAGAGGTACCAAGATGACATTTTGATGCCGTTCTCCCATCAGTTAATGGAAGAAGAATCACGTGAGTGGTTTCAGCAATAACAAGCCCCTGCTCATACAGCAGAAAATTCTCTTTGCAGACAGTGTGATCAGTGCTGGTCTATTTTCCCCATGTTCTCCAGATCTAACAGTGTGTGACTTTTACTTGTGGGGTAAACTGAAAGATAAAGTGTATCGAGCAAATCCTCACACATTGGAGGAACTGAAAGTAATCGGAAACATTACAGTGGCGGAACTCACTCGCGTCATCCAGAATGTGGTTACGAGATACAATGCCTGTATAACCCAGGAAGGAAGACTTCTCCAGCATCTTTTATAAGGCATGATTTCATACAAGGATGTATACACGCTTAAAGCAGGCCGGCCACGCGCGACGTAATTTCGTCTGAGGTAGCCACCGTAGCACAGTGTACAAACATCGTCCGTTCGGTCTGGGTTCATATTAGAGACCCAGTATTTGGGCAACCCTTATAGTTAAGATAAAAGAGCTAACCAGAATTATGCTGAGGTAATATAAGGGGTTAAGGCATTGCGCATGAGTTGTGGACATATATTTTGACACGGGAAGGTTGTCTATATAGTGCTGGATTTACCCAAATGACTCAGATGCAGCTGTGAAATCTGCCCTCAACATAGGGTATGGTTCTTTCGGGGACGCTAGTTAAAAGCGCGTGAATGTGTACGGAAGTGCTATATAAGGTGAGATGAATGGGGATTAAGGTATACCTATACATATTACTGTCAATAGGTCGGTCGGAGTTTGTAGGTTAGGCCACGTCAGCGGATCAGTGCACGGTATGTGTATAGTGTCGTCGATAACTGCAAGTGAGTAAGTCGGAAGTGGTGGTTAATGGGATTTATGACTGAAATTTTGAACTTCTACAGTTTACCTCTTATCAAAACCTAATTTAAAATACAGTCAAATATTAATAAGATAAAGCCCTATGCAAAATTTGGATTAGATTACTTAATTGGTTGCAAAGTAATCGACAAATAATTTTTATATGCTGCATGTGAAATGCTCCTTGGGCCACAGCTTTAACATTTTTGTGCTGTAATATGACAGATATATAAAAATACTGATATATTTAAGAACAACTCCGGGTTTTCCAGTCAGGTACAAACTATTGTAGGTACATTTCTTTTCAAGTTTTCATTATTCATTCAATAGGCAAAAATCTAGTTGCGTGCTCTTTCACGACTAAAAATGTGAAGCTAATATTCAACTGATAACAACATGCAGAACTAATTTTTATTCCTGTATATATTTAAATATTCTCTGAAAATTTTAGGTGAATTCGTTAAGAACTCTGTCGTAAGAAGCATTTTATGAATGGCAAAGAGATGAAAATGGTTAAGGTAGCGATAAGGATTGAATGTTTTAAGAAATACACTTGCTTTCAAACTGCCTTGAACTGTAAATTACTTTCTCGGATGACTTACGCACGGCATAGGCCTACCACAAGGTAAATACGGTATATTCCAGCGGTATTAATGAAGTGGTAGTCCGAAAGAACTTTGGAGCTAATTTTGTCTGACAGCCTGAGAAAGGGGCGTGGGCTTGCTCAATATTATTTTTTTAAGGTTAAAATTTAAAATTATATTTTGTTCAAAATTCTCAAATTCTTTTAAGGTTTTCTGAGACGCCGAGGTGCCGGATCGTGTTCCTCTGGATTCATTTACGTGCAGTACATCTTAAGTCCATATGTCTATATTCATCCTCTTCATCATGACCTGTTATTACTGAATAGCATTGTTCGTACATCCTGAGCACATAGCGTTGGTCAATTAGACATACACAGTCAAATTATTTCCCTCATACAAAGGCACGAACTGCATATAGAAATTACAGTAATTAATCAGAATATACCATTTATGTACTCCTTGTCAATAAAGCACCAAACAACACACGCATATTACTGAAAATGATCAATTTTCGTGTTTACACACTTCCTGGAACTGACCGGCTATTTGTCTGCTACCACACATTCCACATCTTGTGGTAACGAGACCATTGATTTCATCCCATCTTCTCGTAAGGTCTTGATATTTCAATGGATTTACATGAAGTACTCGTTTCTAAAAGTTGTTTTGTTTGTTTTTTTAATGCTATTTGTTCGGGGCGTCGACCCATGTGGATCTTTTGCTCCTATTGGCACCATATTGTATGAACCTGCGTGTAATTGGAATGGCGGTAGTGTGGAATGTTGTGTGTGAGAAAAGGAAGATTAAGGAAGTCACAAACACCCAGTCTCCAGGCCAGGGATATTAATCATTACAATTAAAAACCTCTGACCAGGCCGGGAATCGAATACGGGACCGTCGAATGACAGGCGGACGCGTTGCCCCCTACACCGCGGGGCCGGACTTTCTAAAAGTTACTCTAAATGACTGAGGTCGGGGCTTTTGTGGGGGTGAACTTCAGCAAGGATCATGCCTCAGGAGACATATTTTGTGAACCAGTTTATTATCCTGTTGGAATATTCGGTACTTCCGTAAACACAGTACAGCGTACAGGCTTGACTAATTCCTCCAATACGAAGTTTTGATTTCTTGTTCACATAAATGCAGTTGCCCCCTTCAAAACGTCAGTGAGGCCAGATAGTGTCCTGCCGGACTAAATGGCTCAGAAGGTAGAGCGCGGCCTTCGTGTCCAAGGGATAGAAGGTCTGATCCTGGCTACTTACAGTGGGACTTAAAGATGTTCAACTAAACCAGCGTCGTATCGGTAGATACTCTCCTCGTAAGTGAAAACCAGAGGGACACGACCCGACACCTCGGCGTATCAAAAGCCGCAAAAATAGTAAGACGTAACATCGGTAACAATATTCTTAGATAGTGCCCGCCCGCTTTAAAAACTTAGGAATTTATTCGGCAGTTTTCCAAGAGCTGTGAGCATTAAATCTGTCATTTTGTATGTGTTTAAGCATAAGGGGGGGCCAGGTGGCCTAACTTCGCCACTTGAAAGAAGCTATAATAAATTCAATTATTTTTTCCACCTAAATGTTTTTCCCAAAGTAAACATTCTTTTATCTATACAAGATATTTGATGAAAACTGCTATTTCTGCATCGCAAAAGAAGCCGCTTTTCTCTTGTAGGAATTATTTGAAGTAAATATATTGTCAGTTGCTATCTAGAACTTCTCCGATAGGTAGGCTGTAATTCAATAATGCATGACATGGGCTGCGGGGGGATATAATTTCTCGTGCAATTATTTCCCGCTTCGAGGGAGAATTTTTGTGAATGCTTAAGACGACATCTCCTAGCGGCCTTGTCCCGCGCAGCTGATCACTTCCTGGTGCGTAAATCACCGTGTAAGTCTCAATATGCCGTTTAAATATTCAATAATCAATTTCGTTTTACCTTAAAAGACCAACAAGATGAATGTATCCCTTGGTAGAAGATACAAGACACCAGATAATGCCTTGGCAGCAGTGTGAGCAGAGTGAACCACGCAGACAAACTGTGTGACGACACAGCATGAACCAGAGGCACATTCGATAAGACTTTCACGAACTAGACGAGTTTGAGTGAGCCTCATCGTCGGACTAAGAGAGGCAGGGTGGACGATTCACTGAACTGATCGCCAATTGAACCATGCTGACTATACTGTTCGTCGGTTTTGGATGCGGGGAAGATGAGGGTAACACACACACGAGGAGAAGGCTACAGTCCACTTCGTTAGATCACAAGCAGGGAGGATCGTTTCATCGTTCAACAGGCTGTAAGCACTCCACGGGCGTCGCTACGCACCACCCAGAGACACGTCACGGCAACTGAGGATACGTCGAGGTCCACCAGTACCATATCCAGGTGGATAAAAAAGCAGGATTTATCGTTGCGGCGGCCGAGTTTGTTTGAAGTTCCACCAGGAACAGGAAACATGCCAGGCTTGCGGATTGGCGACGAGTGGTCTTCGGCAACGAAACATGATTCTGCCTGGATAAAGATGACCAGTGCAGTGATCCACACTTCACTGTAGAGCGGCACACCACCCCAACGAGAGGTGTTATGGTGTAGAGTGACCTTTCATACGTATCCCACTCCCCACATGTGATGAACGAAAGAATCTTGACGGTGCAGTGATACGGCCAGGAAATTCTGCGCCCGTGTATAGGGATTTTTCTACTTCGCTTCCTGGTGCAGCTCGACAACCCCATTTTCCAACAGGATAATGCGTGACCTTATACAGCATGAGTATCTCTGCCCTGACTTCGGGATTTCGTCTTACTTCCTTGGCCAGCAAAGTTCCAGACCTCCCATCCATCGAGAACATTCGGGACAAGGTCGGGCGCCAACTTAGACCAGCGACTGACTGCATCCCGAAAATGTGTGTTACCCTGCAATAAATGCTTGGGTATGGTACAATATTGTGATGTTTTCTTTATACTATTATCTCCTGTGCCTGTACCCACTTACGTGCCCATGCGGTGGCTCCTTCATATTGCGCATATATTGATTTTTGGTGTTTTTGCAAACTTGGGTACTTTACTTGCTTTCATTTTGATGCACTGTATCTTTTTACTTTTTGAATATTATGCTTCATATTTCTCTTCGTTTGAAGCGAATAGCTTGCTCTTCTTATTTTGTAGGTTGGTTTTGTAATTGAAAAGTCCTGCATTATCTTGTAATTTACGTGGTTAAGTTTAAGAGATGTTGACCAGCCGTAACTGTCCCACTACTTGATAAATAAATTAATAAATAATAATATTTGTAACATATCTTGGGTGTAAAATACCTGTATGTCATCGACCGATGGTGAGTTCAACGCGAACTTAGAGGAAAATGGAAGAAGCAGGGAAGGATGCATGACGTTATGAAGAAAATACGTTTGCGCAGGTAACGTCCTTGAATTGATTAGTTTTCCAGCCTAATGTGAAAGTTGTGCTTCTAACAAGTGGTTGTCTTCTTGATCTTAATATGGTAATGATTGATATGAATGTGTTTTAGTGGAATACATCAACCGTGAGGGTGATAAGTTTTTTGAAAGTATAAAACTTAAATTTAGTGAATGTTTTCCAAGTTTGGAAAGTCATAATCGTGATACTGCGAGAGATTTAATGTATACATTTCGTGAGCCCGAATCTGTAGGCCTACATGACGCTCCGAAGACCCATAGGACTACAAGCTTAACCGAGCTAAAACAAGACGAAATTTCTGATGCAGTGTTGAGGAGCCCACTATATCAATACGGAAATTTGCGCAGCAGACTAGTGTTTCACTATGGTCAGCCCATAGAACCGAACGTAAGGAACTTTAATTACTTACTTTCAAATGTACACGGGGAACACTACACAAACTGTTCGAGAATGAGTGCAAAATAATGTAACTCTGCTGTCAGAAGCGAGGACGACATTTACATCACCTCCGATAACACTGGTGAATAATTCCGCTAGATTTAATTTTTAAAATTAGTACATATTTATTCCCAATAAGGTACATAAGTTGCCAACGTGACTGAGTTTGCTAGCGTACCTACCTCACAGCGAAGACAGTTTCGCCACTCAGTGTACAAGGATGTCAAATACTTCCCTAGGTACTGCACATTGGAAAAGAATAAGTTATACCACATTTGGGTACCTCATGCAGTAACCTAGAAGAAGTGCACTATTTCTGGAAGGAATAAATTTAAAAGTAAGGGAGATGATAGAAGCGAAACCCAATGTCATTCCTTTGTAGTAATATGTACCTATGGTAATCTTGTAACTATTTTCAAAATTGTTTGATATTTCTGTTGGCATTCCTTTTCTAACCAAAATATTTATAGGTCATGCTAGTTCTTTTACTATTCCATCCCTGTTCGGTGACAGTAAATGTCTCAACGCACTAAAGCGTCAATTCGGTTGGTTTGTATGGGGAGGGAGGTCCTCCCCCATATTATCAAGAGATTCGTCAGGGAAAGTTTAATATCCTTTAAGTGAGTCTCCTGAGTTTACATCTGAGGTTTCCGCGCCGCAGTCGTACTTCGAAGCCAGTTCCGCTAGTTCGAATGCACCTGGCACGAGTAATTCAACAGCGTCCCAACCTAGGAGTGACGTTATGACACAGCGTTCACTCAGAGTTCATTCGACCTGCGCTAGTATCGACCGAGTGTTAAGTCAGCCTTCACACAATAGATACAAATCCTCAGATCGCGGACCTTTCTGTGTATATGTAGAAGGTAAAGATAGAACCATAGTCTATATGCATCTCATGACACTCGGAAAAATACTCCAAAATAATGTGTCCGGTACGAAAGGCAGTATTTCAAATATCCAGTCTCTTGGGCGTAATAAAGATAAAATAGAAACGAACATTGCTCTTAACGCCAACAATATTTTTAGTGCTATTTTTACGGACAGTAACCCAGAGGCTTATATTCCGTCTCATTGCGTACATACACACCGTGTAATTCGGTCAGCCGATGTGAACCTCGAAGAGGAAGAAATTCGTGAAGTTGAAGTTTCTGAATACAGTGCATCACAATCGCACGGATTTCTTAAATGGTTATGGGAGTTAAAAACAAAATTCGCCTTCGGACATGTGTACAAATTTTGGACTCGCAAATTCTCCCGTAAGGAGATACCGCGCCTCACGTATCGTGAATGTATATTTATACATAAATTCATGGCATGTGTTCTGATAATCGACGCCATGGCCACACCAGGATTCAGTACCACGGTGAAAGGAGGTGCAGTCGCTGATTTGGATCCCACTCTCAACAGGAATGTGAAGCAAATCACAGGAAATGCTTCCATGGTCACGGGCAACCTTTAGCTATCGACAAGAAAATGTCTGGAATACCAGTGCTGGTAACTTATAGCGGAGTTCCCAGTGCAACATAACACGTCCTTCAATGGCGCCCGGGTTTTCTTAGAATGGAACGTTTACAATGCGATGATCGGAAGCACACAAGAAATGCCCCCAAGGGGACTTATCTCCACAAGGAACAATATTTCCCGCACCCTCGTTATCTTTTTTCTTTGTTAGTTGCTTTACGTCGCACCGACACAGATAGGTCTTATGGCGTCAATGGGACAGGAAGGGGCTAGGAGTGGGAAGGAAGCCGCCGTGGCCTAAATTAAGGTACAGCCCCAGCATTTGCCTGGTGTGAAAATGGGAAACCACGGAAGAGCATCTTCTGGGCTACCGACAGTGGGGTTCGAACCCACTATCTCCGGAATACTGAACACTGGCCGCACTTAAGAGATTGCAGCTATCGAGCTCGATACCCTCGTTATCAACAAAGAAGACACTCCCACCCCTACCCCTCTTCGCACGAAGGAAGGAGCTTCTCCTTTCCTTCAACAACGACCAAACAAGTGTTTCGTAACGAGACTTGAAAATCTCCCCAGGTATACGAGACTACGCAGACTAATCCCAGACAACTACTTAGGTGCAATCTGAATTTCAACGTCCTTGCAGCATTTCACTATCGTCAACAACGCCAACAAGCTCCACTACCAGTCACTCCATACCCAGCAGCCCCTGAAGCCCCTCATTGTAGACAGCTTAATCCAATCGCAATTGAATGGATGAAAACCATAACGGTATAAGTAGCATTTTGGTCATTCAGAGAAAAAGGCATTTAAACATCTTCAACACTCATATGAAGCATGCTATTTGTAGTTATACCAACCATCACTAGAGCGCAGAATATTACCGCTATCACTTGTATCTCTTTGCTGGTGAAAGGATACATCCTCCCAGAGTTACATCCTGCACTTAACTCATTTTTTTAAAAATGTCACTTATACCGTTATGGTTTTCATCCATTCAATTGAAAGGCTCGTCGACCATATCTGTAACCTAATTAAGATATTAATTCAACTATCTACTTCTCAACCATCGGATTCACTACAACCCATGGCAATGACGAATATGCTGTTACAGATCTTTCGATCCAATGATGGCAATTAAAATTCTTCAATGAAACGCACGATGTGCTAACTCAAACAAAGAAAGCTTACACCAAACACTTCAAGATATGAAGCCACATATTACTGTCCTATCAGAAAAATGATTCACACCTCAATGGTATTCAATCTTTCGCAAATATACCATGGTATGGGAATATCGCGGCGGTGTACATTCTTGTGCAGTCTCGATTATTTATAGGCAAATTACAATCCACCGTAGCATGCCTTCAACATTTCAGCCAATTTCCACTCGTGTTCAGCTAACCACTACAACTCTTACTGTAAATTCTGGATAATGGCCACCGAGAACAGCGATCATCTTGGACACTTGGCAGGGAATCATTTTTAACTACCCTCTCCACATATAATCTGTGAGGACTTCAACGATCATTGCACACCTCGAAGCTGTCCAACCACCGATCGCTTAGGTAATGATTTCATGAATATGGTCGAACCATACTATTTAGTAATTTTGAATAATCTCTTCTACCTAGGTCCCTTCACCGAATACATAAATCTGCTGTCGCCCTCATCATGATAGCTAATTTATCTCTGTCTGCCAATTTGTCCGTTCTAATTGATTGTATGTGTTTCCCCATTTTCATTAGCTTACAGACTTCTCTTCCTCAGCATCAGAAAGCATCGTCAGAATAATGGAACTGTTCTAACGCAGCTTGGTAAGTATTTGTACCCTACATAGATGTCAGCTACATTTTTCCACAATTTGCTTTACGTAGCACCGACACAGACAAATTTTATGGTGACGGTGTGATAGGAAAGGGCTAGAAGTGGAAAGGAAGCGAACGCGGCCTTTATTAAGGTACAGTCCGAGCATTTCACTTGTGTGAAAATGGGAAACCACGGAAAACCATTTCAGTGCTACCGAGAGTGACTTTCGAACCCACTGTCTCCTGAATGCAAGCTGATACCTATGTGACTCAAACTGTGCAGCCACTTGCTCGGTAAAGAGTCAGCTACACTCCCTTCATTTCGATGTATCATTACAATGGGAATTACATTTTTATTAAAAACAAGAGAAATAAAAATCCAGGGAGAACGATAGGTGATACAACATTTCTACTTTCAGATTTTATTCAACGGGGTCGAATAATAAATTGTCATCTATTTTCATTGGAAACAATGTCTGACGTTGTTTATCAGTGTAATCGGAGCACATCAGAAGACACAGGAAAGATAGCAATGGCTAAGAGAGCCTTCCAAGGAAAAAAGCATCTAGTGGCCAACAAACATAAACTCGGAAGACATTTAAAAAAACCTTTGTATGGAGCGTGCTGCTGGAGGGCAGAAAAAGACTCGAGGTCAATGAAATGTGGATCTGGAGGAGAAAACGTAAGATAAGTTGGACTGAAATTATGAGCAATACCGAAATCCTTCGAGAAATAGGAGAAAAAGGTTGACTGGTAACTGAAATTGAAAAACGGAAAACAACATTTACAGGTGACATTCTATGGCATGAAGAGTTCCTTTGTAACATCAATGAAGGAAAAATTGCAGGGAAATGAGGAAGACAACGACACAGAGTGTATTATTTCAAGAACCTGCTTCAGATAATGAACTGATAGACTTCGGCTGTGGTGAAAAGACTGTCTCAATGTAGACATCTATGACTGCGGCGACCCTTTAGAATACGATGATGACGATGACGATAATGATTATGATGAACATAATCATTATCATGATGCATTAGTTAAGCTATAATCTACCATAAGTCAATAATCAACTACCGCACCAGGATTTGATGGTATCTGTTACCCTACACTAGCCCATCTATCAATTGCCCGGCTCCTTGTTTGAATGATCAGCGTATTGGCTTTCGATTCAGAGGGCACGGTGTTCGATTCCGGGCTGGGTCGGAGATAATTCGTAAAATTCTCCAGCTTTCACGCCTCAATAACGAGGTGCACTTTCTTTGGATACCTAGGCTTAGATGTATCCTGCACAACGAATAGAAGGTCCGCAGGGCTACAGTACTTGCAGAACGTCACTTTAAGACAGCAGTTGCAATGCTTGTGGTTTCTTCAGTAGTGTGTGTGTGTGTGTGTGTGTGTGTGTGTGTGTGTGTGTGTGTGTGTGTGTGTGTGTGTGTGTGTGTGTGTGTGTGTGTGTGTGTGTGTGTGTGTGTGTGTGTGTGTGTGTGTGTGTGTGTGTGTGTGTGTGTGTGTGTGTGTGTGTGTGTGTGTGTGTGTGTGTGTGTGTGTGTGTGTGTGTGTGTGTGTGTGTGTGTGTGTGTGTGTGTGTGTGTGTGTGTGTGTGTGTGTGTTTTCTCTATGAACCTAAAAATATTCACTCTGTGGAAATCCAAATACAATATCATGGAAACGTGCTCATTTAATTCTTATATTTCCTTTGATCCAAGTGGACGCTGGCTGTTTTGTTTCTTACCTAAAGCACATGAAATAAAATAAAAACATACCAAAGTATTTAATAATATTCTATCTTCCAAAAATGTAATTTAATTCTAATCAAATCATTAAGAAGATCGCCTGCCTCGGAAGCTATATAGTGCATTGCATTCCGGTAGGAAACTTCTTGTCCTTGCCGTGGTGAACGTCGTAGAAAGTTCTGGCAAACATTTAATGCTCGAGCGAAACTTGGACTGTGTATAAACTTGGTTGTGTCCTTCAACAACCCAATCAAAAGTTCAGATGAGGTTGCACAATATAGCAAATAAGAAAAACAAATAAGAAGGACTAATCGAAAGAAAATTTTATTTTACTCGTTACTACTTCTGCGTCGTTCGATACAACGCTAAGCCACATGTCAGAAAGTCAAAATGTGGGGAGCCGGGCTGAGTGGCTAAGGCGCTGGCCTTCGGACCCCGACTTCGCAGGTTTGATCCTGGCTCAGTCCGCTGGTATTTCAAGGTGCTCAAGTACGCCAGTCTGGTGTCGATAGATTTATTGGCACGTAAAATAACTCCGGTGGGACTAAATTCCGGGACCTCGGCGTCCCCGAAAGCCGTAAAAGTATTTAGTGGGACGCAAAGCCATTATTATTATTATTATTATTATTATTATTATTATTATTATTATTATTATTATTATTATTATTCAAGTTGTGGATGATAGAATTCTACGTGTGTTACAAATAATCATGTGTAAAATAGGTGTTAATATGTCATGTTTACTTTAATTCGTTCATAACATGCTTTTCCTAATTTCCTTTGATTCCCGTGGTATAAAAGAGATATATTATGGGACATGGCACTAAGTCACGAAGATATCACCAGAGGTATCAAATTGGTAGATATTTATTGTTCTATTTAATTAAAAAGTAATACTTCGTTGATGACACACTGTATATGTTTACTATTACTATGCGTTATGATTTGGAGTAGGGTAAGGTAGCCGGCTATCGGCTGAATAGCTCTGACGGTACAGCAATGTTCTTCTGACCTCAAGAAAGACCGCTCGATCCTGGCTCAGTCCGGTGGTATTTTGAAGGTGCTCAAATACACCAGCCTCGTGTCGATGGATCTACTGACACGTAAAACAACTTCTATGGGACAAACTTACGGCACCCAGGCATCTCCATAAACCATCGAAGTAGTTAGCGGTACGTGAAACCAGTAAGATTATCATCAATACTAGCCTATCGGCATCCCTACCGTACAGGATTGTCATCGTGCGTACACAGCCCATCTTATGTCACTACGAAGTGCGATAAAGGACTGTACTTCATATACGTACTTCTATCGTACTGGCTTAGAGACCACAGCTAGACGTCAAGTATCGTGAATTTACGTGGTGGGTGTACAGTGGCTGTCTGCTCATTGCTATAATGGGTTAAAGGAGGGGTTTATCAAAATTTAAGTATATAATTATCAGCTGTCAGGCTAATGGTCCAAGTATTTCCGAAATAGTGCACTTTTCTTTGTCTAGTTGTATGCTGTTTTGGAGATTACGTATCATGAGAGAACAAAATAGCATCATTGGGAATAACCGACGTGGAAACTCGAAGCACCGGGCATAATAGATGTCAGAGGTATTTGTTGGCTACAAAGATACGCGAGGGACGAATGGCACGCTACAGTGGACCAGCTCAACGTCGAAGTCAACTACGTGTCTAAAACATCAGTTAAAGAACACTCGTGCGTACAGGGCTCCGAAGCACGGATAGCCCCTCTGTCTGTGCGATGGAGGGTATCATCCAACGAGGAAATTAGATATGTAACACGTCTAGAAACGTCTACAATAGTTGGAAGAGCATGATCAAGCCTTGCAAGTACTTCCCTGACCCCTAACTCTCCAGATATGAACCCGTATGAGCATGCGAGAGGCCACATCGATCGCTGTGTATGCTCTTCGAATTATCCGCTATTCCCCTTCCAGCAGCTATTGAATCTACTGTACGCAGCATGACTCTAGTATCTGTGGAAACACAGTAGCACATCATCGAGTCGCTTGCAACCGTCTAGCTGACAGGGTGGTTACCCTGGATATCAGTAGTATTATATGCCTTACTGTACCGTTCCCGTCTGAAATACAGTCCACCGGCGCCAATCGGAGAGCTGCGTGTTCGGTTCTTAAAAATTGATCGGGCTAAAATAAATTAAAAATCTCAGGATAAAATAAATACCATGGGTATATAAACGGGAAACAGTATCATATTTCCGAAATAAAATACAAAATAAAGGGGTAAGATGGATTTATTGACTATTAAACATTATTGAAATTCGAGATAAACAAAAAATAATTAAAATATGGCTCAAATAAATGCCAAAAAAATTTAATATGTGCCGAGCACATAATTAACATAAATTTACAACAAATTACAAAGGACGGGCAATGTCCCGTTTCAAAATGAAAACATTTACAAAATCAACGCAACGACCTGGGGAAGAAATTCACACTTCGCTTCGACCTACGCAGTTAAATTCATTTTAACGCATCCTGACGGATATCATTTAAATTATAAATACAGGTCATACCGCGACAGAATAAAATTATGCTAAATCCGATCCATAATAAAACTATATAAACATCACTTTTCATCATATCAATATTTCAGGGACCTTAGCTTACATCTACACTGAATTTACTTAACAGACCGTTCTGTTATAAATTGGATGGCTTAGAAGCCTGCTTCCCAATAGAATGAGTTTCGGACTCATATTTAAGAACAAATCTTTTTCAACGCTGGCCATGACATAATCAACAACAATCCAAGTAACACAAATTAATACAAAAAAACCACTCTCGGAGAAACCTGTAATGACATGCAATAAAAAAAATAATATCATCTGTGTATTCAATATCTGAAATATAAACAATAAGATACTAGACTCCTTCATATAAAAAGAACGCCGAACTCCAGGCTCAGCCTTCCGTCTGTTGATCTTTCACTAGCACGCTGTAATATAAATCACGGAACACTTCTATGCGCCTGCTATGAAACATCTTACTTCGCCAGAAAAGACTCTAACTAATTGGTTTGGTAAATCTTGCCTGAGAAATTCTAATATGTTTGAAAACATAAATTACGCTGCCATTCACTTCTCTGTTCATTTAATTAATACAAGGCCTCAAACTCAAACAATGGGACCCATACACATTCCTATGGCCTTAACTACATATTCCAATATAACACGGCTTGCAGATATGATACTCAACACATCTGGCCTAACACTTTGGGGTCCGTGAGTTCGATTCTCACAATCATAATGAACACTTGAGGCAAATCAAACCTCTCTTTTTCCATGCAGCTGACACCATTATATCTTTCCGATATTCACATATAGTAATCTCAGTTACAGGCTAATCTTGCCTTTTTCTCGTAAAAACATAACTCAATACCAATTAGCTAGTTCCCTCTACGGATCTAGAAGATATTAGTTCGACGGTGCACTTATACGTTGGTCATCACTGCCATGTATTCCTATAAACGTGCTACATGCAGGAAAAAAAATACCTTGCTAAATTTTATTCCCAGACCAAACTTTAGGCTGTGTAGCCTTCATACTAAAAGAGTCTACATCTTGTACCAAAATGGAATACACAGTTACCTTTAGACATATATATCCTCATCTACACCTAATCATTTCCCTCTTTCCCATCTAATAAAAGGTAATAAAGTAAAATATAAAAATCAGGGTTCCAAACATGCATTTCCCTGAAACATGACACTAATCTATAAAAATACAACATAGCTCAGTCACAACAAGACTGACATTTACATTTACATTACATTACACTGGGATCGAATTAGCCTAATTCCTTCTATCTAAGCATGCCTATAATTAAAAATGAACTTAACTGGTAGCGTCTCAGTTTCTTCATGATTCCAGGCCACAGCGTCCAGCAAATTACGCCATTATTGCACCAAACTGCATGGCGTCATCAAATACTCTGCAAGTCTTTTCTTCTCTCTTCATCATTATGTAATAGTGCTTCGCACACACCATTTAATTGTACCGATACGATGACGACGGTTCGTACAAGTCCTTCGCGAAACCGAACGCGTACCGGACACGGTATTTGCACAAACCGTATGCAAATTACGCATACGCGGGTACGGAAATATCGACAGTAACTATCGTTTTATTGATATTATCCCGTGTCACCACCGCACTTTGACATACGTGATACCTAATATTATTTATATAGCAAAGGTATTTGCTCTGTTAATATACTATGCACACTCGTAACTGCAATCTAACACTTGCATTCATGTAATGCATATTTTCAGAAAGGAAAACGTTTCAGCTTCACAAATTTACTATTCATATGTTCAAACTGGTCACTTAAAAAGGTTACTTTCCTATACCACTGGCTTAATATCAAAAACACCGACCCGCGCGGTTCACACTTCAAAAGCAGAGTGACTTTCCATTTCCAGAGGCTACTATATACACCAAGCTCCCGGTATTAGTCATGTCTTAGGGGATTCCACTGACGCGATGACGTTGCTGCTCACCCACTACTCTGCAAAGCGCTGATTCAATAAAAATATGTTGATTACTTTATTAATTCAAATTAAGTATTGCAACTGTCTACAGGTAGTTCTTTTAATGTTTAACTGGCTTCTATTTTATATTTAAACCGTGGAGTCTAGCTTTATAACAAATTGCCTGATAAAATAAAGAGTAGTACAGCACTGTAAATTTAGAAGTTGGTAAGACTGACTTAATTTGTTTTGTAAATCCCTTCATTCTGCCATATCGCTTCCAGGGCTGTAATTGGTTCTTTTATAATCGGCCGCTCTCAAACACTCTCGTGCATCCCCGAGTGACTCATACGGAGTACTCGACATTTTCACTGTTGCTATGCTTAGATAAGAAGCTATTACTGATGTCACCCGATGACGGAATACTGCATTACGCAACTTCTAGGTCGCATCATGACTCCCTTCGAATATGAACTGCAAAATATTACAACATATTATATAATTGATGTTTTGGGGCATATATGATATGGCACATTACGTCCCACTAATTACTTTTTAAGGTTGTTGGAGACGCCGATGTGCCGGAATTTAGTACCGCAAGAGTTATTTTATGTGCCAGCAAATCTACCAACACGAAGCTGGCTTATTTGAGCACCTTCAAATACCACCGGACTGAGTCAGGATCGAACCCGCCAAGTTGGGGTCAGAAGGCCAGTGCCTCAACCGTCTGAACCACTCAGCCCGTCACCCTTGATATTAGCTGGTGGTCATAAAAATGTGATCTGACTATGCTTAACGAGTCCTTATATACACTACAAGTATCATACTAATTTTACGTCACACCAATTACTTATATAGTTTTCAGAGACGCTGGTTTATTTTATGAGGTTTCAAAGCTTTCGACACGAGACAGGTGAATTTATTTAACTTCAAATACCACCTCATTGAGCAATTTCAGGCACTTAAATGGGCAAAATGAACACTCCTATAATATTACTATCATCTCATTATTATTATTATTATTATTATTATTATTATTATTATTATTATTATTATTATTATCAGCATATTAAATTTTATTAATAGTATGCCTGTCTAGAAATAATATCGTTTAAAAGGTTTAAAATTCAGGATTAGTTTAAAGTCTTCTCACCACTTCATTTCTCACACATACGATATTTTATTATCCTCTTAATTTGCAATCAGGGTACATCTCCATTTTACTACTATCTTATAAAGATTAAGTTCTAACGTTCCTGAAGTTACCGAGGAATGCATGAGAAATTGTAGAGAATAATAAAGTCTGTTTCTAACTACTGTACGCTGTTATTTCCCTTCACATGCGCTTGTTGATCCTTGATATTTAAATTAATTGAGTCTCTCTTCGATGCTGATGCGGTAGAATAGTTCGAAGTGTTTTTCAACGTTGAATCTTAAACCTTCCGAGAATATTACTCTCTGCATTCCATTAGTAGGCCTAATTGTCGTAATTTCACTTCCAGGTATTTCATCATGAGATATTGTTTTGATAATATGGTCGTATTTAAAAATGATTTCGAAGCGTCATTTGAGAGACGGAGTATTCATTAAAACAGTCGCTAGAAAGTTCAGCAATTTCAACCCTCTTTTCCATTTATTCATCCATTACATTTTTTAAGTGTCTTTCGAATGCCTGTATGATAATTACTTGCTCAATGAAAAACATTATGAACATGCGTCTTCATAAAGAAATTAGTACTCTAAAAAGTAGGGATATCTAGAGTAAATACATTTACTGTCTTATGAAGATTACTTGAATGAAGTCAAATGCCGTGAATGATGGCTATTCAATTATTATTATTATTATTATTATTATTATTATTATTATTATTATTATTATTATTATTATTAATTAGTTTTGCTCAATTGAGGAGTGTGTTTGAACTTATCAGCACATTTTTTTCTTCATCTCTTCCCAGGATCTCTTCATCCTATCGCTGTGTTCCTTTTCACGTTGTACAGTACATAATGCATTTACTCGGGTGGGCTTTACACAAAATTTGTGTTTGTGAATTAAGGTTCTGAATTTTATTCTATCTTGAATGGCTTCTTCATTAATGACAATTTCAGTTAGGTCTTCACTGATTTCTTTTAGCCAGTTATTGTGATTTTTTATTGATAAGGCTAAGTTAAAAATGTTCTTTGTGAGCCTGTTATTCTCCATTATATATAAGTGACCATAAAATTGTAATCGCCGTTTCCTGACTGTATTTCTGATTTTTTCTGTAACTTGACAGATTTCATCTAATTTCTTTTTCGTTCAAATTCCATTCTCGCATTTTTGTCCTAAGATTTTCATGAGGATTTTTATTTCTTGTTCTTCGATAAACTTTATTTGAGATCGGCCAGCAATTATAATAGTTTGGATGCATGAAGTGCTTCTGTTTTATCTACTGTTTTATGTCGTAATTTTGCATTTTTGATATAGTTGTTTATTGTATCCCTTCGAAGTAATTTTGTACCCCTTTGAAGTTTTGCAATTCTTTCTTTGTTAACTTGCTGATTTAAACCAGCTGGTTCAATAATTTCACCTTCATACTTAAATTTGTCTACTTGAGTGATATTTCCACATTTGGTGATTAATGGTTGACTGCCGAAACCTGATGTAGTCCCTTCCATATTATTATTAATATTGAAATGAAATGTGCCTCTGTTGTTCGGATTGCACATAAAACTGGAAGACACATTGCTATGATTACGATATGAACTTCATCTTCATCTTCTTCTTCTCCGCTTTCCCCCATATTGTAGTGGGGCGGATCTGTGTTTCTTGTGTGGACACGCCCCTATTCTGCAACCAGATGCCCGTAAATCCCATCGAAAATTCCGGCTGTATTTTTAATAAAATTCTTATTCTTGGTCCTTTTCGTTGTTACCGGAGGTCGATCGATTGTGTGTAATTAGCCAGTTTTACAGCCGTGTGCCTTTCCCGAGGCCAACCCTATGACTGTTACCAAATACTGTACACCGCGAATGCCGGACACACTTCGTTTTAGCATGTGGACAAACTGCAGTAGCGCTGCGATGCGGGCAAAGCTGAAGTTGCTGGCTGGCACTGCGTGCCCGTTTATTGTAAATTAATTCCAATGTTGATAGAAGTACCCCCCAATTGGATATAATGCAAAGTTAGGTAGTCTCCACGGAAACCAGTAGTCGTAGGAAATGTAGAGGCTTATATCTTTCAGTACTAATAGGATAGGCTGTAACGATTAACGGAAGTGTAACGTTGCGCTCATGGAGACTCAGCAGTTCAGAAACATCAGACAAAATTCACCCAAGCAAACACAGTGCTAGCTAATAACCTCTGCCGCAGAGAGGGTGTGACCTTCTACAAGGCCAAGCTAGACGAATTAAATTCTTTGTAAATACATAACAGCAGTGCGTTTCAGTAGAGATACCGAAGAGATTTCGCTGTTATAACTTCCTTAATGTTCGTTTTTAATTATTTCGGGATGACCCAATAAACGCTTGCACACACACACACACACACACACACACACAAACGCACGCACACACACAATTATATTCAACCACGAATGATCACGCTCACTAATGGTTGCCTATTTACAAGTCTTCGTCTTCTTGACATAGCAGGGAGTCCGGCTCATTGGTATTACCGGAGATACCTATAATAAAATGAACGAAATGGAAATTACAACACCCAGAAGGAGTGGTGTTACACTGCTGCAATTGAACATGCAGGACGAGTGTTCGCTTGTGATTCGATGATTACACTTTCAGGTCCCTCTGGCTGCAAGTTTGGACAACAATCAATTCAGTATGTGCCCACCACCACGAGCTGCAATACATTGATGAATTCGTCGAGGCATGGAGTCAATAAAGCTCTGGATCGCTTCCTGAGGAATTGTGGCCCATGCTTGCTGCACTGTACGGGTCAGTTGTTCCAGAGTTGTGGGTGGCTGAGGACGGTTGGCCAGTTGTCGACCCATCATGTCCCACACATGCTCAATGGGACTGAGGTTCGTGAATCTGGCGGGCCATTCTAAGGTTGTGATGTCGTGGAGAGCTTCTCTAGAGATGCGTGCAATGTGAACCCGGGCATTGTCCTGCTGAAACATCCCATTAGCAATGTTCGCCATCATAGGGACAACCACTGGATTGAGTACCCTATCAACGTACTGTCGAGCAGTCATAGTGCCCTCAACAAGCACTAATTGTGATTTCACATTAAATCCAACAGCTCCCCAGGCTATAATGCTTGGTTTTGGCCCTGTGTGCTCTCAACTATAAGATCTGGGAGGCCCCTCTCCCCGGTACGTCGGCGCACACGATTCCGGCGATCACTGCGGGCAAGACAGAAGCGCGATTCATCATTAAAGACGACCCTATGCCATTGGTCGACCCACGTCGATCTTTCTCGACACCAGGCCAGCCTTACACGTCGCTGTTGTGGGGTCAATGGAACACCTTTTCCAGAGACACGTGCTCGTAAGCCAGCTGCACGTAGGCGATTACCAACTGTTTGTTGTGTAACGTGGGGTGCCACAGCTGCTCGAATTTGCGCTGCTGTTGTATGGGGTTCCATCCGGGCCATCCGAATGATGCGGCGACCATCTCTCACAGTTGTCTGTCGCGCTGGGCCTGTGCCAGGTCTACGAGTGTGGGTACCTTCATTTGACCACTGCTGTCATACACGTTGTACCGTAGAAGCCTGTCAGCCAACACGTGCAGCGACAGTCCTTAGCGATAATCCAGCCTCACACAGCCCAATTATCCGAGCCCTCTAAAACGGCGACAGTTGTTGATAGCCTGCTCTTCTCTGTTGTCGAGGCATGTTTGACGGGGAACACTTCACTGCATAGACTGCAAGTCAACTACGCTACAACAGAGTCCGTATACTGGAGTTGATTCCTCCGCGACTAATCACGTGGGGAGATTTGTAGCAACCATCCAATGGATCTGAAACTTTGATCGTTTACTTACCTACATGGCAGCGTTCCATATCTTGAAAATCAACACAAACGACCAATGCCTTGATGGTGTTGCAATTTCCATTTTCTTACGTGTACTTATTGAAAGGCTCACCTTACTTTCACTACTCCTCCAAGTTCAGTCACCCCGTAAAACAGTTACGTGCAGACAGATATGTTTGAACACAGGGCTACTGATCACATAATACACGAAGACTCTTCCTTGATTTGAATCCAGTGAAAGTCCAGCAATTCACACAGTCAAATACAGTGATCTATGTAACACGGCTAAATTGCATTAGCTCAACTATGCAAACCAGCAGAACAATACTCCTCACAACAATGACCATCAACACTATTCCAATTACACCCACGACTGCTGCTTCACACGATGACTCTACGACGGTTCTCAGCCAACAGAAGTACACACACACACACACACACACACACACACACACACACACACACACACACACACACAGTATTCCGTTCCGTACGCGACGATATTCTGACTTGAGGGGCACAGACGACAATCAACACTACCGTACGCGCACCTTTTAGTGATACATGCACACCCTAGTGCTGAATCGGTCGACCTCGTTTATCTTCGAGATTCGTATTGGCAACCTTTGAAACACAAACTATGAATCGCTTATGCTCCGCTGTGCGACAACTGGCGTACACTTTACGTACTAGTACTGCTGTTGTTTACACAACAAAGCCAAACTGTAGAATTCATGCTGGGAACACGATTCGCACCGAGGAATGTTATGTAATGTTAAATAATGTATGTGTGACACTGTTGTTGGCGTAAGATAATAAATGTTTAGAAAATTCATATCGATCCATCATATTATTGATTCAATTCAGATTTCATTTCCATTCAGTTGGCAGTATAACCGGAACTGGGAAAGCTCCCTCCTTACTCCTCACCCCGTATAAAGTAATATTGCTAAAAAGTGCGCGGAGTACACTGCCATCAAGCTCCAATCACTCACTTCTTGTGGGTACACAAACAGTACTCAAGGCAGTACACACACAGTACTCCGTACTTCGCAACACAACCCTCGACATTCTGTCACAACAACTCCTCGTTCAGACTCCGGTGGGACAATGGCGACAGCCAACACCGCTGTCAACCCAGCACAGCCACCGAATAGCAACACTCACCCCAAAACACTGACTCCAACTCTGACTGTTCGCGGCGTGGCCCAGAAAGCGCGAGGGAAAACCAGATTAAGACAACAATACATGGAAAGACCAACCACGCTCTCAGAGTGGGAACTCCCAGTTGACTCACTAATTCTTTTCAGGAAGTACCCAAGGGGGGCTACGACAGGCCTGGCCCGTAACAATATATAAAAGAGCTTATCACTTTCAAACACTACGTGCACAGTCCGGCTCCATGGCTAAATGGTTAGCGTGCTGGCCTTTGGTCACAAGGGTGCCGGGTTCGATTCCCGGCAGGGTCGGGAAATTTAACCAAAAATTGGTTAATTTCGCTGACACGGAGGCTGGGTGTATGTGTCGCCTTCATCATCATTTCATCCTCATCACGACACGCAGGTCGCCTACGGAAGCCAAATCGAAAGACCTGCATCTGGTGAGCCGAAATTGTCCTCTGACACTACCGGCACTAAAAGCCATACGCCATTTCAATTTTACAACGTGCACACACTATTTACTACGCCTGTCACATACATACGTTTTATATGTTCTTTGCAAAGTATGCGAGGCATTCCTAATGCTAAGGGCATTTCAGAAAAAGATCATGTATGAC